>NC_090832.1:100740624-101040624 GCF_028021215.1 Eschrichtius robustus
AAAATGATGCTCACCCGAGGGGCCTAGGAGTCCTGAAAAGGGTACTTCCTTTAAAATAAAGCAGAACCTCCACTAAGAGCTCATGGAAAGAGCTGCATGCCTCCCTTTCTGCAGGGCTACTCAGGGCCTTACCTCGAGGCAAGGACTCACGTGGAGATTCCCTTTAGCTCTAGAGCATGGCAAGGTGCGCCCCACCCCGGCCAATGAAGCTCCGTGTGTGGCCAGAGAAAACTCATTTTCTTCCCAGACCCATGCCTACAGTGACCAGGGGCCTGTCAACAGCAGAGAATTTCTGAGAACTTCACGGCAGCAAGAATGGAGGTTTCCAAATGGAAAGCAAGGTTAGTCCCATCATGCCCCCATTTCCATGGGCACAGCCAGCATACATCTCTGTGGTTTTTAACAAGTCAAATGAGACACAGAGTACACACTGGTTGCTTCCCTCAGTCAACTTCTCGAGGCAGGGTGTTCTGCAACTAGTAAACGGCCTCACCCAGAAAAGCCCTAGCTAGGCCTCCTGGCCCGTGCCTCTTCAAATGCCTGCCGTGCTACAGGAAATACTGTGCTTTAGTTGCAATAGGAACGTAGCCGTCTTTCTCTAGGAGGCAAGGTGACTTCAGCTAGGAGGTCCTGGATGGATGGAGAAGGCTAGTGTTTTTCTCTGTGCAGCTCAAACTAGGGAAGGAGTGAGACTTCCACGGCAAGTTGGAACTTGCTAGAACCGTGCTCGTGAATCTGTGCGATTGCTGGCTAAATCAAGATGTACCAGTAAGAGTGCACTGTGTTACCCTACCTTCGGCATACACACTGTGATTCGGAAAGCTCCTGGCCTGGATATTGCTTAGAAGGGCCAGGGGAGCCTGAGGGTACTCAGTGTTCTTGCAGGCAATAGATATTCCAGGCTTGGCACCTAGGTGTCCTAACAAGCCTACTGGCGTAAAAATGCTGCCGAGCAGCGACTACGACCTCATGGAAACTGCTACACGCCTCTGCTTCTGCATAGCATTTCAGGGCTTTACCTCGAGGCAAGTTCTCACGTTGCTTGCCCTGTGAGCGATACAGCATGTTAGGATGGTGTATTTCTCCTTGAATAGAGTGACTTCAGGAACGAGGTCCTCGATAAATTCTAAGCAGAGTGTTTTCTCAGGGCAGCTCAGACTAGGGCAATGTCGAAGACTTCCAGGGGATGTTGGACTGCCTAGAAATGTGGTTCTGATGCTGTTCGAGTGCTCTGGAAATGTAGCTCTCCTGAAGTAACGTAGAGTGTGTTGCCCGAGACTCGGCAGACACAGAGGGCCTCCGAGGGACGTATGGGACTCAATGCTGCTCAGCAGGCCCACAGGGGTGTGGAGGGAGTCAGTGATCTTGGAACCAAAATGATGCTCACCCGAGAGACCTAGGAGTCCTGAAAAGGGTACTTCCTTTAAAATAAAGCAGAACCTCCACTAAGAGCTCTTGGAAAGAGCTGCATGCCTCCCTTTCTGCAGGGCTACTTAGGGCCTTACCTCGAGGCAAGGACTCACGTGGAGATTCCCTATAGCTCTAGAGCATGGCAAGGTGAGCCCCACCCCGGCCAATGAAGCTCCGTGTGTACCCAGAGAAAACTCATTTTCTTACCAGACCCATGCCTACAGTGGCCAGAGGCCTGTCAACAGCAGAGAATTTCAGAGAGCTTCATGGCAGCAAGAATGGATCTTTCCAAATGGAAAGCAAGGTTAGTACCATCACGCCCCTATTTCCATGGGCACAGGCAGCATATATCTCTGTGGTTTTTAACAAGTCAAAAGGGACACAGAGTACATACTGGTTGCTTCCCTGAATCAACTTCTCAAGGCAGGGTGTTCTGCATCTAGTGAACTGTTTCACCAACGAACACCGTAGCCAGGCCTCTGGGACCGTGCCTCTTCAAAAGCCTGCAGTGCTACAGGAAAAACTGTGCTTTAGTTGCAAAAGAACGCAAGCCGTCTTTCTCCTGGAGGCAGGGTGACTTCAGGTAGGAGGTCCTGATTGGAAGGAGAAGCCTAGTGTTTTTCTCTGTGCAGCTCAGACTAGGGAATGAGTGCCATTTCCACGGCATGTTAGACCTTGCTTGAACGTTGCTCTTGAACCTGTGCGAGTGCTGTGAATCAAGATATCACAAGAAAGAGTGCAGTGTGTTGCCCATGACTCAGCAGACACAGACGACCTCCGAGGGACCAATGGGCCTCGTTATTGCTCAGCAGGCCTACAGGGGTGTGGAGGTACTCTGAGATCTTGGAACAACAGTGATGCTCACCAGAGGGCGCGAGGAGTCCTGAAAAGGGTACTTCCTTTAAAGTAAAGCACAACAGCGACTAAGAGCTCATGGAAAGAGCTGCATGCCTCCCTTTCTGCAAGGGTACTCAGGTCCTTACCTCGAGGCAAGGACTCACGTGGAGATTCCCTTTAGCTCTAGAGCATGGCAAGGTGCGCCCCACCCCGGCCAATGAAGCTCCGTGTGTGGCCAGAGAAAACTCATTTTCTTCCCAGACGCATGCCTACAGTGACCAGGGGCCTGTCAACAGCAGAGAATTTCTGAGAACTTCACGGCAGCAAGAATGGAGGTTTCCAAATGGAAAGCAAGGTTAGTCCCATCATGCCCCCATTTCCATGGGCACAGCCAGCATACATCTCTGTGGTTTTTAACAAGTCAAATGAGACACAGAGTACACACTGGTTGCTTCCCTCAGTCAACTTCTCGAGGCAGGGTGTTCTGCAACTAGTAAACGGCCTCACCCAGGAAAGCCCTAGCTAGGCCTCCTGGCCCGTGCCTCTTCAAATGCCTGCCGTGCTACAGGAAATACTGTGCTTTAGTTGCAATAGGAACGTAGCCGTCTTTCTCTAGGAGGCAAGGAGACTTCAGCTAGGAGGTCCTGGATGGATGGAGAAGGCTAGTGTTTTTCTCTGTGCAGCTCAAACTAGGGAAGGAGTGAGACTTCCACGGCAAGCTGGAACTTGCTAGAACCGTGCTCGTGAATCTGTGCGATTGCTGGCTAAATCAAGATGTACCAGTAAGAGTGCACTGTGTTACCCTACCTTCGGCATACACACTGTGATTCGGAAAGCTCCTGGCCTGGATATTGCTTAGAAGGGCCAGGGGAGCCTGAGGGTACTCAGTATTCTTGCAGGCAATAGATATTCCAGGCTTGGCACCTAGGTGTCCTAACAAGCCTACTGGCGTAAAAATGTTGCCGAGCAGCGACTACGGCCTCATAGAAACTGCTACACGCCTCTGCTTCTGCATAGCATTTCAGGGCTTTACCTCGAGGCAAGTTCTCACGTTGCTTGCCCTGTGAGCGATACAGCATGTTAGGATGCTGTATTTCTCCTTGAATAGAGTGACTTCAGGAACGAGGTCCTCGATCAATTCTAAGCAGAGTGTTTTCTCAGGGCAGCTCAAACGAGGGCAATGTCGAAGACTTCCAGGGCATGTTGGACTGCCTAGAAATGTGGTTCTGATGCTGTTCAAGTGCTCTGGAAATGTAGATCTCCTGAAGTAACGTAGAGTGTGTTGCCCGAGACTCGGCAGACACAGAGGGCCTCCGAGGGACGTATGGGACTCAATGCTGCTCAGCAGGCCCACAGGGGTGTGGAGGGAGTCAGTGATCTTGGAACCAAAATGATGCTCACCCGAGGGGCCTAGGAGTCCTGAAAAGGGTACTTCCTTTAAAATAAAGCAGAACCTCCACTAAGAGCTCATGGAAAGAGCTGCATGCCTCCCTTTCTGCAGGGCTACTCAGGGCCTTACCTCGAGGCAAGGACTCACGTGGAGATTCCCTTTAGCTCTAGAGCATGGCAAGGTGAGCCCCACCCCGGCCAATGAAGCTCTGTGTGTACCCAGAGAAAACTCACTTTCTTACCAGACCCATGCCTACAGTGGCCAGAGGCCTGTCAACAGCAGAGAATTTCAGGGAGCTTCATGGCAGCAAGAATGGATCTTTCCAAATGGAAAGCAAGGTTAGTACCATCACGCCCCTATTTCCATGGGCACAGGCAGCATATATCTCTGTGGTTTTTAACAAGTCAAAAGGGACACAGAGTACATACTGGTTGCTTCCCTGAATCAACTTCTCGAGGCAGGGTGTTCTGCATCTAGTGAACGGTTTCACCAACGAACGCCGTAGCCAGGCCTCTGGGACCGTGCCTCTTCAAAAGCCTGCAGTGCTACAGGAAAAACTGTGCTTTAGTTGCAAAAGAACGCAAGCCGTCTTTCTCCTGGAGGCAGGGTGACTTCAGGTAGGAGGTCCTGATTGGAAGGAGAAGCCTAGTGTTTTTCTCTGTGCAGCTCAGACTAGGGAATGAGTGCCATTTCCACGGCATGTTAGACCTTGCTTGAACGTTGCTCTTGAACCTGTGCGAGTGCTGTGAATCAAGATATCACAAGAAAGAGTGCAGTGTGTTGCCCATGACTCAGCAGACACAGACGACCTCCGAGGGACCAATGGGCCTCGTTATTGCTCAGCAGGCCTACAGGGGTGTGGAGGTACTCTGAGATCTTGGAACAACAGTGATGCTCACCAGAGGGCGCGAGGAGTCCTGAAAAGGGTACTTCCTTTAAAGTAAAGCACAACAGCGACTAAGAGCTCATGGAAAGAGCTGCATGCCTCCCTTTC
Source organism: Eschrichtius robustus (assembly GCF_028021215.1). NCBI lineage: Eukaryota > Metazoa > Chordata > Mammalia > Artiodactyla > Eschrichtiidae > Eschrichtius > Eschrichtius robustus. The sequence goes on from NC_090832.1 coordinate 100,745,256, forward strand.
TGCAAGGGTACTCAGGTCCTTACCTCGAGGCAAGGACTCACGTGGAGATTCCCTTTAGCTCTAGAGCATGGCAAGGTGCGCCCCACCCCGGCCAATGAAGCTCCGTGTGTGGCCAGAGAAAACTCATTTTCTTCCAAGACCCATGCCTACAATGACCAGGGGCCTGTCAACAGCAGAGAATTTCTGGGAACTTCACGGCAGCAAGAATGGAGGTTTCCAAATGGAAAGCAAGGTTAGTCCCATCATGCCCCCATTTCCATGGGCACAGGCAGCATACATCTCTGTGGTTTTTAACAAGTCAAATGAGACACAGAGTACACACTGGTTGCTTCCCTCAGTCAACTTCTCGAGGCAGGGTGTTCTGCAACTAGTAAACGGCCTCACCCAGGAAAGCCCTAGCTAGGCCTCCTGGCCCGTGCCTCTTCAAATGCCTGCCGTGCTACAGGAAATACTGTGCTTTAGTTGCAATAGGAACGTAGCCGTCTTTCTCTAGGAGGCAAGGTGACTTCAGCTAGGAGGTCCTGGATGGATGGAGAAGGCTAGTGTTTTTCTCTGTGCAGCTCAAACTAGGGAAGGAGTGAGACTTCCACGGCAAGTTGGAACTTGCTAGAACCGTGCTCGTGAATCTGTGCGATTGCTGGCTAAATCAAGATGTACCAGTAAGAGTGCGCTGTGTTACCCTACCTTCGGCATACACACTGTGATTCGGAAAGCTCCTGGCCTGGATATTGCTTAGAAGGGCCAGGGGAGCCTGAGGGTACTCAGTGTTCTTGCAGGCAATAGATATTCCAGGCTTGGCACCTAGGTGTCCTAACAAGCCTACTGGCGTAAAAATGCTGCCGAGCAGCGACTACGGCCTCATGGAAACTGCTACACGCCTCTGCTTCTGCATAGCATTTCAGGGCTTTACCTCGAGGCAAGTTCTCACGTTGCTTGCCCTGTGAGCGATACAGCATGTTAGGATGCTGTATTTCTCCTTGAATAGAGTGACTTCAGGAACGAGGTCCTCGATAAATTCTAAGCAGAGTGTTTTCTCAGGGCAGCTCAGACGAGGGCAATGTCGAAGACTTCCAGGGCATGTTGGACTGCCTAGAAATGTGGTTCTGATGCTGTTCAAGTGCTCTGGAAACGTAGCTCTCCTGAAGTAACGTAGTGTGTTGCCCGAGACTCGGCAGACACAGAGGGCCTCCGAGGGACGTATGGGACTCAATGCTGCTCAGCAGGCCCACAGGGGTGTGGAGGGAGTCAGTGATCTTGGAACCAAAATGATGCTCACCCGAGGGGCCTAGGAGTCCTGAAAAGGGTACTTCCTTTAAAATAAAGCAGAACCTCCACTAAGAGCTCATGGAAAGAGCTGCATGCCTCCCTTTCTGCAGGGCTACTCAGGGCCTTACCTCGAGGCAAGGACTCACGTGGAGATTCCCTTTAGCTCTAGAGCATGGCAAGGTGAGCCCCACCCCGGCCAATGAAGCTCTGTGTGTACCCAGAGAAAACTCATTTTCTTACCAGACCCATGCCTACAGTGGCCAGAGGCCTGTCAACAGCAGAGAATTTCAGGGAGCTTCATGGCAGCAAGAATGGATCTTTCCAAATGGAAAGCAAGGTTAGTACCATCACGCCCCTATTTCCATGGGCACAGGCAGCATATATCTCTGTGGTTTTTAACAAGTCAAAAGGGACACAGAGTACATACTGGTTGCTTCCCTGAATCAACTTCTCGAGGCAGGGTGTTCTGCATCTAGTGAACGGTTTCACCAACGAACGCCGTAGCCAGGCCTCTGGGACCGTGCCTCTTCAAAAGCCTGCAGTGCTACAGGAAAAACTGTGCTTTAGTTGCAAAAGAACGCAAGCCGTCTTTCTCCTGTAGGCAGGGTGACTTCAGGTAGGAGGTCCTGATTGGAAGGAGAAGCCTAGTGTTTTTCTCTGTGCAGCTCAGACTAGGGAATGAGTGCCATTTCCACGGCATGTTAGACCTTGCTTGAACGTTGCTCTTCAACCTGTGCGAGTGCTGTGAATCAAGATATCACAAGAAAGAGTGAAGTGTGTTGCCCATGACTCAGCAGACACAGACGACCTCCGAGGGACCAATGGGCCTCGTTATTGCTCAGCAGGCCCACAGGGGTGTGGACGGAGTCAGTGACCTTGGAACCAAAATGATGCTCACCCGAGGGGCCTAGGAGTCCTGAAAAGGGTACTTCCTTTAAAATAAAGCAGAACCTCCACTAAGAGCGCATGGAAAGAGCTGCATGCCTCCCTTTCTGCAGGGCTACTCAGGGCCTTACCTCGAGGCAAGGACTCACGTGGAGATTCCCTTTAGCTCTAGAGCATGGCAAGGTGCGCCCCACCCCGGCCAATGAAGCTCCGTGTGTGGCCAGAGAAAACTCATTTTCTTCCCAGACCCATGCCTACAGTGACCAGGGGCCTGTCAACAGCAGAGAATTTCTGGGAACTTCACGGCAGCAAGAATGGAGGTTTCCAAATGGAAAGCAAGGTTAGTCCCATCATGCCCCCATTTCCATGGGCACAGCCAGCATACATCTCTGTGGTTTTTAACAAGTCAAATGAGACACAGTGTACACACTGGTTGCTTCCCTCAGTCAACTTCTCGAGGCAGGGTGTTCTGCAACTAGTAAACGGCCTCACCCAGGAAAGCCCTAGCTAGGCCTCCTGGCCCGTGCCTCTTCAAATGCCTGCCGTGCTACAGGAAATACTGTGCTTTAGTTGCAATAGGAACGTAGCCGTCTTTCTCTAGGAGGCAAGGTGACTTCAGCTAGGAGGTCCTGGATGGATGGAGAAGGCTAGTGTTTTTCTCTGTGCAGCTCAAACTAGGGAAGGAGTGAGACTTCCACGGCAAGTTGGAACTTGCTAGAACCGTGCTCGTGAATCTGTGCGATTGCTGGCTAAATCAAGATGTACCAGTAAGAGTGCACTGTGTTACCCTACCTTCGGCATACACACTGTGATTCGGAAAGCTCCTGGCCTGGATATTGCTTAGAAGGGCCAGGGGAGCCTGAGGGTACTCAGTGTTCTTGCAGGCAATAGATATTCCAGGCTTGGCACCTAGGTGTCCTAACAAGCCTACTGGCGTAAAAATGCTGCCGAGCAGCGACTACGGCCTCATGGAAACTGCTACACGCCTCTGCTTCTGCATAGCATTTCAGGGCTTTACCTCGAGGCAAGTTCTCACGTTGCTTGCCCTGTGAGCGATACAGCATGTTAGGATGCTGTATTTCTCCTTGAATAGAGTGACTTCAGGAACGAGGTCCTCGATAAATGCTAAGCAGAGTGTTTTCTCAGGGCAGCTCAGACGAGGGCAATGTCGAAGACTTCCAGGGCATGTTGGACTGCCTAGAAATGTGGTTCTGATGCTGTTCGAGTGCTCTGGAAATGTAGCTCTCCTGAAGTAACGTAGAGTGTGTTGCCCGAGACTCGGCAGACACAGAGGGCCTCCGAGGGACGTATGGGACTCAATGCTGCTCAGCAGGCCCACAGGGGTGTGGAGGGAGTCAGTGATCTTGGAACCAAAATGATACTCACCCGAGAGACCTAGGAGTCCTGAAAAGGGTACTTCCTTTAAAATAAAGCAGAACCTCCACTAAGAGCTCTTGGAAAGCGCTGCATGCCTCCCTTTCTGCAGGGCTACTCAGGGCCTTACCTCGAGGCAAGGACTCACGTGGAGATTCCCTTTAGCTCTAGAGCATGGCAAGGTGAGCCCCACCCCGGCCAATGAAGCTCCGTGTGTACCCAGAGAAAACTCATTTTCTTACCAGACCCATGCCTACAGTGGCCAGAGGCCTGTCAACAGCAGAGAATTTCAGAGAGCTTCATGGCAGCAAGAATGGATCTTTCCAAATGGAAAGCAAGGTTAGTACCATCACGCCCCTATTTCCATGGGCACAGGCAGCATATATCTCTGTGGTTTTTAACAAGTCAAAAGGGACACAGAGTACATACTGGTTGCTTCCCTGAATCAACTTCTCGAGGCAGGGTGTTCTGCATCTAGTGAACGGTTTCACCAACGAACGCCGTAGCCAGGCTTCTGGGACCGTGCCTCTTCAAAAGCCTGCAGTGTTACAGGAAAAACTGTGCTTTAGTTGCAAAAGAACGCAAGCCGTCTTTCTCCTGGAGGCAGGGTGACTTCAGGTAGGAGGTCCTGATTGGAAGGAGAAGCCTAGTGTTTTTCTCTGTGCAGCTCAGACTAGGGAATGAGTGCCATTTCCACGGCATGTTAGACCTTGCTTGAACGTTGCTCTTGAACCTGTGCGAGTGCTGTGAATCAAGATATCACAAGAAAGAATGCAGTGTGTTGCCCATGACTCAGCAGACACAGACGACCTCCGAGGGACCAATGGGCCTCGTTATTGCTCAGCAGGCCTACAGGGGTGTGGAGGTACTCTGAGATCTTGGAACAACAGTGATGCTCAGCAGAGGGCGCGAGGAGTCCTGAAAAGGGTACTTCCTTTAAAGTAAAGCACAACAGCGACTAAGAGCTCATGGAAAGAGCTGCATGCCTCCCTTTCTGCAAGGGTACTCAGGTCCTTACCTCGAGGCAAGGACTCACGTGGAGATTCCCTTTAGCTCTAGAGCATGGCAAGGTGCGCCCCACCCCGGCCAATGAAGCTCCGTGTGTGGCCAGAGAAAACTCATTTTCTTCCCAGACCCATGCCTACAGTGACCAGGGGCCTGTCAACAGCAGAGAATTTCTGAGAACTTCACGGCAGCAAGAATGGAGGTTTCCAAATGGAAAGCAAGGTTAGTCCCATCATGCCCCCATTTCCATGGGCACAGCCAGCATACATCTCTGTGGTTTTTAACAAGTCAAATGAGACACAGAGTACACACTGGTTGCTTCCCTCAGTCAACTTCTCGAGGCAGGGTGTTCTGCAACTAGTAAACGGCCTCACCCAGGAAAGCCCTAGCTAGGCCTCCTGGCCCGTGCCTCTTCAAATGCCTGCCGTGCTACAGGAAATACTGTGCTTTAGTTGCAATAGGAACGTAGCCGTCTTTCTCTAGGAGGCAAGGTGACTTCAGCTAGGAGGTCCTGGATGGATGGAGAAGGCTAGTGTTTTTCTCTGTGCAGCTCAAACTAGGGAAAGAGTGAGACTTCCACGGCAAGCTGGAACTTGCTAGAACCGTGCTCGTGAATCTGTGCGATTGCTGGCTAAATCAAGATGTACCAGTAAGAGTGCACTGTGTTACCCTACCTTCGGCATACACACTGTGATTCGGAAAGCTCCTGGCCTGGATATTGCTTAGAAGGGCCAGGGGAGCCTGAGGGTACTCAGTATTCTTGCAGGCAATAGATATTCCAGGCTTGGCACCTAGGTGTCCTAACAAGCCTACTGGCGTAAAAATGCTGCCGAGCAGCGACTACGGCCTCATGGAAACTGCTACACGCCTCTGCTTCTGCATAGCATTTCAGGGCTTTACCTCGAGGCAAGTTCTCACGTTGCTTGCCCTGTGAGCGATACAGCATGTTAGGATGCTGTATTTCTCCTTGAATAGAGTGACTTCAGGAACGAGGTCCTCGATAAATTCTAAGCAGAGTGTTTTCTCAGGGCAGCTCAGACGAGGGCAATGTCGAAGACTTCCAGGGCATGTTGGACTGCCTAGAAATGTGGGTCTGATGCTGTTCGAGTGCTCTGGAAATGTAGCTCTCCTGAAGTAACGTAGAGTGTGTTGCCCGAGACTCGGCAGACACAGAGGGCCTCCGAGGGACGTATGGGACTCAATGCTGCTCAGCAGGCCCACAGGGGTGTGGACGGAGTCAGTGACCTTGGAACCAAAATGATGCTCACCCGAGGGGCCTAGGAGTCCTGAAAAGGGTACTTCCTTTAAAATAAAGCAGAACCTCCACTAAGAGCTCATGGAAAGAGCTGCATGCCTCCCTTTCTGCAGGGCTACTCAGGGCCTTACCTCGAGGCAAGGACTCACGTGGAGATTCCCTTTAGCTCTAGAGCATGGCAAGGTGCGCCCCACCCCGGCCAATGAAGCTCCGTGTGTGGCCAGAGAAAACTCATTTTCTTCCCAGACCCATGCCTACAGTGACCAGGGGCCTGTCAACAGCAGAGAATTTCTGAGAACTTCACGGCAGCAAGAATGGAGGTTTCCAAATGGAAAGCAAGGTTAGTCCCATCATGCCCCCATTTCCATGGGCACAGCCAGCATATATCTCTGTGGTTTTTAACAAGTCAAATGAGACACAGAGTACACACTGGTTGCTTCCCTCAGTCAACTTCTCGAGGCAGGGTGTTCTGCAACTAGTAAACGGCCTCACCCAGGAAAGCCCTAGCTAGGCCTCCTGGCCCGTGCCTCTTCAAATGCCTGCCGTGCTACAGGAAATACTGTGCTTTAGTTGCAATAGGAACGTAGCCGTCTTTCTCTAGGAGGCAAGGTGACTTCAGCTAGGAGGTCCTAGATGGATGGAGAAGGCTAGTGTTTTTCTCTGTGCAGCTCAAACTAGGGAAGGAGTGAGACTTCCACGGCAAGTTGGAACTTGCTAGAACCGTGCTCGTGAATCTGTGCGATTGCTGGCTAAATCAAGATGTACCAGTAAGAGTGCACTGTGTTACCCTACCTTCGGCATACACACTGTGATTCGGAAAGCTCCTGGCCTGGATATTGCTTAGAAGGGCCAGGGGAGCCTGAGGGTACTCAGTGTTCTTGCAGGCAATAGATATTCCAGGCTTGGCACCTAGGTGTCCTAACAAGCCTACTGGCGTAAAAATGCTGCCGAGCAGCGACTACGGCCTCATGGAAACTGCTACACGCCTCTGCTTCTGCATAGCATTTCAGGGCTTTACCTCGAGGCAAGTTCTCACGTTGCTTGCCCTGTGAGCGATACAGCATGTTAGGATGCTGTATTTCTCCTTGAATAGAGTGAATTCAGGAACGAGGTCCTCGATAAATTCTAAGCAGAGTGTTTTCTCAGGGCAGCTCAGACGAGGGCAATGTCGAAGACTTCCAGGGCATGTTGGACTGCCTAGAAATGTGGTTCTGATGCTGTTCGAGTGCTCTGGAAATGTAGCTCTCCTGAAGTAACGTAGAGTGTGTTGCCCGAGACTCGGCAGACACAGAGGGCCTCCGAGGGACGTATGGGACTCAATGCTGCTCAGCAGGCCCACAGGGGTGTGGAGGGAGTCAGTGATCTTGGAACCAAAATGATGCTCACCCGAGAGACCTAGGAGTCCTGAAAAGGGTAATTCCTTTAAAATAAAGCAGAACCTCCACTAAGAGCTCTTGGAAAGAGCTGCATGCCTCCCTTTCTGCAGGGCTACTCAGGGCCTTACCTCGAGGCAAGGACTCACGTGGAGATTCCCTTTAGCTTTAGAGCATGGCAAGGTGAGCCCCACCCCGGCCAATGAAGCTCTGTGTGTACCCAGAGAAAACTCATTTTCTTACCAGACCCATGCCTACAGTGGCCAGAGGCCTGTCAACAGCAGAGAATTTCAAGGAGCTTCATGGCAGCAAGAATGGATCTTTCCAAATGGAAAGCAAGGTTAGTACCATCACGCCCCTATTTCCATGGGCACAGGCAGCATATATCTCTGTGGTTTTTAACAAGTCAAAAGGGACACAGAGTACATACTGGTTGCTTCCCTGAATCAACTTCTCGAGGCAGGGTGTTCTGCATCTAGTGAACGGTTTCACCAACGAACGCCGTAGCCAGGCCTCTGGGACCGTGCCTCTTCAAAAGCCTGCAGTGCTACAGGAAAAACTGTGCTTTAGTTGCAAAAGAACGCAAGCCGTCTTTCTCCTGTAGGCAGGGTGACTTCAGGTAGGAGGTCCTGATTGGAAGGAGAAGCCTAGTGTTTTTCTCTGTGCAGCTCAGACTAGGGAATGAGTGCCATTTCCACGGCATGTTAGACCTTGCTTGAACGTTGCTCTTGAACCTGTGCGAGTGCTGTGAATCAAGATATCACAAGAAAGAGTGCAGTGTGTTGCCCATGACTCAGCAGACACAGACGACCTCCGAGGGACCAATGGGCCTCGTTATTGTTCAGCAGGCCTACAGGGGTGTGGAGGTACTCTGAGATCTTGGAACAACAGTGATGCTCACCAGAGGGCGCGAGGAGTCCTGAAAAGGGTACTTCCTTTAAAGTAAAGCACAACAGCGACTAAGAGCTCATGGAAAGAGCTGCATGCCTCCCTTTCTGCAAGGGTACTCAGGTCCTTACCTCGAGGCAAGGACTCACGTGGAGATTCCCTTTAGCTCTAGAGCATGGCAAGGTGCGCCCCACCCCGGCCAATGAAGCTCCGTGTGTGGCCAGAGAAAACTCATTTTCTTCCCAGACCCATGCCTACAGTGACCAGGGGCCTGTCAACAGCAGAGAATTTCTGAGAACTTCACGGCAGCAAGAATGGAGGTTTCCAAATGGAAAGCAAGGTTAGTCCCATCATGCCCCCATTTCCATGGGCACAGCCAGCATACATCTCTGTGGTTTTTAACAAGTCAAATGAGACACAGAGTACACACTGGTTGCTTCCCTCAGTCAACTTCTCGAGGCAGGGTGTTCTGCAACTAGTAAACGGCCTCACCCAGGAAAGCCCTAGCTAGGCCTCCTGGCCCGTGCCTCTTCAAATGCCTGCCGTGCTACAGGAAATACTGTGCTTTAGTTGCAATAGGAACGTAGCCGTCTTTCTCTAGGAGGCAAGGTGACTTCAGCTAGGAGGTCCTGGATGGATGGAGAAGGCTAGTGTTTTTCTCTGTGCAGCTCAAACTAGGGAAGGAGTGAGACTTCCACGGCAAGTTGGAACTTGCTAGAACCGTGCTCGTGAATCTGTGCGATTGCTGGCTAAATCAAGATGTACCAGTAAGAGTGCACTGTGTTGCCCTACCTTCGGCATACACACTGTGATTCGGAAAGCTCCTGGCCTGGATATTGCTTAGAAGGGCCAGGGGAGCCTGAGGGTACTCAGTATTCTTGCAGGCAATAGATATTCCAGGCTTGGCACCTAGGTGTCCTAACAAGCCTACTGGCGTAAAAATGCTGCCGAGCAGCGACTACGGCCTCATGGAAACTGCTACACGCCTCTGCTTCTGCATAGCATTTCAGGGCTTTACCTCGAGGCAAGTTCTCACGTTGCTTGCCCTGGGAGCGATACAGCATGTTAGGATGCTGTATTACTCCTTGAATAGAGTGACTTCAGGAACGAGGTCCTCGATCAATTCTAAGCAGAGTGTTTTCTCAGGGCAGCTCAGACGAGGGCAATGTCGAAGACTTCCAGGGCATGTTGGACTGCCTAGAAATGTGGTTCTGATGCTGTTCAAGTGCTCTGGAAATGTAGCTCTCCTGAAGTAACGTAGAGTGTGTTGCCCGAGACTCGGCAGACACAGAGGGCCTCCGAGGGACGTATGGGACTCAATGCTGCTCAGCAGGCCCACAGGGGTGTGGAGGGAGTCAGTGACCTTGGAACCAAAATGATGCTCACCCGAGGGGCCTAGGAGTCCTGAAAAGGGTACTTCCTTTAAAATAAAGCAGAACCTCCACTAAGAGCTCATGGAAAGAGCTGCATGCCTCCCTTTCTGCAGGGCTACTCAGGGCCTTACCTCGAGGCAAGGACTCACGTGGAGATTCCCTTTAGCTCTAGAGCATGGCAAGGTGCGCCCCACCCCGGCCAATGAAGCTCCGTGTGTGGCCAGAGAAAACTCATTTTCTTCCCAGACCCATGCCTACAGTGACCAGGGGCCTGTCAACAGCAGAGAATTTCTGGGAACTTCACGGCAGCAAGAATGGAGGTTTCCAAATGGAAAGCAAGGTTAGTCCCATCATGCTCCCATTTCCATGGGCACAGCCAGCATACATCTCTGTGGTTTTTAACAAGTCAAATGAGACACAGAGTACACACTGGTTGCTTCCCTCAGTCAACTTCTCGAGGCAGGGTGTTCTGCAACTAGTAAACGGCCTCACCCAGGAAAGCCCTAGCTAGGCCTCCTGGCCCGTGCCTCTTCAAATGCCTGCCGTGCTACAGGAAATACTGTGCTTTAGTTGCAATAGGAACGTAGCCGTCTTTCTCTAGGAGGCAAGGTGACTTCAGCTAGGAGGTCCTGGATGGATGGAGAAGGCTAGTGTTTTTCTCTGTGCAGCTCAAACTAGGGAAGGAGTGAGACTTCCACGGCAAGTTGGAACTTGCTAGAACCGTGCTCGTGAATCTGTGCGATTGCTGGCTAAATCAAGATGTACCAGTAAGAGTGCACTGTGTTACCCTACCTTCGGCATACACACTGTGATTCGGAAAGCTCCTGGCCTGGATATTGCTTAGAAGGGCCAGGGGAGCCTGAGGGTACTCAGTGTTCTTGCAGGCAATAGATATTCCAGGCTTGGCACCTAGGTGTCCTAACAAGCCTACTGGCGTAAAAATGCTGCCGAGCAGCGACTACGGCCTCATGGAAACTGCTACACGCCTCTGCTTCTGCATAGCATTTCAGGGCTTTACCTCGAGGCAAGTTCTCACGTTGCTTGCCCTGTGAGCGATACAGCATGTTAGGATGCTGTATTTCTCCTTGAATAGAGTGAATTCAGGAACGAGGTCCTCGATCAATTCTAAGCAGAGTGTTTTCTCAGGGCAGCTCAGACGAGGGCAATGTCGAAGACTTCCAGGGCATGTTGGACTGCCTAGAAATGTGGTTCTGATGCTGTTCGAGTGCTCTGGAAATGTAGCTCTCCTGAAGTAACGTAGAGTGTGTTGCCCGAGACTCGGCAGACACAGAGGGCCTCCGAGGGACGTATGGGACTCAATGCTGCTCAGCAGGCCCACAGGGGTGTGGAGGGAGTCAGTGATCTTGGAACCAAAATGATGCTCACCCGAGAGACCTAGGAGTCCTGAAAAGGGTAATTCCTTTAAAATAAAGCAGAACCTCCACTAAGAGCTCTTGGAAAGAGCTGCATGCCTCCCTTTCTGCAGGGCTACTCAGGGCCTTACCTCGAGGCAAGGACTCACGTGGAGATTCCCTTTAGCTGTAGAGCATGGCAAGGTGAGCCCCACCCCGGCCAATGAAGCTCTGTGTGTACCCAGAGAAAACTCATTTTCTTACCAGACCCATGCCTACAGTGGCCAGAGGCCTGTCAACAGCAGAGAATTTCAAGGAGCTTCATGGCAGCAAGAATGGATCTTTCCAAATGGAAAGCAAGGTTAGTACCATCACGCCCCTATTTCCATGGGCACAGGCAGCATATATCTCTGTGGTTTTTAACAAGTCAAAAGGGACACAGAGTACATACTGGTTGCTTCCCTGAATCAACTTCTCGAGGCAGGGTGTTCTGCATCTAGTGAACGGTTTCACCAACGAACGCCGTAGCCAGGCCTCTGGGACCGTGCCTCTTCAAAAGCCTGCAGTGCTACAGGAAAAACTGTGCTTTAGTTGCAAAAGAACGCAAGCCGTCTTTCTCCTGTAGGCAGGGTGACTTCAGGTAGGAGGTCCTGATTGGAAGGAGAAGCCTAGTGTTTTTCTCTGTGCAGCTCAGACTAGGGAATGAGTGCCATTTCCACGGCATGTTAGACCTTGCTTGAACGTTGCTCTTGAACCTGTGCGAGTGCTGTGAATCAAGATATCACAAGAAAGAGTGCAGTGTGTTGCCCATGACTCAGCAGACACAGACGACCTCCGAGGGACCAATGGGCCTCGTTATTGTTCAGCAGGCCTACAGGGGTGTGGAGGTACTCTGAGATCTTGGAACAACAGTGATGCTCACCAGAGGGCGCGAGGAGTCCTGAAAAGGGTACTTCCTTTAAAGTAAAGCACAACAGCGACTAAGAGCTCATGGAAAGAGCTGCATGCCTCCCTTTCTGCAAGGGTACTCAGGTCCTTACCTCGAGGCAAGGACTCACGTGGAGATTCCCTTTAGCTCTAGAGCATGGCAAGGTGCGCCCCACCCCGGCCAATGAAGCTCCGTGTGTGGCCAGAGAAAACTCATTTTCTTCCCAGACCCATGCCTACAGTGACCAGGGGCCTGTCAACAGCAGAGAATTTCTGAGAACTTCACGGCAGCAAGAATGGAGGTTTCCAAATGGAAAGCAAGGTTAGTCCCATCATGCCCCCATTTCCATGGGCACAGCCAGCATACATCTCTGTGGTTTTTAACAAGTCAAATGAGACACAGAGTACACACTGGTTGCTTCCCTCAGTCAACTTCTCGAGGCAGGGTGTTCTGCAACTAGTAAACGGCCTCACCCAGGAAAGCCCTAGCTAGGCCTCCTGGCCCGTGCCTCTTCAAATGCCTGCCGTGCTACAGGAAATACTGTGCTTTAGTTGCAATAAGAACGTAGCCGTCTTTCTCTAGGAGGCAAGGTGACTTCAGCTAGGAGGTCCTGGATGGATGGAGAAGGCTAGTGTTTTTCTCTGTGCAGCTCAAACTAGGGAAGGAGTGAGACTTCCACGGCAAGTTGGAACTTGCTAGAACCGTGCTCGTGAATCTGTGCGATTGCTGGCTAAATCAAGATGTACCAGTAAGAGTGCACTGTGTTGCCCTACCTTCGGCATACACACTGTGATTCGGAAAGCTCCTGGCCTGGATATTGCTTAGAAGGGCCAGGGGAGCCTGAGGGTACTCAGTATTCTTGCAGGCAATAGATATTCCAGGCTTGGCACCTAGGTGTCCTAACAAGCCTACTGGCGTAAAAATGCTGCCGAGCAGCGACTACGGCCTCATGGAAACTGCTACACGCCTCTGCTTCTGCATAGCATTTCAGGGCTTTACCTCGAGGCAAGTTCTCACGTTGCTTGCCCTGTGAGCGATACAGCATGTTAGGATGCTGTATTTCTCCTTGAATAGAGTGAATTCAGGAACGAGGTCCTCGATAAATTCTAAGCAGAGTGTTTTCTCAGGGCAGCTCAGACGAGGGCAATGTCGAAGACTTCCAGGGCATGTTGGACTGCCTAGAAATGTGGTTCTGATGCTGTTCGAGTGCTCTGGAAATGTAGCTCTCCTGAAGTAACGTAGAGTGTGTTGCCCGAGACTCGGCAGACACAGAGGGCCTCCGAGGGACGTATGGGACTCAATGCTGCTCAGCAGGCCCACAGGGGTGTGGAGGGAGTCAGTGATCTTGGAACCAAAATGATACTCACCCGAGAGACCTAGGAGTCCTGAAAAGGGTACTTCCTTTAAAATAAAGCAGAACCTCCACTAAGAGCTCTTGGAAAGAGCTGCATGCCTCCCTTTCTGCAGGGCTACTCAGGGCCTTACCTCGAGGCAAGGACTCACGTGGAGATTCCCTTTAGCTCTAGAGCATGGCAAGGTGAGCCCCACCCCGGCCAATGAAGCTCCGTGTGTACCCAGAGAAAACTCATTTTCTTACCAGACCCATGCCTACAGTGGCCAGAGGCCTGTCAACAGCAGAGAATTTCAGAGAGCTTCATGGCAGCAAGAATGGATCTTTCCAAATGGAAAGCAAGGTTAGTACCATCACGCCCCTATTTCCATGGGCACAGGCAGCATATATCTCTGTGGTTTTTAACAAGTCAAAAGGGACACAGAGTACATACTGGTTGCTTCCCTGAATCAACTTCTCGAGGCAGGGTGTTCTGCATCTAGTGAACGGTTTCACCAACGAACGCCGTAGCCAGGCTTCTGGGACCGTGCCTCTTCAAAAGCCTGCAGTGTTACAGGAAAAACTGTGCTTTAGTTGCAAAAGAACGCAAGCCGTCTTTCTCCTGGAGGCAGGGTGACTTCAGGTAGGAGGTCCTGATTGGAAGGAGAAGCCTAGTGTTTTTCTCTGTGCAGCTCAGACTAGGGAATGAGTGCCATTTCCACGGCATGTTAGACCTTGCTTGAACGTTGCTCTTGAACCTGTGCGAGTGCTGTGAATCAAGATATCACAAGAAAGAATGCAGTGTGTTGCCCATGACTCAGCAGACACAGACGACCTCCGAGGGACCAATGGGCCTCGTTATTGCTCAGCAGGCCTACAGGGGTGTGGAGGTACTCTGAGATCTTGGAACAACAGTGATGCTCAGCAGAGGGCGCGAGGAGTCCTGAAAAGGGTACTTCCTTTAAAGTAAAGCACAACAGCGACTAAGAGCTCATGGAAAGAGCTGCATGCCTCCCTTTCTGCAAGGGTACTCAGGTCCTTACCTCGAGGCAAGGACTCACGTGGAGATTCCCTTTAGCTCTAGAGCATGGCAAGGTGCGCCCCACCCCGGCCAATGAAGCTCCGTGTGTGGCCAGAGAAAACTCATTTTCTTCCCAGACCCATGCCTACAGTGACCAGGGGCCTGTCAACAGCAGAGAATTTCTGAGAACTTCACGGCAGCAAGAATGGAGGTTTCCAAATGGAAAGCAAGGTTAGTCCCATCATGCCCCCATTTCCATGGGCACAGCCAGCATACATCTCTGTGGTTTTTAACAAGTCAAATGAGACACAGAGTACACACTGGTTGCTTCCCTCAGTCAACTTCTCGAGGCAGGGTGTTCTGCAACTAGTAAACGGCCTCACCCAGGAAAGCCCTAGCTAGGCCTCCTGGCCCGTGCCTCTTCAAATGCCTGCCGTGCTACAGGAAATACTGTGCTTTAGTTGCAATAGGAACGTAGCCGTCTTTCTCTAGGAGGCAAGGTGAATTCAGCTAGGAGGTCCTGGATGGATGGAGAAGGCTAGTGTTTTTCTCTGTGCAGCTCAAACTAGGGAAAGAGTGAGACTTCCACGGCAAGCTGGAACTTGCTAGAACCGTGCTCGTGAATCTGTGCGATTGCTGGCTAAATCAAGATGTACCAGTAAGAGTGCACTGTGTTACCCTACCTTCGGCATACACACTGTGATTCGGAAAGCTCCTGGCCTGGATATTGCTTAGAAGGGCCAGGGGAGCCTGAGGGTACTCAGTATTCTTGCAGGCAATAGATATTCCAGGCTTGGCACCTAGGTGTCCTAACAAGCCTACTGGCGTAAAAATGCTGCCGAGCAGCGACTACGGCCTCATGGAAACTGCTACACGCCTCTGCTTCTGCATAGCATTTCAGGGCTTTACCTCGAGGCAAGTTCTCACGTTGCTTGCCCTGTGAGCGATACAGCATATTAGGATGCTGTATTTCTCCTTGAATAGAGTGACTTCAGGAACGAGGTCCTCGATAAATTCTAAGCAGAGTGTTTTCTCAGGGCAGCTCAGACGAGGGCAATGTCGAAGACTTCCAGGGCATGTTGGACTGCCTAGAAATGTGGGTCTGATGCTGTTCGAGTGCTCTGGAAATGTAGCTCTCCTGAAGTAACGTAGAGTGTGTTGCCCGAGACTCGGCAGACACAGAGGGCCTCCGAGGGACGTATGGGACTCAATGCTGCTCAGCAGGCCCACAGGGGTGTGGACGGAGTCAGTGACCTTGGAACCAAAATGATGCTCACCCGAGGGGCCTAGGAGTCCTGAAAAGGGTACTTCCTTTAAAATAAAGCAGAACCTCCACTAAGAGCTCATGGAAAGAGCTGCATGCCTCCCTTTCTGCAGGGCTACTCAGGGCCTTACCTCGAGGCAAGGACTCACGTGGAGATTCCCTTTAGCTCTAGAGCATGGCAAGGTGCGCCCCACCCCGGCCAATGAAGCTCCGTGTGTGGCCAGAGAAAACTCATTTTCTTCCCAGACCCATGCCTACAGTGACCAGGGGCCTGTCAACAGCAGAGAATTTCTGAGAACTTCACGGCAGCAAGAATGGAGGTTTCCAAATGGAAAGCAAGGTTAGTCCCATCATGCCCCCATTTCCATGGGCACAGCCAGCATATATCTCTGTGGTTTTTAACAAGTCAAATGAGACACAGAGTACACACTGGTTGCTTCCCTCAGTCAACTTCTCGAGGCAGGGTGTTCTGCAACTAGTAAACGGCCTCACCCAGGAAAGCCCTAGCTAGGCCTCCTGGCCCGTGCCTCTTCAAATGCCTGCCGTGCTACAGGAAATACTGTGCTTTAGTTGCAATAGGAACGTAGCCGTCTTTCTCTAGGAGGCAAGGTGACTTCAGCTAGGAGGTCCTGGATGGATGGAGAAGGCTAGTGTTTTTCTCTGTGCAGCTCAAACTAGGGAAGGAGTGAGACTTCCACGGCAAGTTGGAACTTGCTAGAACCGTGCTCGTGAATCTGTGCGATTGCTGGCTAAATCAAGATGTACCAGTAAGAGTGCACTGTGTTACCCTACCTTCGGCATACACACTGTGATTCGGAAAGCTCCTGGCCTGGATATTGCTTAGAAGGGCCAGGGGAGCCTGAGGGTACTCAGTGTTCTTGCAGGCAATAGATATTCCAGGCTTGGCACCTAGGTGTCCTAACAAGCCTACTGGCGTAAAAATGCTGCCGAGCAGCGACTACGGCCTCATGGAAACTGCTACACGCCTCTGCTTCTGCATAGCATTTCAGGGCTTTACCTCGAGGCAAGTTCTCACGTTGCTTGCCCTGTGAGCGATACAGCATGTTAGGATGCTGTATTTCTCCTTGAATAGAGTGAATTCAGGAACGAGGTCCTCGATAAATTCTAAGCAGAGTGTTTTCTCAGGGCAGCTCAGACGAGGGCAATGTCGAAGACTTCCAGGGCATGTTGGACTGCCTAGAAATGTGGTTCTGATGCTGTTCGAGTGCTCTGGAAATGTAGCTCTCCTGAAGTAACGTAGAGTGTGTTGCCCGAGACTCGGCAGACACAGAGGGCCTCCGAGGGACGTATGGGACTCAATGCTGCTCAGCAGGCCCACAGGGGTGTGGAGGGAGTCAGTGATCTTGGAACCAAAATGATGCTCACCCGAGAGACCTAGGAGTCCTGAAAAGGGTAATTCCTTTAAAATAAAGCAGAACCTCCACTAAGAGCTCTTGGAAAGAGCTGCATGCCTCCCTTTCTGCAGGGCTACTCAGGGCCTTACCTCGAGGCAAGGACTCACGTGGAGATTCCCTTTAGCTGTAGAGCATGGCAAGGTGAGCCCCACCCCGGCCAATGAAGCTCTGTGTGTACCCAGAGAAAACTCATTTTCTTACCAGACCCATGCCTACAGTGGCCAGAGGCCTGTCAACAGCAGAGAATTTCAAGGAGCTTCATGGCAGCAAGAATGGATCTTTCCAAATGGAAAGCAAGGTTAGTACCATCACGCCCCTATTTCCATGGGCACAGGCAGCATATATCTCTGTGGTTTTTAACAAGTCAAAAGGGACACAGAGTACATACTGGTTGCTTCCCTGAATCAACTTCTCGAGGCAGGGTGTTCTGCATCTAGTGAACGGTTTCACCAACGAACGCCGTAGCCAGGCCTCTGGGACCGTGCCTCTTCAAAAGCCTGCAGTGCTACAGGAAAAACTGTGCTTTAGTTGCAAAAGAACGCAAGCCGTCTTTCTCCTGTAGGCAGGGTGACTTCAGGTAGGAGGTCCTGATTGGAAGGAGAAGCCTAGTGTTTTTCTCTGTGCAGCTCAGACTAGGGAATGAGTGCCATTTCCACGGCATGTTAGACCTTGCTTGAACGTTGCTCTTGAACCTGTGCGAGTGCTGTGAATCAAGATATCACAAGAAAGAGTGCAGTGTGTTGCCCATGACTCAGCAGACACAGACGACCTCCGAGGGACCAATGGGCCTCGTTATTGTTCAGCAGGCCTACAGGGGTGTGGAGGTACTCTGAGATCTTGGAACAACAGTGATGCTCACCAGAGGGCGCGAGGAGTCCTGAAAAGGGTACTTCCTTTAAAGTAAAGCACAACAGCGACTAAGAGCTCATGGAAAGAGCTGCATGCCTCCCTTTCTGCAAGGGTACTCAGGTCCTTACCTCGAGGCAAGGACTCACGTGGAGATTCCCTTTAGCTCTAGAGCATGGCAAGGTGCGCCCCACCCCGGCCAATGAAGCTCCGTGTGTGGCCAGAGAAAACTCATTTTCTTCCCAGACCCATGCCTACAGTGACCAGGGGCCTGTCAACAGCAGAGAATTTCTGAGAACTTCACGGCAGCAAGAATGGAGGTTTCCAAATGGAAAGCAAGGTTAGTCCCATCATGCCCCCATTTCCATGGGCACAGCCAGCATACATCTCTGTGGTTTTTAACAAGTCAAATGAGACACAGAGTACACACTGGTTGCTTCCCTCAGTCAACTTCTCGAGGCAGGGTGTTCTGCAACTAGTAAACGGCCTCACCCAGGAAAGCCCTAGCTAGGCCTCCTGGCCCGTGCCTCTTCAAATGCCTGCCGTGCTACAGGAAATACTGTGCTTTAGTTGCAATAGGAACGTAGCCGTCTTTCTCTAGGAGGCAAGGTGACTTCAGCTAGGAGGTCCTGGATGGATGGAGAAGGCTAGTGTTTTTCTCTGTGCAGCTCAAACTAGGGAAGGAGTGAGACTTCCACGGCAAGTTGGAACTTGCTAGAACCGTGCTCGTGAATCTGTGCGATTGCTGGCTAAATCAAGATGTACCAGTAAGAGTGCACTGTGTTGCCCTACCTTCGGCATACACACTGTGATTCGGAAAGCTCCTGGCCTGGATATTGCTTAGAAGGGCCAGGGGAGCCTGAGGGTACTCAGTATTCTTGCAGGCAATAGATATTCCAGGCTTGGCACCTAGGTGTCCTAACAAGCCTACTGGCGTAAAAATGCTGCCGAGCAGCGACTACGGCCTCATGGAAACTGCTACACGCCTCTGCTTCTGCATAGCATTTCAGGGCTTTACCTCGAGGCAAGTTCTCACGTTGCTTGCCCTGGGAGCGATACAGCATGTTAGGATGCTGTATTACTCCTTGAATAGAGTGACTTCAGGAACGAGGTCCTCGATCAATTCTAAGCAGAGTGTTTTCTCAGGGCAGCTCAGACGAGGGCAATGTCGAAGACTTCCAGGGCATGTTGGACTGCCTAGAAATGTGGTTCTGATGCTGTTCAAGTGCTCTGGAAATGTAGCTCTCCTGAAGTAACGTAGAGTGTGTTGCCCGAGACTCGGCAGACACAGAGGGCCTCCGAGGGACGTATGGGACTCAATGCTGCTCAGCAGGCCCACAGGGGTGTGGAGGGAGTCAGTGACCTTGGAACCAAAATGATGCTCACCCGAGGGGCCTAGGAGTCCTGAAAAGGGTACTTCCTTTAAAATAAAGCAGAACCTCCACTAAGAGCTCATGGAAAGAGCTGCATGCCTCCCTTTCTGCAGGGCTACTCAGGGCCTTACCTCGAGGCAAGGACTCACGTGGAGATTCCCTTTAGCTCTAGAGCATGGCAAGGTGCGCCCCACCCCGGCCAATGAAGCTCCGTGTGTGGCCAGAGAAAACTCATTTTCTTCCCAGACCCATGCCTACAGTGACCAGGGGCCTGTCAACAGCAGAGAATTTCTGGGAACTTCACGGCAGCAAGAATGGAGGTTTCCAAATGGAAAGCAAGGTTAGTCCCATCATGCTCCCATTTCCATGGGCACAGCCAGCATACATCTCTGTGGTTTTTAACAAGTCAAATGAGACACAGAGTACACACTGGTTGCTTCCCTCAGTCAACTTCTCGAGGCAGGGTGTTCTGCAACTAGTAAACGGCCTCACCCAGGAAAGCCCTAGCTAGGCCTCCTGGCCCGTGCCTCTTCAAATGCCTGCCGTGCTACAGGAAATACTGTGCTTTAGTTGCAATAGGAACGTAGCCGTCTTTCTCTAGGAGGCAAGGTGACTTCAGCTAGGAGGTCCTGGATGGATGGAGAAGGCTAGTGTTTTTCTCTGTGCAGCTCAAACTAGGGAAGGAGTGAGACTTCCACGGCAAGTTGGAACTTGCTAGAACCGTGCTCGTGAATCTGTGCGATTGCTGGCTAAATCAAGATGTACCAGTAAGAGTGCACTGTGTTACCCTACCTTCGGCATACACACTGTGATTCGGAAAGCTCCTGGCCTGGATATTGCTTAGAAGGGCCAGGGGAGCCTGAGGGTACTCAGTGTTCTTGCAGGCAATAGATATTCCAGGCTTGGCACCTAGGTGTCCTAACAAGCCTACTGGCGTAAAAATGCTGCCGAGCAGCGACTACGGCCTCATGGAAACTGCTACACGCCTCTGCTTCTGCATAGCATTTCAGGGCTTTACCTCGAGGCAAGTTCTCACGTTGCTTGCCCTGTGAGCGATACAGCATGTTAGGATGCTGTATTTCTCCTTGAATAGAGTGAATTCAGGAACGAGGTCCTCGATAAATTCTAAGCAGAGTGTTTTCTCAGGGCAGCTCAGACGAGGGCAATGTCGAAGACTTCCAGGGCATGTTGGACTGCCTAGAAATGTGGTTCTGATGCTGTTCGAGTGCTCTGGAAATGTAGCTCTCCTGAAGTAACGTAGAGTGTGTTGCCCGAGACTCGGCAGACACAGAGGGCCTCCGAGGGACGTATGGGACTCAATGCTGCTCAGCAGGCCCACAGGGGTGTGGAGGGAGTCAGTGATCTTGGAACCAAAATGATGCTCACCCGAGAGACCTAGGAGTCCTGAAAAGGGTAATTCCTTTAAAATAAAGCAGAACCTCCACTAAGAGCTCTTGGAAAGAGCTGCATGCCTCCCTTTCTGCAGGGCTACTCAGGGCCTTACCTCGAGGCAAGGACTCACGTGGAGATTCCCTTTAGCTGTAGAGCATGGCAAGGTGAGCCCCACCCCGGCCAATGAAGCTCTGTGTGTACCCAGAGAAAACTCATTTTCTTACCAGACCCATGCCTACAGTGGCCAGAGGCCTGTCAACAGCAGAGAATTTCAAGGAGCTTCATGGCAGCAAGAATGGATCTTTCCAAATGGAAAGCAAGGTTAGTACCATCACGCCCCTATTTCCATGGGCACAGGCAGCATATATCTCTGTGGTTTTTAACAAGTCAAAAGGGACACAGAGTACATACTGGTTGCTTCCCTGAATCAACTTCTCGAGGCAGGGTGTTCTGCATCTAGTGAACGGTTTCACCAACGAACGCCGTAGCCAGGCCTCTGGGACCGTGCCTCTTCAAAAGCCTGCAGTGCTACAGGAAAAACTGTGCTTTAGTTGCAAAAGAACGCAAGCCGTCTTTCTCCTGTAGGCAGGGTGACTTCAGGTAGGAGGTCCTGATTGGAAGGAGAAGCCTAGTGTTTTTCTCTGTGCAGCTCAGACTAGGGAATGAGTGCCATTTCCACGGCATGTTAGACCTTGCTTGAACGTTGCTCTTGAACCTGTGCGAGTGCTGTGAATCAAGATATCACAAGAAAGAGTGCAGTGTGTTGCCCATGACTCAGCAGACACAGACGACCTCCGAGGGACCAATGGGCCTCGTTATTGTTCAGCAGGCCTACAGGGGTGTGGAGGTACTCTGAGATCTTGGAACAACAGTGATGCTCACCAGAGGGCGCGAGGAGTCCTGAAAAGGGTACTTCCTTTAAAGTAAAGCACAACAGCGACTAAGAGCTCATGGAAAGAGCTGCATGCCTCCCTTTCTGCAAGGGTACTCAGGTCCTTACCTCGAGGCAAGGACTCACGTGGAGATTCCCTTTAGCTCTAGAGCATGGCAAGGTGCGCCCCACCCCGGCCAATGAAGCTCCGTGTGTGGCCAGAGAAAATTCATTTTCTTCCCAGACCCATGCCTACAGTGACCAGGGGCCTGTCAACAGCAGAGAATTTCTGAGAACTTCACGGCAGCAAGAATGGAGGTTTCCAAATGGAAAGCAAGGTTAGTCCCATCATGCCCCCATTTCCATGGGCACAGCCAGCATACATCTCTGTGGTTTTTAACAAGTCAAATGAGACACAGAGTACACACTGGTTGCTTCCCTCAGTCAACTTCTCGAGGCAGGGTGTTCTGCAACTAGTAAACGGCCTCACCCAGGAAAGCCCTAGCTAGGCCTCCTGGCCCGTGCCTCTTCAAATGCCTGCCGTGCTACAGGAAATACTGTGCTTTAGTTGCAATAAGAACGTAGCCGTCTTTCTCTAGGAGGCAAGGTGACTTCAGCTAGGAGGTCCTGGATGGATGGAGAAGGCTAGTGTTTTTCTCTGTGCAGCTCAAACTAGGGAAGGAGTGAGACTTCCACGGCAAGTTGGAACTTGCTAGAACCGTGCTCGTGAATCTGTGCGATTGCTGGCTAAATCAAGATGTACCAGTAAGAGTGCACTGTGTTGCCCTACCTTCGGCATACACACTGTGATTCGGAAAGCTCCTGGCCTGGATATTGCTTAGAAGGGCCAGGGGAGCCTGAGGGTACTCAGTATTCTTGCAGGCAATAGATATTCCAGGCTTGGCACCTAGGTGTCCTAACAAGCCTACTGGCGTAAAAATGCTGCCGAGCAGCGACTACGGCCTCATGGAAACTGCTACACGCCTCTGCTTCTGCATAGCATTTCAGGGCTTTACCTCGAGGCAAGTTCTCACGTTGCTTGCCCTGGGAGCGATACAGCATGTTAGGATGCTGTATTACTCCTTGAATAGAGTGACTTCAGGAACGAGGTCCTCGATCAATTCTAAGCAGAGTGTTTTCTCAGGGCAGCTCAGACGAGGGCAATGTCGAAGACTTCCAGGGCATGTTGGACTGCCTAGAAATGTGGTTCTGATGCTGTTCAAGTGCTCTGGAAATGTAGCTCTCCTGAAGTAACGTAGAGTGTGTTGCCCGAGACTCGGCAGACACAGAGGGCCTCCGAGGGACGTATGGGACTCAATGCTGCTCAGCAGGCCCACAGGGGTGTGGAGGGAGTCAGTGACCTTGGAAGCAAAATGATGCTCACCCGAGGGGCCTAGGAGTCCTGAAAAGGGTACTTCCTTTAAAATAAAGCAGAACCTCCACTAAGAGCTCATGGAAAGAGCTGCATGCCTCCCTTTCTGCAGGGCTACTCAGGGCCTTACCTCGAGGCAAGGACTCACGTGGAGATTCCCTTTAGCTCTAGAGCGTGGCAAGGTGCGCCCCACCCCGGCCAATGAAGCTCCGTGTGTGGCCAGAGAAAACTCATTTTCTTCCCAGACCCATGCCTACAGTGACCAGGGGCCTGTCAACAGCAGAGAATTTCTGGGAACTTCACGGCAGCAAGAATGGAGGTTTCCAAATGGAAAGCAAGGTTAGTCCCATCATGCTCCCATTTCCATGGGCACAGCCAGCATACATCTCTGTGGTTTTTAACAAGTCAAATGAGACACAGAGTACACACTGGTTGCTTCCCTCAGTCAACTTCTCGAGGCAGGGTGTTCTGCAACTAGTAAACGGCCTCACCCAGGAAAGCCCTAGCTAGGCCTCCTGGCCCGTGCCTCTTCAAATGCCTGCCGTGCTACAGGAAATACTGTGCTTTAGTTGCAATAGGAACGTAGCCGTCTTTCTCTAGGAGGCAAGGTGACTTCAGCTAGGAGGTCCTGGATGGATGGAGAAGGCTAGTGTTTTTCTCTGTGCAGCTCAAACTAGGGAAGGAGTGAGACTTCCACGGCAAGTTGGAACTTGCTAGAACCGTGCTCGTGAATCTGTGCGATTGCTGGCTAAATCAAGATGTACCAGTAAGAGTGCACTGTGTTACCCTACCTTCGGCATACACACTGTGATTCGGAAAGCTCCTGGCCTGGATATTGCTTAGAAGGGCCAGGGGAGCCTGAGGGTACTCAGTGTTCTTGCAGGCAATAGATATTCCAGGCTTGGCACCTAGGTGTCCTAACAAGCCTACTGGCGTAAAAATGCTGCCGAGCAGCGACTACGGCCTCATGGAAACTGCTACACGCCTCTGCTTCTGCATAGCATTTCAGGGCTTTACCTCGAGGCAAGTTCTCACGTTGCTTGCCCTGTGAGCGATACAGCATGTTAGGATGCTGTATTTCTCCTTGAATAGAGTGAATTCAGGAACGAGGTCCTCGATAAATTCTAAGCAGAGTGTTTTCTCAGGGCAGCTCAGACGAGGGCAATGTCGAAGACTTCCAGGGCATGTTGGACTGCCTAGAAATGTGGTTCTGATGCTGTTCGAGTGCTCTGGAAATGTAGCTCTCCTGAAGTAACGTAGAGTGTGTTGCCCGAGACTCGGCAGACACAGAGGGCCTCCGAGGGACGTATGGGACTCAATGCTGCTCAGCAGGCCCACAGGGGTGTGGAGGGAGTCAGTGATCTTGGAACCAAAATGATGCTCACCCGAGAGACCTAGGAGTCCTGAAAAGGGTAATTCCTTTAAAATAAAGCAGAACCTCCACTAAGAGCTCTTGGAAAGAGCTGCATGCCTCCCTTTCTGCAGGGCTACTCAGGGCCTTACCTCGAGGCAAGGACTCACGTGGAGATTCCCTTTAGCTGTAGAGCATGGCAAGGTGAGCCCCACCCCGGCCAATGAAGCTCTGTGTGTACCCAGAGAAAACTCATTTTCTTACCAGACCCATGCCTACAGTGGCCAGAGGCCTGTCAACAGCAGAGAATTTCAAGGAGCTTCATGGCAGCAAGAATGGATCTTTCCAAATGGAAAGCAAGGTTAGTACCATCACGCCCCTATTTCCATGGGCACAGGCAGCATATATCTCTGTGGTTTTTAACAAGTCAAAAGGGACACAGAGTACATACTGGTTGCTTCCCTGAATCAACTTCTCGAGGCAGGGTGTTCTGCATCTAGTGAACGGTTTCACCAACGAACGCCGTAGCCAGGCCTCTGGGACCGTGCCTCTTCAAAAGCCTGCAGTGCTACAGGAAAAACTGTGCTTTAGTTGCAAAAGAACGCAAGCCGTCTTTCTCCTGTAGGCAGGGTGACTTCAGGTAGGAGGTCCTGATTGGAAGGAGAAGCCTAGTGTTTTTCTCTGTGCAGCTCAGACTAGGGAATGAGTGCCATTTCCACGGCATGTTAGACCTTGCTTGAACGTTGCTCTTGAACCTGTGCGAGTGCTGTGAATCAAGATATCACAAGAAAGAGTGCAGTGTGTTGCCCATGACTCAGCAGACACAGACGACCTCCGAGGGACCAATGGGCCTCGTTATTGTTCAGCAGGCCTACAGGGGTGTGGAGGTACTCTGAGATCTTGGAACAACAGTGATGCTCACCAGAGGGCGCGAGGAGTCCTGAAAAGGGTACTTCCTTTAAAGTAAAGCACAACAGCGACTAAGAGCTCATGGAAAGAGCTGCATGCCTCCCTTTCTGCAAGGGTACTCAGGTACTTACCTCGAGGCAAGGACTCACGTGGAGATTCCCTTTAGCTCTAGAGCATGGCAAGGTGCGCCCCACCCCGGCCAATGAAGCTCCGTGTGTGGCCAGAGAAAACTCATTTTCTTCCCAGACCCATGCCTACAGTGACCAGGGGCCTGTCAACAGCAGAGAATTTCTGAGAACTTCACGGCAGCAAGAATGGAGGTTTCCAAATGGAAAGCAAGGTTAGTCCCATCATGCCCCCATTTCCATGGGCACAGCCAGCATACATCTCTGTGGTTTTTAACAAGTCAAATGAGACACAGAGTACACACTGGTTGCTTCCCTCAGTCAACTTCTCGAGGCAGGGTGTTCTGCAACTAGTAAACGGCCTCACCCAGGAAAGCCCTAGCTAGGCCTCCTGGCCCGTGCCTCTTCAAATGCCTGCCGTGCTACAGGAAATACTGTGCTTTAGTTGCAATAAGAACGTAGCCGTCTTTCTCTAGGAGGCAAGGTGACTTCAGCTAGGAGGTCCTGGATGGATGGAGAAGGCTAGTGTTTTTCTCTGTGCAGCTCAAACTAGGGAAGGAGTGAGACTTCCACGGCAAGTTGGAACTTGCTAGAACCGTGCTCGTGAATCTGTGCGATTGCTGGCTAAATCAAGATGTACCAGTAAGAGTGCACTGTGTTGCCCTACCTTCGGCATACACACTGTGATTCGGAAAGCTCCTGGCCTGGATATTGCTTAGAAGGGCCAGGGGAGCCTGAGGGTACTCAGTATTCTTGCAGGCAATAGATATTCCAGGCTTGGCACCTAGGTGTCCTAACAAGCCTACTGGCGTAAAAATGCTGCCGAGCAGCGACTACGGCCTCATGGAAACTGCTACACGCCTCTGCTTCTGCATAGCATTTCAGGGCTTTACCTCGAGGCAAGTTCTCACGTTGCTTGCCCTGGGAGCGATACAGCATGTTAGGATGCTGTATTACTCCTTGAATAGAGTGACTTCAGGAACGAGGTCCTCGATCAATTCTAAGCAGAGTGTTTTCTCAGGGCAGCTCAGACGAGGGCAATGTCGAAGACTTCCAGGGCATGTTGGACTGCCTAGAAATGTGGTTCTGATGCTGTTCAAGTGCTCTGGAAATGTAGCTCTCCTGAAGTAACGTAGAGTGTGTTGCCCGAGACTCGGCAGACACAGAGGGCCTCCGAGGGACGTATGGGACTCAATGCTGCTCAGCAGGCCCACAGGGGTGTGGAGGGAGTCAGTGACCTTGGAAGCAAAATGATGCTCACCCGAGGGGCCTAGGAGTCCTGAAAAGGGTACTTCCTTTAAAATAAAGCAGAACCTCCACTAAGAGCTCATGGAAAGAGCTGCATGCCTCCCTTTCTGCAGGGCTACTCAGGGCCTTACCTCGAGGCAAGGACTCACGTGGAGATTCCCTTTAGCTCTAGAGCGTGGCAAGGTGCGCCCCACCCCGGCCAATGAAGCTCCGTGTGTGGCCAGAGAAAACTCATTTTCTTCCCAGACCCATGCCTACAGTGACCAGGGGCCTGTCAACAGCAGAGAATTTCTGGGAACTTCACGGCAGCAAGAATGGAGGTTTCCAAATGGAAAGCAAGGTTAGTCCCATCATGCTCCCATTTCCATGGGCACAGCCAGCATACATCTCTGTGGTTTTTAACAAGTCAAATGAGACACAGAGTACACACTGGTTGCTTCCCTCAGTCAACTTCTCGAGGCAGGGTGTTCTGCAACTAGTAAACGGCCTCACCCAGGAAAGCCCTAGCTAGGCCTCCTGGCCCGTGCCTCTTCAAATGCCTGCCGTGCTACAGGAAATACTGTGCTTTAGTTGCAATAGGAACGTAGCCGTCTTTCTCTAGGAGGCAAGGTGACTTCAGCTAGGAGGTCCTGGATGGATGGAGAAGGCTAGTGTTTTTCTCTGTGCAGCTCAAACTAGGGAAGGAGTGAGACTTCCACGGCAAGTTGGAACTTGCTAGAACCGTGCTCGTGAATCTGTGCGATTGCTGGCTAAATCAAGATGTACCAGTAAGAGTGCACTGTGTTACCCTACCTTCGGCATACACACTGTGATTCGGAAAGCTCCTGGCCTGGATATTGCTTAGAAGGGCCAGGGGAGCCTGAGGGTACTCAGTGTTCTTGCAGGCAATAGATATTCCAGGCTTGGCACCTAGGTGTCCTAACAAGCCTACTGGCGTAAAAATGCTGCCGAGCAGCGACTACGGCCTCATGGAAACTGCTACACGCCTCTGCTTCTGCATAGCATTTCAGGGCTTTACCTCGAGGCAAGTTCTCACGTTGCTTGCCCTGTGAGCGATACAGCATGTTAGGATGCTGTATTTCTCCTTGAATAGAGTGAATTCAGGAACGAGGTCCTCGATAAATTCTAAGCAGAGTGTTTTCTCAGGGCAGCTCAGACGAGGGCAATGTCGAAGACTTCCAGGGCATGTTGGACTGCCTAGAAATGTGGTTCTGATGCTGTTCGAGTGCTCTGGAAATGTAGCTCTCCTGAAGTAACGTAGAGTGTGTTGCCCGAGACTCGGCAGACACAGAGGGCCTCCGAGGGACGTATGGGACTCAATGCTGCTCAGCAGGCCCACAGGGGTGTGGAGGGAGTCAGTGATCTTGGAACCAAAATGATGCTCACCCGAGAGACCTAGGAGTCCTGAAAAGGGTAATTCCTTTAAAATAAAGCAGAACCTCCACTAAGAGCTCTTGGAAAGAGCTGCATGCCTCCGTTTCTGCAGGGCTACTCAGGGCCTTACCTCGAGGCAAGGACTCACGTGGAGATTCCCTTTAGCTGTAGAGCATGGCAAGGTGAGCCCCACCCCGGCCAATGAAGCTCTGTGTGTACCCAGAGAAAACTCATTTTCTTACCAGACCCATGCCTACAGTGGCCAGAGGCCTGTCAACAGCAGAGAATTTCAAGGAGCTTCATGGCAGCAAGAATGGATCTTTCCAAATGGAAAGCAAGGTTAGTACCATCACGCCCCTATTTCCATGGGCACAGGCAGCATATATCTCTGTGGTTTTTAACAAGTCAAAAGGGACACAGAGTACATACTGGTTGCTTCCCTGAATCAACTTCTCGAGGCAGGGTGTTCTGCATCTAGTGAACGGTTTCACCAACGAACGCCGTAGCCAGGCCTCTGGGACCGTCCCTCTTCAAAAGCCTGCAGTGCTACAGGAAAAACTGTGCTTTAGTTGCAAAAGAACGCAAGCCGTCTTTCTCCTGTAGGCAGGGTGACTTCAGGTAGGAGGTCCTGATTGGAAGGAGAAGCCTAGTGTTTTTCTCTGTGCAGCTCAGACTAGGGAATGAGTGCCATTTCCACGGCATGTTAGACCTTGCTTGAACGTTGCTCTTGAACCTGTGCGAGTGCTGTGAATCAAGATATCACAAGAAAGAGTGCAGTGTGTTGCCCATGACTCAGCAGACACAGACGACCTCCGAGGGACCAATGGGCCTCGTTATTGTTCAGCAGGCCTACAGGGGTGTGGAGGTACTCTGAGATCTTGGAACAACAGTGATGCTCACCAGAGGGCGCGAGGAGTCCTGAAAAGGGTACTTCCTTTAAAGTAAAGCACAACAGCGACTAAGAGCTCATGGAAAGAGCTGCATGCCTCCCTTTCTGCAAGGGTACTCAGGTCCTTACCTCGAGGCAAGGACTCACGTGGAGATTCCCTTTAGCTCTAGAGCATGGCAAGGTGCGCCCCACCCCGGCCAATGAAGCTCCGTGTGTGGCCAGAGAAAACTCATTTTCTTCCCAGACCCATGCCTACAGTGACCAGGGGCCTGTCAACAGCAGAGAATTTCTGAGAACTTCACGGCAGCAAGAATGGAGGTTTCCAAATGGAAAGCAAGGTTAGTCCCATCATGCCCCCATTTCCATGGGCACAGCCAGCATACATCTCTGTGGTTTTTAACAAGTCAAATGAGACACAGAGTACACACTGGTTGCTTCCCTCAGTCAACTTCTCGAGGCAGGGTGTTCTGCAACTAGTAAACGGCCTCACCCAGGAAAGCCCTAGCTAGGCCTCCTGGCCCGTGCCTCTTCAAATGCCTGCCGTGCTACAGGAAATACTGTGCTTTAGTTGCAATAAGAACGTAGCCGTCTTTCTCTAGGAGGCAAGGTGACTTCAGCTAGGAGGTCCTGGATGGATGGAGAAGGCTAGTGTTTTTCTCTGTGCAGCTCAAACTAGGGAAGGAGTGAGACTTCCACGGCAAGTTGGAACTTGCTAGAACCGTGCTCGTGAATCTGTGCGATTGCTGGCTAAATCAAGATGTACCAGTAAGAGTGCACTGTGTTGCCCTACCTTCGGCATACACACTGTGATTCGGAAAGCTCCTGGCCTGGATATTGCTTAGAAGGGCCAGGGGAGCCTGAGGGTACTCAGTATTCTTGCAGGCAATAGATATTCCAGGCTTGGCACCTAGGTGTCCTAACAAGCCTACTGGCGTAAAAATGCTGCCGAGCAGCGACTACGGCCTCATGGAAACTGCTACACGCCTCTGCTTCTGCATAGCATTTCAGGGCTTTACCTCGAGGCAAGTTCTCACGTTGCTTGCCCTGGGAGCGATACAGCATGTTAGGATGCTGTATTACTCCTTGAATAGAGTGACTTCAGGAACGAGGTCCTCGATCAATTCTAAGCAGAGTGTTTTCTCAGGGCAGCTCAGACGAGGGCAATGTCGAAGACTTCCAGGGCATGTTGGACTGCCTACAAATGTGGTTCTGATGCTGTTCAAGTGCTCTGGAAATGTAGCTCTCCTGAAGTAACGTAGAGTGTGTTGCCCGAGACTCGGCAGACACAGAGGGCCTCCGAGGGACGTATGGGACTCAATGCTGCTCAGCAGGCCCACAGGGGTGTGGAGGGAGTCAGTGACCTTGGAAGCAAAATGATGCTCACCCGAGGGGCCTAGGAGTCCTGAAAAGGGTACTTCCTTTAAAATAAAGCAGAACCTCCACTAAGAGCTCATGGAAAGAGCTGCATGCCTCCCTTTCTGCAGGGCTACTCAGGGCCTTACCTCGAGGCAAGGACTCACGTGGAGATTCCCTTTAGCTCTAGAGCGTGGCAAGGTGCGCCCCACCCCGGCCAATGAAGCTCCGTGTGTGGCCAGAGAAAACTCATTTTCTTCCCAGACCCATGCCTACAGTGACCAGGGGCCTGTCAACAGCAGAGAATTTCTGGGAACTTCACGGCAGCAAGAATGGAGGTTTCCAAATGGAAAGCAAGGTTAGTCCCATCATGCTCCCATTTCCATGGGCACAGCCAGCATACATCTCTGTGGTTTTTAACAAGTCAAATGAGACACAGAGTACACACTGGTTGCTTCCCTCAGTCAACTTCTCGAGGCAGGGTGTTCTGCAACTAGTAAACGGCCTCACCCAGGAAAGCCCTAGCTAGGCCTCCTGGCCCGTGCCTCTTCAAATGCCTGCCGTGCTACAGGAAATACTGTGCTTTAGTTGCAATAGGAACGTAGCCGTCTTTCTCTAGGAGGCAAGGTGACTTCAGCTAGGAGGTCCTGGATGGATGGAGAAGGCTAGTGTTTTTCTCTGTGCAGCTCAAACTAGGGAAGGAGTGAGACTTCCACGGCAAGTTGGAACTTGCTAGAACCGTGCTCGTGAATCTGTGCGATTGCTGGCTAAATCAAGATGTACCAGTAAGAGTGCACTGTGTTGCCCTACCTTCGGCATACACACTGTGATTCGGAAAGCTCCTGGCCTGGATATTGCTTAGAAGGGCCAGGGGAGCCTGAGGGTACTCAGTGTTCTTGCAGGCAATAGATATTCCAGGCTTGGCACCTAGGTGTCCTAACAAGCCTACTGGCGTAAAAATGCTGCCGAGCAGCGACTACGGCCTCATGGAAACTGCTACACGCCTCTGCTTCTGCATAGCATTTCAGGGCTTTACCTCGAGGCAAGTTCTCACGTTGCTTGCCCTGTGAGCGATACAGCATGTTAGGATGCTGTATTTCTCCTTGAATAGAGTGAATTCAGGAACGAGGTCCTCGATAAATTCTAAGCAGAGTGTTTTCTCAGGGCAGCTCAGACGAGGGCAATGTCGAAGACTTCCAGGGCATGTTGGACTGCCTAGAAATGTGGTTCTGATGCTGTTCGAGTGCTCTGGAAATGTAGCTCTCCTGAAGTAACGTAGAGTGTGTTGCCCGAGACTCGGCAGACACAGAGGGCCTCCGAGGGACGTATGGGACTCAATGCTGCTCAGCAGGCCCACAGGGGTGTGGAGGGAGTCAGTGATCTTGGAACCAAAATGATGCTCACCCGAGAGACCTAGGAGTCCTGAAAAGGGTAATTCCTTTAAAATAAAGCAGAACCTCCACTAAGAGCTCTTGGAAAGAGCTGCATGCCTCCCTTTCTGCAGGGCTACTCAGGGCCTTACCTCGAGGCAAGGACTCACGTGGAGATTCCCTTTAGCTGTAGAGCATGGCAAGGTGAGCCCCACCCCGGCCAATGAAGCTCTGTGTGTACCCAGAGAAAACTCATTTTCTTACCAGACCCATGCCTACAGTGGCCAGAGGCCTGTCAACAGCAGAGAATTTCAAGGAGCTTCATGGCAGCAAGAATGGATCTTTCCAAATGGAAAGCAAGGTTAGTACCATCACGCCCCTATTTCCATGGGCACAGGCAGCATATATCTCTGTGGTTTTTAACAAGTCAAAAGGGACACAGAGTACATACTGGTTGCTTCCCTGAATCAACTTCTCGAGGCAGGGTGTTCTGCATCTAGTGAACGGTTTCACCAACGAACGCCGTAGCCAGGCCTCTGGGACCGTGCCTCTTCAAAAGCCTGCAGTGCTACAGGAAAAACTGTGCTTTAGTTGCAAAAGAACGCAAGCCGTCTTTCTCCTGTAGGCAGGGTGACTTCAGGTAGGAGGTCCTGATTGGAAGGAGAAGCCTAGTGTTTTTCTCTGTGCAGCTCAGACTAGGGAATGAGTGCCATTTCCACGGCATGTTAGACCTTGCTTGAACGTTGCTCTTGAACCTGTGCGAGTGCTGTGAATCAAGATATCACAAGAAAGAGTGCAGTGTGTTGCCCATGACTCAGCAGACACAGACGACCTCCGAGGGACCAATGGGCCTCGTTATTGTTCAGCAGGCCTACAGGGGTGTGGAGGTACTCTGAGATCTTGGAACAACAGTGATGCTCACCAGAGGGCGCGAGGAGTCCTGAAAAGGGTACTTCCTTTAAAGTAAAGCACAACAGCGACTAAGAGCTCATGGAAAGAGCTGCATGCCTCCCTTTCTGCAAGGGTACTCAGGTCCTTACCTCGAGGCAAGGACTCACGTGGAGATTCCCTTTAGCTCTAGAGCATGGCAAGGTGCGCCCCACCCCGGCCAATGAAGCTCCGTGTGTGGCCAGAGAAAACTCATTTTCTTCCCAGACCCATGCCTACAGTGACCAGGGGCCTGTCAACAGCAGAGAATTTCTGAGAACTTCACGGCAGCAAGAATGGAGGTTTCCAAATGGAAAGCAAGGTTAGTCCCATCATGCCCCCATTTCCATGGGCACAGCCAGCATACATCTCTGTGGTTTTTAACAAGTCAAATGAGACACAGAGTACACACTGGTTGCTTCCCTCAGTCAACTTCTCGAGGCAGGGTGTTCTGCAACTAGTAAACGGCCTCACCCAGGAAAGCCCTAGCTAGGCCTCCTGGCCCGTGCCTCTTCAAATGCCTGCCGTGCTACAGGAAATACTGTGCTTTAGTTGCAATAAGAACGTAGCCGTCTTTCTCTAGGAGGCAAGGTGACTTCAGCTAGGAGGTCCTGGATGGATGGAGAAGGCTAGTGTTTTTCTCTGTGCAGCTCAAACTAGGGAAGGAGTGAGACTTCCACGGCAAGTTGGAACTTGCTAGAACCGTGCTCGTGAATCTGTGCGATTGCTGGCTAAATCAAGATGTACCAGTAAGAGTGCACTGTGTTGCCCTACCTTCGGCATACACACTGTGATTCGGAAAGCTCCTGGCCTGGATATTGCTTAGAAGGGCCAGGGGAGCCTGAGGGTACTCAGTATTCTTGCAGGCAATAGATATTCCAGGCTTGGC
The DNA here is from genome assembly GCF_028021215.1 of Eschrichtius robustus. Taxonomy (NCBI): domain Eukaryota; kingdom Metazoa; phylum Chordata; class Mammalia; order Artiodactyla; family Eschrichtiidae; genus Eschrichtius; species Eschrichtius robustus. The sequence continues at coordinate 100,778,274 of NC_090832.1, forward strand.
ACCTAGGTGTCCTAACAAGCCTACTGGCGTAAAAATGCTGCCGAGCAGCGACTACGGCCTCATGGAAACTGCTACACGCCTCTGCTTCTGCATAGCATTTCAGGGCTTTACCTCGAGGCAAGTTCTCACGTTGCTTGCCCTGGGAGCGATACAGCATGTTAGGATGCTGTATTACTCCTTGAATAGAGTGACTTCAGGAACGAGGTCCTCGATCAATTCTAAGCAGAGTGTTTTCTCAGGGCAGCTCAGACGAGGGCAATGTCGAAGACTTCCAGGGCATGTTGGACTGCCTAGAAATGTGGTTCTGATGCTGTTCAAGTGCTCTGGAAATGTAGCTCTCCTGAAGTAACGTAGAGTGTGTTGCCCGAGACTCGGCAGACACAGAGGGCCTCCGAGGGACGTATGGGACTCAATGCTGCTCAGCAGGCCCACAGGGGTGTGGAGGGAGTCAGTGACCTTGGAAGCAAAATGATGCTCACCCGAGGGGCCTAGGAGTCCTGAAAAGGGTACTTCCTTTAAAATAAAGCAGAACCTCCACTAAGAGCTCATGGAAAGAGCTGCATGCCTCCCTTTCTGCAGGGCTACTCAGGGCCTTACCTCGAGGCAAGGACTCACGTGGAGATTCCCTTTAGCTCTAGAGCGTGGCAAGGTGCGCCCCACCCCGGCCAATGAAGCTCCGTGTGTGGCCAGAGAAAACTCATTTTCTTCCCAGACCCATGCCTACAGTGACCAGGGGCCTGTCAACAGCAGAGAATTTCTGGGAACTTCACGGCAGCAAGAATGGAGGTTTCCAAATGGAAAGCAAGGTTAGTCCCATCATGCTCCCATTTCCATGGGCACAGCCAGCATACATCTCTGTGGTTTTTAACAAGTCAAATGAGACACAGAGTACACACTGGTTGCTTCCCTCAGTCAACTTCTCGAGGCAGGGTGTTCTGCAACTAGTAAACGGCCTCACCCAGGAAAGCCCTAGCTAGGCCTCCTGGCCCGTGCCTCTTCAAATGCCTGCCGTGCTACAGGAAATACTGTGCTTTAGTTGCAATAGGAACGTAGCCGTCTTTCTCTAGGAGGCAAGGTGACTTCAGCTAGGAGGTCCTGGATGGATGGAGAAGGCTAGTGTTTTTCTCTGTGCAGCTCAAACTAGGGAAGGAGTGAGACTTCCACGGCAAGTTGGAACTTGCTAGAACCGTGCTCGTGAATCTGTGCGATTGCTGGCTAAATCAAGATGTACCAGTAAGAGTGCACTGTGTTGCCCTACCTTCGGCATACACACTGTGATTCGGAAAGCTCCTGGCCTGGATATTGCTTAGAAGGGCCAGGGGAGCCTGAGGGTACTCAGTGTTCTTGCAGGCAATAGATATTCCAGGCTTGGCACCTAGGTGTCCTAACAAGCCTACTGGCGTAAAAATGCTGCCGAGCAGCGACTACGGCCTCATGGAAACTGCTACACGCCTCTGCTTCTGCATAGCATTTCAGGGCTTTACCTCGAGGCAAGTTCTCACGTTGCTTGCCCTGTGAGCGATACAGCATGTTAGGATGCTGTATTTCTCCTTGAATAGAGTGAATTCAGGAACGAGGTCCTCGATAAATTCTAAGCAGAGTGTTTTCTCAGGGCAGCTCAGACGAGGGCAATGTCGAAGACTTCCAGGGCATGTTGGACTGCCTAGAAATGTGGTTCTGATGCTGTTCGAGTGCTCTGGAAATGTAGCTCTCCTGAAGTAACGTAGAGTGTGTTGCCCGAGACTCGGCAGACACAGAGGGCCTCCGAGGGACGTATGGGACTCAATGCTGCTCAGCAGGCCCACAGGGGTGTGGAGGGAGTCAGTGATCTTGGAACCAAAATGATGCTCACCCGAGAGACCTAGGAGTCCTGAAAAGGGTAATTCCTTTAAAATAAAGCAGAACCTCCACTAAGAGCTCTTGGAAAGAGCTGCATGCCTCCCTTTCTGCAGGGCTACTCAGGGCCTTACCTCGAGGCAAGGACTCACGTGGAGATTCCCTTTAGCTGTAGAGCATGGCAAGGTGAGCCCCACCCCGGCCAATGAAGCTCTGTGTGTACCCAGAGAAAACTCATTTTCTTACCAGACCCATGCCTACAGTGGCCAGAGGCCTGTCAACAGCAGAGAATTTCAAGGAGCTTCATGGCAGCAAGAATGGATCTTTCCAAATGGAAAGCAAGGTTAGTACCATCACGCCCCTATTTCCATGGGCACAGGCAGCATATATCTCTGTGGTTTTTAACAAGTCAAAAGGGACACAGAGTACATACTGGTTGCTTCCCTGAATCAACTTCTCGAGGCAGGGTGTTCTGCATCTAGTGAACGGTTTCACCAACGAACGCCGTAGCCAGGCCTCTGGGACCGTGCCTCTTCAAAAGCCTGCAGTGCTACAGGAAAAACTGTGCTTTAGTTGCAAAAGAACGCAAGCCGTCTTTCTCCTGTAGGCAGGGTGACTTCAGGTAGGAGGTCCTGATTGGAAGGAGAAGCCTAGTGTTTTTCTCTGTGCAGCTCAGACTAGGGAATGAGTGCCATTTCCACGGCATGTTAGACCTTGCTTGAACGTTGCTCTTGAACCTGTGCGAGTGCTGTGAATCAAGATATCACAAGAAAGAGTGCAGTGTGTTGCCCATGACTCAGCAGACACAGACGACCTCCGAGGGACCAATGGGCCTCGTTATTGTTCAGCAGGCCTACAGGGGTGTGGAGGTACTCTGAGATCTTGGAACAACAGTGATGCTCACCAGAGGGCGCGAGGAGTCCTGAAAAGGGTACTTCCTTTAAAGTAAAGCACAACAGCGACTAAGAGCTCATGGAAAGAGCTGCATGCCTCCCTTTCTGCAAGGGTACTCAGGTCCTTACCTCGAGGCAAGGACTCACGTGGAGATTCCCTTTAGCTCTAGAGCATGGCAAGGTGCGCCCCACCCCGGCCAATGAAGCTCCGTGTGTGGCCAGAGAAAACTCATTTTCTTCCCAGACCCATGCCTACAGTGACCAGGGGCCTGTCAACAGCAGAGAATTTCTGAGAACTTCACGGCAGCAAGAATGGAGGTTTCCAAATGGAAAGCAAGGTTAGTCCCATCATGCCCCCATTTCCATGGGCACAGCCAGCATACATCTCTGTGGTTTTTAACAAGTCAAATGAGACACAGAGTACACACTGGTTGCTTCCCTCAGTCAACTTCTCGAGGCAGGGTGTTCTGCAACTAGTAAACGGCCTCACCCAGGAAAGCCCTAGCTAGGCCTCCTGGCCCGTGCCTCTTCAAATGCCTGCCGTGCTACAGGAAATACTGTGCTTTAGTTGCAATAAGAACGTAGCCGTCTTTCTCTAGGAGGCAAGGTGACTTCAGCTAGGAGGTCCTGGATGGATGGAGAAGGCTAGTGTTTTTCTCTGTGCAGCTCAAACTAGGGAAGGAGTGAGACTTCCACGGCAAGTTGGAACTTGCTAGAACCGTGCTCGTGAATCTGTGCGATTGCTGGCTAAATCAAGATGTACCAGTAAGAGTGCACTGTGTTGCCCTACCTTCGGCATACACACTGTGATTCGGAAAGCTCCTGGCCTGGATATTGCTTAGAAGGGCCAGGGGAGCCTGAGGGTACTCAGTATTCTTGCAGGCAATAGATATTCCAGGCTTGGCACCTAGGTGTCCTAACAAGCCTACTGGCGTAAAAATGCTGCCGAGCAGCGACTACGGCCTCATGGAAACTGCTACACGCCTCTGCTTCTGCATAGCATTTCAGGGCTTTACCTCGAGGCAAGTTCTCACGTTGCTTGCCCTGGGAGCGATACAGCATGTTAGGATGCTGTATTACTCCTTGAATAGAGTGACTTCAGGAACGAGGTCCTCGATCAATTCTAAGCAGAGTGTTTTCTCAGGGCAGCTCAGACGAGGGCAATGTCGAAGACTTCCAGGGCATGTTGGACTGCCTAGAAATGTGGTTCTGATGCTGTTCAAGTGCTCTGGAAATGTAGCTCTCCTGAAGTAACGTAGAGTGTGTTGCCCGAGACTCGGCAGACACAGAGGGCCTCCGAGGGACGTATGGGACTCAATGCTGCTCAGCAGGCCCACAGGGGTGTGGAGGGAGTCAGTGACCTTGGAAGCAAAATGATGCTCACCCGAGGGGCCTAGGAGTCCTGAAAAGGGTACTTCCTTTAAAATAAAGCAGAACCTCCACTAAGAGCTCATGGAAAGAGCTGCATGCCTCCCTTTCTGCAGGGCTACTCAGGGCCTTACCTCGAGGCAAGGACTCACGTGGAGATTCCCTTTAGCTCTAGAGCGTGGCAAGGTGCGCCCCACCCCGGCCAATGAAGCTCCGTGTGTGGCCAGAGAAAACTCATTTTCTTCCCAGACCCATGCCTACAGTGACCAGGGGCCTGTCAACAGCAGAGAATTTCTGGGAACTTCACGGCAGCAAGAATGGAGGTTTCCAAATGGAAAGCAAGGTTAGTCCCATCATGCTCCCATTTCCATGGGCACAGCCAGCATACATCTCTGTGGTTTTTAACAAGTCAAATGAGACACAGAGTACACACTGGTTGCTTCCCTCAGTCAACTTCTCGAGGCAGGGTGTTCTGCAACTAGTAAACGGCCTCACCCAGGAAAGCCCTAGCTAGGCCTCCTGGCCCGTGCCTCTTCAAATGCCTGCCGTGCTACAGGAAATACTGTGCTTTAGTTGCAATAGGAACGTAGCCGTCTTTCTCTAGGAGGCAAGGTGACTTCAGCTAGGAGGTCCTGGATGGATGGAGAAGGCTAGTGTTTTTCTCTGTGCAGCTCAAACTAGGGAAGGAGTGAGACTTCCACGGCAAGTTGGAACTTGCTAGAACCGTGCTCGTGAATCTGTGCGATTGCTGGCTAAATCAAGATGTACCAGTAAGAGTGCACTGTGTTACCCTACCTTCGGCATACACACTGTGATTCGGAAAGCTCCTGGCCTGGATATTGCTTAGAAGGGCCAGGGGAGCCTGAGGGTACTCAGTGTTCTTGCAGGCAATAGATATTCCAGGCTTGGCACCTAGGTGTCCTAACAAGCCTACTGGCGTAAAAATGCTGCCGAGCAGCGACTACGGCCTCATGGAAACTGCTACACGCCTCTGCTTCTGCATAGCATTTCAGGGCTTTACCTCGAGGCAAGTTCTCACGTTGCTTGCCCTGTGAGCGATACAGCATGTTAGGATGCTGTATTTCTCCTTGAATAGAGTGAATTCAGGAACGAGGTCCTCGATAAATTCTAAGCAGAGTGTTTTCTCAGGGCAGCTCAGACGAGGGCAATGTCGAAGACTTCCAGGGCATGTTGGACTGCCTAGAAATGTGGTTCTGATGCTGTTCGAGTGCTCTGGAAATGTAGCTCTCCTGAAGTAACGTAGAGTGTGTTGCCCGAGACTCGGCAGACACAGAGGGCCTCCGAGGGACGTATGGGACTCAATGCTGCTCAGCAGGCCCACAGGGGTGTGGAGGGAGTCAGTGATCTTGGAACCAAAATGATGCTCACCCGAGAGACCTAGGAGTCCTGAAAAGGGTAATTCCTTTAAAATAAAGCAGAACCTCCACTAAGAGCTCTTGGAAAGAGCTGCATGCCTCCCTTTCTGCAGGGCTACTCAGGGCCTTACCTCGAGGCAAGGACTCACGTGGAGATTCCCTTTAGCTGTAGAGCATGGCAAGGTGAGCCCCACCCCGGCCAATGAAGCTCTGTGTGTACCCAGAGAAAACTCATTTTCTTACCAGACCCATGCCTACAGTGGCCAGAGGCCTGTCAACAGCAGAGAATTTCAAGGAGCTTCATGGCAGCAAGAATGGATCTTTCCAAATGGAAAGCAAGGTTAGTACCATCACGCCCCTATTTCCATGGGCACAGGCAGCATATATCTCTGTGGTTTTTAACAAGTCAAAAGGGACACAGAGTACATACTGGTTGCTTCCCTGAATCAACTTCTCGAGGCAGGGTGTTCTGCATCTAGTGAACGGTTTCACCAACGAACGCCGTAGCCAGGCCTCTGGGACCGTGCCTCTTCAAAAGCCTGCAGTGCTACAGGAAAAACTGTGCTTTAGTTGCAAAAGAACGCAAGCCGTCTTTCTCCTGTAGGCAGGGTGACTTCAGGTAGGAGGTCCTGATTGGAAGGAGAAGCCTAGTGTTTTTCTCTGTGCAGCTCAGACTAGGGAATGAGTGCCATTTCCACGGCATGTTAGACCTTGCTTGAACGTTGCTCTTGAACCTGTGCGAGTGCTGTGAATCAAGATATCACAAGAAAGAGTGCAGTGTGTTGCCCATGACTCAGCAGACACAGACGACCTCCGAGGGACCAATGGGCCTCGTTATTGTTCAGCAGGCCTACAGGGGTGTGGAGGTACTCTGAGATCTTGGAACAACAGTGATGCTCACCAGAGGGCGCGAGGAGTCCTGAAAAGGGTACTTCCTTTAAAGTAAAGCACAACAGCGACTAAGAGCTCATGGAAAGAGCTGCATGCCTCCCTTTCTGCAAGGGTACTCAGGTCCTTACCTCGAGGCAAGGACTCACGTGGAGATTCCCTTTAGCTCTAGAGCATGGCAAGGTGCGCCCCACCCCGGCCAATGAAGCTCCGTGTGTGGCCAGAGAAAACTCATTTTCTTCCCAGACCCATGCCTACAGTGACCAGGGGCCTGTCAACAGCAGAGAATTTCTGAGAACTTCACGGCAGCAAGAATGGAGGTTTCCAAATGGAAAGCAAGGTTAGTCCCATCATGCCCCCATTTCCATGGGCACAGCCAGCATACATCTCTGTGGTTTTTAACAAGTCAAATGAGACACAGAGTACACACTGGTTGCTTCCCTCAGTCAACTTCTCGAGGCAGGGTGTTCTGCAACTAGTAAACGGCCTCACCCAGGAAAGCCCTAGCTAGGCCTCCTGGCCCGTGCCTCTTCAAATGCCTGCCGTGCTACAGGAAATACTGTGCTTTAGTTGCAATAAGAACGTAGCCGTCTTTCTCTAGGAGGCAAGGTGACTTCAGCTAGGAGGTCCTGGATGGATGGAGAAGGCTAGTGTTTTTCTCTGTGCAGCTCAAACTAGGGAAGGAGTGAGACTTCCACGGCAAGTTGGAACTTGCTAGAACCGTGCTCGTGAATCTGTGCGATTGCTGGCTAAATCAAGATGTACCAGTAAGAGTGCACTGTGTTGCCCTACCTTCGGCATACACACTGTGATTCGGAAAGCTCCTGGCCTGGATATTGCTTAGAAGGGCCAGGGGAGCCTGAGGGTACTCAGTATTCTTGCAGGCAATAGATATTCCAGGCTTGGCACCTAGGTGTCCTAACAAGCCTACTGGCGTAAAAATGCTGCCGAGCAGCGACTACGGCCTCATGGAAACTGCTACACGCCTCTGCTTCTGCATAGCATTTCAGGGCTTTACCTCGAGGCAAGTTCTCACGTTGCTTGCCCTGGGAGCGATACAGCATGTTAGGATGCTGTATTACTCCTTGAATAGAGTGACTTCAGGAACGAGGTCCTCGATCAATTCTAAGCAGAGTGTTTTCTCAGGGCAGCTCAGACGAGGGCAATGTCGAAGACTTCCAGGGCATGTTGGACTGCCTAGAAATGTGGTTCTGATGCTGTTCAAGTGCTCTGGAAATGTAGCTCTCCTGAAGTAACGTAGAGTGTGTTGCCCGAGACTCGGCAGACACAGAGGGCCTCCGAGGGACGTATGGGACTCAATGCTGCTCAGCAGGCCCACAGGGGTGTGGAGGGAGTCAGTGACCTTGGAAGCAAAATGATGCTCACCCGAGGGGCCTAGGAGTCCTGAAAAGGGTACTTCCTTTAAAATAAAGCAGAACCTCCACTAAGAGCTCATGGAAAGAGCTGCATGCCTCCCTTTCTGCAGGGCTACTCAGGGCCTTACCTCGAGGCAAGGACTCACGTGGAGATTCCCTTTAGCTCTAGAGCGTGGCAAGGTGCGCCCCACCCCGGCCAATGAAGCTCCGTGTGTGGCCAGAGAAAACTCATTTTCTTCCCAGACCCATGCCTACAGTGACCAGGGGCCTGTCAACAGCAGAGAATTTCTGGGAACTTCACGGCAGCAAGAATGGAGGTTTCCAAATGGAAAGCAAGGTTAGTCCCATCATGCTCCCATTTCCATGGGCACAGCCAGCATACATCTCTGTGGTTTTTAACAAGTCAAATGAGACACAGAGTACACACTGGTTGCTTCCCTCAGTCAACTTCTCGAGGCAGGGTGTTCTGCAACTAGTAAACGGCCTCACCCAGGAAAGCCCTAGCTAGGCCTCCTGGCCCGTGCCTCTTCAAATGCCTGCCGTGCTACAGGAAATACTGTGCTTTAGTTGCAATAGGAACGTAGCCGTCTTTCTCTAGGAGGCAAGGTGACTTCAGCTAGGAGGTCCTGGATGGATGGAGAAGGCTAGTGTTTTTCTCTGTGCAGCTCAAACTAGGGAAGGAGTGAGACTTCCACGGCAAGTTGGAACTTGCTAGAACCGTGCTCGTGAATCTGTGCGATTGCTGGCTAAATCAAGATGTACCAGTAAGAGTGCACTGTGTTACCCTACCTTCGGCATACACACTGTGATTCGGAAAGCTCCTGGCCTGGATATTGCTTAGAAGGGCCAGGGGAGCCTGAGGGTACTCAGTGTTCTTGCAGGCAATAGATATTCCAGGCTTGGCACCTAGGTGTCCTAACAAGCCTACTGGCGTAAAAATGCTGCCGAGCAGCGACTACGGCCTCATGGAAACTGCTACACGCCTCTGCTTCTGCATAGCATTTCAGGGCTTTACCTCGAGGCAAGTTCTCACGTTGCTTGCCCTGTGAGCGATACAGCATGTTAGGATGCTGTATTTCTCCTTGAATAGAGTGAATTCAGGAACGAGGTCCTCGATAAATTCTAAGCAGAGTGTTTTCTCAGGGCAGCTCAGACGAGGGCAATGTCGAAGACTTCCAGGGCATGTTGGACTGCCTAGAAATGTGGTTCTGATGCTGTTCGAGTGCTCTGGAAATGTAGCTCTCCTGAAGTAACGTAGAGTGTGTTGCCCGAGACTCGGCAGACACAGAGGGCCTCCGAGGGACGTATGGGACTCAATGCTGCTCAGCAGGCCCACAGGGGTGTGGAGGGAGTCAGTGATCTTGGAACCAAAATGATGCTCACCCGAGAGACCTAGGAGTCCTGAAAAGGGTAATTCCTTTAAAATAAAGCAGAACCTCCACTAAGAGCTCTTGGAAAGAGCTGCATGCCTCCCTTTCTGCAGGGCTACTCAGGGCCTTACCTCGAGGCAAGGACTCACGTGGAGATTCCCTTTAGCTGTAGAGCATGGCAAGGTGAGCCCCACCCCGGCCAATGAAGCTCTGTGTGTACCCAGAGAAAACTAATTTTCTTACCAGACCCATGCCTACAGTGGCCAGAGGCCTGTCAACAGCAGAGAATTTCAAGGAGCTTCATGGCAGCAAGAATGGATCTTTCCAAATGGAAAGCAAGGTTAGTACCATCACGCCCCTATTTCCATGGGCACAGGCAGCATATATCTCTGTGGTTTTTAACAAGTCAAAAGGGACACAGAGTACATACTGGTTGCTTCCCTGAATCAACTTCTCGAGGCAGGGTGTTCTGCATCTAGTGAACGGTTTCACCAACGAACGCCGTAGCCAGGCCTCTGGGACCGTGCCTCTTCAAAAGCCTGCAGTGCTACAGGAAAAACTGTGCTTTAGTTGCAAAAGAACGCAAGCCGTCTTTCTCCTGTAGGCAGGGTGACTTCAGGTAGGAGGTCCTGATTGGAAGGAGAAGCCTAGTGTTTTTCTCTGTGCAGCTCAGACTAGGGAATGAGTGCCATTTCCACGGCATGTTAGACCTTGCTTGAACGTTGCTCTTGAACCTGTGCGAGTGCTGTGAATCAAGATATCACAAGAAAGAGTGCAGTGTGTTGCCCATGACTCAGCAGACACAGACGACCTCCGAGGGACCAATGGGCCTCGTTATTGTTCAGCAGGCCTACAGGGGTGTGGAGGTACTCTGAGATCTTGGAACAACAGTGATGCTCACCAGAGGGCGCGAGGAGTCCTGAAAAGGGTACTTCCTTTAAAGTAAAGCACAACAGCGACTAAGAGCTCATGGAAAGAGCTGCATGCCTCCCTTTCTGCAAGGGTACTCAGGTCCTTACCTCGAGGCAAGGACTCACGTGGAGATTCCCTTTAGCTCTAGAGCATGGCAAGGTGCGCCCCACCCCGGCCAATGAAGCTCCGTGTGTGGCCAGAGAAAACTCATTTTCTTCCCAGACCCATGCCTACAGTGACCAGGGGCCTGTCAACAGCAGAGAATTTCTGAGAACTTCACGGCAGCAAGAATGGAGGTTTCCAAATGGAAAGCAAGGTTAGTCCCATCATGCCCCCATTTCCATGGGCACAGCCAGCATACATCTCTGTGGTTTTTAACAAGTCAAATGAGACACAGAGTACACACTGGTTGCTTCCCTCAGTCAACTTCTCGAGGCAGGGTGTTCTGCAACTAGTAAACGGCCTCACCCAGGAAAGCCCTAGCTAGGCCTCCTGGCCCGTGCCTCTTCAAATGCCTGCCGTGCTACAGGAAATACTGTGCTTTAGTTGCAATAAGAACGTAGCCGTCTTTCTCTAGGAGGCAAGGTGACTTCAGCTAGGAGGTCCTGGATGGATGGAGAAGGCTAGTGTTTTTCTCTGTGCAGCTCAAACTAGGGAAGGAGTGAGACTTCCACGGCAAGTTGGAACTTGCTAGAACCGTGCTCGTGAATCTGTGCGATTGCTGGCTAAATCAAGATGTACCAGTAAGAGTGCACTGTGTTGCCCTACCTTCGGCATACACACTGTGATTCGGAAAGCTCCTGGCCTGGATATTGCTTAGAAGGGCCAGGGGAGCCTGAGGGTACTCAGTATTCTTGCAGGCAATAGATATTCCAGGCTTGGCACCTAGGTGTCCTAACAAGCCTACTGGCGTAAAAATGCTGCCGAGCAGCGACTACGGCCTCATGGAAACTGCTACACGCCTCTGCTTCTGCATAGCATTTCAGGGCTTTACCTCGAGGCAAGTTCTCACGTTGCTTGCCCTGGGAGCGATACAGCATGTTAGGATGCTGTATTACTCCTTGAATAGAGTGACTTCAGGAACGAGGTCCTCGATCAATTCTAAGCAGAGTGTTTTCTCAGGGCAGCTCAGACGAGGGCAATGTCGAAGACTTCCAGGGCATGTTGGACTGCCTAGAAATGTGGTTCTGATGCTGTTCAAGTGCTCTGGAAATGTAGCTCTCCTGAAGTAACGTAGAGTGTGTTGCCCGAGACTCGGCAGACACAGAGGGCCTCCGAGGGACGTATGGGACTCAATGCTGCTCAGCAGGCCCACAGGGGTGTGGAGGGAGTCAGTGACCTTGGAAGCAAAATGATGCTCACCCGAGGGGCCTAGGAGTCCTGAAAAGGGTACTTCCTTTAAAATAAAGCAGAACCTCCACTAAGAGCTCATGGAAAGAGCTGCATGCCTCCCTTTCTGCAGGGCTACTCAGGGCCTTACCTCGAGGCAAGGACTCACGTGGAGATTCCCTTTAGCTCTAGAGCGTGGCAAGGTGCGCCCCACCCCGGCCAATGAAGCTCCGTGTGTGGCCAGAGAAAACTCATTTTCTTCCCAGACCCATGCCTACAGTGACCAGGGGCCTGTCAACAGCAGAGAATTTCTGGGAACTTCACGGCAGCAAGAATGGAGGTTTCCAAATGGAAAGCAAGGTTAGTCCCATCATGCTCCCATTTCCATGGGCACAGCCAGCATACATCTCTGTGGTTTTTAACAAGTCAAATGAGACACAGAGTACACACTGGTTGCTTCCCTCAGTCAACTTCTCGAGGCAGGGTGTTCTGCAACTAGTAAACGGCCTCACCCAGGAAAGCCCTAGCTAGGCCTCCTGGCCCGTGCCTCTTCAAATGCCTGCCGTGCTACAGGAAATACTGTGCTTTAGTTGCAATAGGAACGTAGCCGTCTTTCTCTAGGAGGCAAGGTGACTTCAGCTAGGAGGTCCTGGATGGATGGAGAAGGCTAGTGTTTTTCTCTGTGCAGCTCAAACTAGGGAAGGAGTGAGACTTCCACGGCAAGTTGGAACTTGCTAGAACCGTGCTCGTGAATCTGTGCGATTGCTGGCTAAATCAAGATGTACCAGTAAGAGTGCACTGTGTTACCCTACCTTCGGCATACACACTGTGATTCGGAAAGCTCCTGGCCTGGATATTGCTTAGAAGGGCCAGGGGAGCCTGAGGGTACTCAGTGTTCTTGCAGGCAATAGATATTCCAGGCTTGGCACCTAGGTGTCCTAACAAGCCTACTGGCGTAAAAATGCTGCCGAGCAGCGACTACGGCCTCATGGAAACTGCTACACGCCTCTGCTTCTGCATAGCATTTCAGGGCTTTACCTCGAGGCAAGTTCTCACGTTGCTTGCCCTGTGAGCGATACAGCATGTTAGGATGCTGTATTTCTCCTTGAATAGAGTGAATTCAGGAACGAGGTCCTCGATAAATTCTAAGCAGAGTGTTTTCTCAGGGCAGCTCAGACGAGGGCAATGTCGAAGACTTCCAGGGCATGTTGGACTGCCTAGAAATGTGGTTCTGATGCTGTTCGAGTGCTCTGGAAATGTAGCTCTCCTGAAGTAACGTAGAGTGTGTTGCCCGAGACTCGGCAGACACAGAGGGCCTCCGAGGGACGTATGGGACTCAATGCTGCTCAGCAGGCCCACAGGGGTGTGGAGGGAGTCAGTGATCTTGGAACCAAAATGATGCTCACCCGAGAGACCTAGGAGTCCTGAAAAGGGTAATTCCTTTAAAATAAAGCAGAACCTCCACTAAGAGCTCTTGGAAAGAGCTGCATGCCTCCCTTTCTGCAGGGCTACTCAGGGCCTTACCTCGAGGCAAGGACTCACGTGGAGATTCCCTTTAGCTGTAGAGCATGGCAAGGTGAGCCCCACCCCGGCCAATGAAGCTCTGTGTGTACCCAGAGAAAACTCATTTTCTTACCAGACCCATGCCTACAGTGGCCAGAGGCCTGTCAACAGCAGAGAATTTCAAGGAGCTTCATGGCAGCAAGAATGGATCTTTCCAAATGGAAAGCAAGGTTAGTACCATCACGCCCCTATTTCCATGGGCACAGGCAGCATATATCTCTGTGGTTTTTAACAAGTCAAAAGGGACACAGAGTACATACTGGTTGCTTCCCTGAATCAACTTCTCGAGGCAGGGTGTTCTGCATCTAGTGAACGGTTTCACCAACGAACGCCGTAGCCAGGCCTCTGGGACCGTGCCTCTTCAAAAGCCTGCAGTGCTACAGGAAAAACTGTGCTTTAGTTGCAAAAGAACGCAAGCCGTCTTTCTCCTGGAGGCAGGGTGACTTCAGGTAGGAGGTCCTGATTGGAAGGAGAAGCCTAGTGTTTTTCTCTGTGCAGCTCAGACTAGGGAATGAGTGCCATTTCCACGGCATGTTAGACCTTGCTTGAACGTTGCTCTTGAACCTGTGCGAGTGCTGTGAATCAAGATATCACAAGAAAGAGTGCAGTGTGTTGCCCATGACTCAGCAGACACAGACGACCTCCGAGGGACCAATGGGCCTCGTTATTGCTCAGCAGGCCTACAGGGGTGTGGAGGTACTCTGAGATCTTGGAACAACAGTGATGCTCACCAGAGGGCTCGAGTAGTCCTGAAAAGGGTACTTCCTTTAAAGTAAAGCACAACAGCGACTAAGAGCTCATGGAAAGAGCTGCATGCCTCCCTTTCTGCAAGGGTACTCAGGTCCTTACCTCGAGGCAAGGACTCACGTGGAGATTCCCTTTAGCTCTAGAGCATGGCAAGGTGCGCCCCACCCCGGCCAATGAAGCTCCGTGTGTGGCCAGAGAAAACTCATTTTCTTCCCAGACCCATGCCTACAGTGACCAGGGGCCTGTCAACAGCAGAGAATTTCTGGGAACTTCACGGCAGCAAGAATGGAGGTTTCCAAATGGAAAGCAAGGTTAGTCCCATCATGCCCCCATTTCCATGGGCACAGCCAGCATACATCTCTGTGGTTTTTAACAAGTCAAATGAGACACAGAGTACACACTGGTTGCTTCCCTCAGTCAACTTCTCGAGGCAGGGTGTTCTGCAACTAGTAAACGGCCTCACCCAGGAAAGACCTAGCTAGGCCTCCTGGCCCGTGCCTCTTCAAATGCCTGCCGTGCTACAGGAAATACTGTGCTTTTGTTGCAATAGGAACGTAGCCGTCTTTCTCTAGGAGGCAAGGTGACTTCAGCTAGGAGGTCCTGGATGGATGGAGAAGGCTAGTGTTTTTCTCTGTGCAGCTCAAACTAGGGAAGGAGTGAGACTTCCACGGCAAATTGGAACTTGCTAGAACCGTGCTCGTGAATCTGTGCGACTGCTGGCTAAATCAAGATGTACCAGTAAGAGTGCACTGTGTTGCCCTACCTTCGGCATACACACTGTGATTCGGAAAGCTCCTGGCCTGGATATTGCTTAGAAGGGCCAGGGGAGCCTGAGGGTACTCAGTGTTCTTGCAGGCAATAGATATTCCAGGCTTGGCACCTAGGTGTCCTAACAAGCCTACTGGCGTAAAAATGCTGCCGAGCAGCGACTACGGCCTCATGGAAACTGCTACACGCCTCTGCTTCTGCATAGCATTTCAGGGCTTTACCTCGAGGCAAGTTCTCACGTTGCTTGCCCTGTGAGCGATACAGCATGTTAGGATGCTGTATTTCTCCTTGAATAGAGTGACTTCAGGAACGAGGTCCTCGATAAATTCTAAGCAGAGTGTTTTCTCAGGGCAGCTCAGACGAGGGCAATGTCGAAGACTTCCAGGGCATGTTGGACTGCCTAGAAATGTGGTTCTGATGCTGTTCGAGTGCTCTGGAAATGTAGCTCTCCTGAAGTAACGTAGAGTGTGTTGCCCGAGACTCGGCAGACACAGAGGGCCTCCGAGGGACGTATGGGACTCAATGCTGCTCAGCAGGCCCACAGGGGTGTGGACGGAGTCAGTGACCTTGGAACCAAAATGATGCTCACCCGAGGGGCCTAGGAGTCCTGAAAAGGGTACTTCCTTTAAAATAAAGCAGAACCTCCACTAAGAGCTCATGGAAAGAGCTGCATGCCTCCCTTTCTGCAGGGCTACTCAGGGCCTTACCTCGAGGCAAGGACTCATGTGGAGATTCCCTTTAGCTCTAGAGCATGGCAAGGTGCGCCCCACCCCGGCCAATGAAGCTCCGTGTGTGGCCAGAGAAAACTCATTTTCTTCCCAGACCCATGCCTACAGTGACCAGGGGCCTGTCAACAGCAGAGAATTTCTGAGAACTTCACGGCAGCAAGAATGGAGGTTTCCAAATGGAAAGCAAGGTTAGTCCCATCATGCCCCCATTTCCATGGGCACAGCCAGCATACATCTCTGTGGTTTTTAACAAGTCAAATGAGACACAGAGTACACACTGGTTGCTTCCCTCAGTCAACTTCTCGAGGCAGGGTGTTCTGCAACTAGTAAACGGCCTCACCCAGGAAAGCCCTAGCTAGGACTCCTGGCCCGTGCCTCTTCAAATGCCTGCCGTGCTACAGGAAATACTGTGCTTTAGTTGCAATAGGAACGTAGCCGTCTTTCTCTAGGAGGCAAGGTGACTTCAGCTAGGAGGTCCTGGATGGATGGAGAAGGCTAGTGTTTTTCTCTGTGCAGCTCAAACTAGGGAAGGAGTGAGACTTCCACGGCAAGTTGGAACTTGCTAGAACCGTGCTCGTGAATCTGTGCGATTGCTGGCTAAATCAAGATGTACCAGTAAGAGTGCACTGTGTTACCCTACCTTCGGCATACACACTGTGATTCGGAAAGCTCCTGGCCTGGATATTGCTTAGAAGGGCCAGGGGAGCCTGAGGGTACTCAGTGTTCTTGCAGGCAATAGATATTCCAGGCTTGGCACCTAGGTGTCCTAACAAGCCTACTGGCGTAAAAATGCTGCCGAGCAGCGACTACGGCCTCATGGAAACTGCTACACGCCTCTGCTTCTGCATAGCATTTCAGGGCTTTACCTCGAGGCAAGTTCTCACGTTGCTTGCCCTGGGAGCGATACAGCATGTTAGGATGCTGTATTTCTCCTTGAATAGAGTGACTTCAGGAACGAGGTCCTCGATAAATTCTAAGCAGAGTGTTTTCTCAGGGCAGCTCAGACGAGGGCAATGTCGAAGACTTCCCGGGCATGTTGGACTGCCTAGAAATGTGGTTCTGATGCTGTTCGAGTGCTCTGGAAATGTAGCTCTCCTGAAGTAACGTAGAGTGTGTTGCCCGAGACTCGGCAGACACAGAGGGCCTCCGAGGGACGTATGGGACTCAATGCTGCTCAGCAGGCCCACAGGGGTGTGGAGGGAGTTAGTGATCTTGGAACCAAAATGATGCTCACCCGAGAGACCTAGGAGTCCTGAAAAGGGTACTTCCTTTAAAATAAAGCAGAACCTCCACTAAGAGCTCTTGGAAAGAGCTGCATGCCTCCCTTTCTGCAGGGCTACTCAGGGCCTTACCTCGAGGCAAGGACTCACGTGGAGATTCCCTTTAGCTCTAGAGCATGGCAAGGTGAGCCCCACCCCGGCCAAAGAAGCTCCGTGTGTACCCAGAGAAAACTCATTTTCTTACCAGACCCATGCCTACAGTGGCCAGCTGCCTGTCAACAGCAGAGAATTTCAGAGAGCTTCATGGCAGCAAGAATGGATCTTTCCAAATGGAAAGCAAGGTTAGTACCATCACGCCCCTATTTCCATGGGCACAGGCAGCATATATCTCTGTGGTTTTTAACAAGTCAAAAGGGACACAGAGTACATACTGGTTGCTTCCCTGAATCAACTTCTCGAGGCAGGGTGTTCTGCATCTAGTGAACGGTTTCACCAACGAACGCCGTAGCCAGGCCTCTGGGACCGTGCCTCTTCAAAAGCCTGCAGTGCTACAGGAAAAACTGTGCTTTAGTTGCAAAAGAACGCAAGCCGTCTTTCTCCTGGAGGCAGGGTGACTTCAGGTAGGAGGTCCTGATTGGAAGGAGAAGCCTAGTGTTTTTCTCTGTGCAGCTCAGACTAGGGAATGAGTGCCATTTCCACGGCATGTTAGACCTTGCTTGAACGTTGCTCTTGAACCTGTGCGAGTGCTGTGAATAAAGATATCACAAGAAAGAGTGCAGTGTGTTGCCCCTGACTCAGCAGACACAGATGACCTCCGAGGGACCAATGGGCCTCGTTATTGCTCAGTAGGCCTACAGGGGTGTGGAGGTACTCTGAGATCTTGGAACAACAGTGATGCTCACCAGAGGGCGCGAGGAGTCCTGAAAAGGGTACTTCCTTTAAAGTAAAGCACAACAGCGACTAAGAGCTCATGGAAAGAGCTGCATGCCTCCCTTTCTGCAAGGGTACTCAGGGCCTTACCTCGAGGCTAGGGCTCACGTAGAGATTCCCTTTAGCTCTAGAGCATGGCAAGGTGAGCCCCACCCCGGCCAATGAAGCTCCGTGTGTGGCCAGAGAAAACTCATTTTCTTCCCAGACCCATGCCTACAGTGACCAGGGGCCTGTCAACAGCAGAGAATTTCTGAGAACTTCACGGCAGCAAGAATGGAGGTTTCCAAATGGAAAGCATGTTAGTCCCATCATGCCCCCATTTCCATGGGCACAGCCAGCATACATCTCTGTGGTTTTTAACAAGTCAAATGAGACACAGAGTACACACTGGTTGCTTCCCTCAGTCAACTTCTCGAGGCAGGGTGTTCTGCAACTAGTAAACGGCCTCACCCAGGAAAGCCCTAGCTAGGCCTCCTGGCCCGTGCCTCTTCAAATGCCTGCCGTGCTACAGGAAATACTGTGCTTTAGTTGCAATAGGAACGAAGCCGTCTTTCTCTAGGAGGCAAGGTGACTTCAGCTAGGAGGTCCTGGATGGATGGAGAAGGCTAGTGTTTTTCTCTGTGCAGCTCAAACTAGGGAAGGAGTGAGACTTCCACGGCAAGTTGGAACTTGCTAGAACCGTGCTCGTGAATCTGTGCGATTGCTGGCTAAATCAAGATGTACCAGTAAGAGTGCACTGTGTTACCCTACCTTCGGCATACACACTGTGATTCGGAAAGCTCCTGGCCTGGATATTGCTTAGAAGGGCCAGGGGAGCCTGAGGGTACTCAGTATTCTTGCAGGCAATAGATATTCCAGGCTTGGCACCTAGGTGTCCTAACAAGCCTACTGGCGTAAAAATGCTGCCGAGCAGCGACTACGGCCTCATGGAAACTGCTACACGCCTCTGCTTCTGCATAGCATTTCAGGGCTTTACCTCGAGGCAAGTTCTCACGTTGCTTGCCCTGTGAGCGATACAGCATGTTAGGATGCTGTATTTCTCCTTGAATAGAGTGACTTCAGGAACGAGGTCCTCGATCAATTCTAAGCAGAGTGTTTTCTCAGGGCAGCTCAGACGAGGGCAATGTCGAAGACTTCCAGGGCATGTTGGACTGCCTAGAAATGTGGTTCTGATGCTGTTCGAGTGCTCTGGAAATGTAGCTCTCCTGAAGTAACGTAGAGTGTGTTGCCCGAGACTCGGCAGACACAGAGGGCCTCCGAGGGACGTATGGGACTCAATGCTGCTCAGCAGGCCCACAGGGGTGTGGAGGGAGTCAGTGATCTTGGAACCAAAATGATGCTCACCCGAGGGGCCTAGGAGTCCTGAAAAGGGTACTTCCTTTAAAATAAAGCAGAACCTCCACTAAGAGCTCATGGAAAGAGCTGCATGCCTCCCTTTCTGCAGGGCTACTCAGGGCCTTACCTCGAGGCAAGGACTCACGTGGAGATTCCCTTTAGCTCTAGAGCATGGCAAGGTGAGCCCCACCCCGGCCAATGAAGCTCTGTGTGTACCCAGAGAAAACTCATTTTCTTCCCAGACCCATGCCTACAGTGGCCAGAGGCCTGTCAACAGCAGAGAATTTCAGGGAGCTTCATGGCAGCAAGAATGGATCTTTCCAAATGGAAAGCAAGGTTAGTACCATCACGCCCCTATTTCCATGGGCACAGGCAGCATATATCTCTGTGGTTTTTAACAAGTCAAAAGGGACACAGAGTACATACTGGTTGCTTCCCTGAATCAACTTCTCGAGGCAGGGTGTTCTGCATCTAGTGAACGGTTTCACCAACGAACGCCGTAGCCAGGCCTCTGGGACCGTGCCTCTTCAAAAGCCTGCAGTGCTACAGGAAAAACTGTGCTTTAGTTGCAAAAGAGCGCAAGCCGTCTTGCTCCTGTAGGCAGGGTGACTTCAGGTAGGAGGTCCTGATTGGAAGGAGAAGCCTAGTGTTTTTCTCTGTGCAGCTCAGACTAGGGAATGAGTGCCATTTCCACGGCATGTTAGACCTTGCTTGAACGTTGCTCTTGAACCTGTGCGAGTGCTGTGAATCAAGATATCACAAGAAAGAGTGCAGTGTGTTGCCCATGACTCAGCAGACACAGACGACCTCCGAGGGACCAATGGGCCTCGTTATTGCTCAGCAGGCCTACAGGGGTGTGGAGGTACTCTGAGATCTTGGAACAACAGTGATTCTCACCAGAGGGCTCGAGGAGTCCTGAAAAGGGTACTTCCTTTAAAGTAAAGCACAACAGCGACTAAGAGCTCATGGAAAGAGCTGCATGCCTCCCTTTCTGCAAGGGTACTCAGGTCCTTACCTCGAGGCAAGGACTCACGTGGAGATTCCCTTTAGCTCTAGAGCATGGCAAGGTGCGCCCCACCCCGGCCAATGAAGCTCCGTGTGTGGCCAGAGAAAACTCATGCTCTTCCCAGACCCATGCCTACAGTGACCAGGGGCCTGTCAACAGCAGAGAATTTCTGAGAACTTCACGGCAGCAAGAATGGAGGTTTCCAAATGGAAAGCAAGGTTAGTCCCATCATGCCCCCATTTCCATGGGCACAGCCAGCATACATCTCTGTGGTTTTTAACAAGTCAAATGAGACACAGAGTACACACTGGTTGCTTCCCTCAGTCAACTTCTCGAGGCAGGGTGTTCTGCAACTATTAAACGGCCTCACCCAGGAAAGCCCTAGCTAGGCCTCCTGGCCCGTGCCTCTTCAAATGCCTGCCGTGCTACAGGAAATACTGTGCTTTAGTTGCAATAGGAACGTAGCCGTCTTTCTCTAGGAGGCAAGGTGACTTCAGCTAGGAGGTCCTGGATGGATGGAGAAGGCTAATGTTTTTCTCTGTGCAGCTCAAACTAGGGAAGGAGTGAGACTTCCACGGCAAGTTGGAACTTGCTAGAACCGTGCTCGTGAATCTGTGCGATTGCTGGCTAAATCAAGATGTACCAGTAAGAGTGCGCTGTGTTACCCTACCTTCGGCATACACACTGTGATTCGGAAAGCTCCTGGCCTGGATATTGCTTAGAAGGGCCAGGGGAGCCTGAGGGTACTCAGTGTTCTTGCAGGCAATAGATATTCCAGGCTTGGCACCTAGGTGTCCTAACAAGCCTACTGGCGTAAAAATGCTGCCGAGCAGCGACTACGGCCTCATGGAAACTGCTACACGCCTCTGCTTCTGCATAGCATTTCAGGGCTTTACCTCGAGGCAAGTTCTCACGTTGCTTGCCCTGTGAGCGATACAGCATGTTAGGATGCTGTATTTCTCCTTGAATAGAGTGACTTCAGGAACGAGGTCCTCGATAAATTCTAAGCAGAGTGTTTTCTCAGGGCAGCTCAGACGAGGGCAATGTCGAAGAATTCCAGGGCATGTTGGACTGCCTAGAAATGTGGTTCTCATGCTGTTCGAGTGCTCTGGAAATGTAGCTCTCCTGAAGTAACGTAGAGTGTGTTGCCCGAGACTCGGCAGACACAGAGGGCCTCCGAGGGACGTATGGGACTCAATGCTGCTCAGCAGGCCCACAGGGGTGTGGACGGAGTCAGTGACCTTGGAACCAAAATGATGCTCACCCGAGGGGCCTAGGAGTCCTGAAAAGGGTACTTCCTTTAAAATAAAGCAGAACCTCCACTAAGAGCTCATGGAAAGAGCTGCATGCCTCCCTTTCTGCAGGGCTACTCAGGGCCTTACCTCGAGGCAAGGACTCACGTGGAGATTCCCTTTAGCTCTAGAGCATGGCAATGTGCGCCCCACCCCGGCCAATGAAGCTCCGTGTGTGGCCAGAGAAAACTCATTTTCTTCCCAGACCCATGCCTACAGTGGCCAGAGGCCTGTCAACAGCAGAGAATTTCAGGGAGCTTCATGGCAGCAAGAATGGATCTTTCCAAATGGAAAGCAAGGTTAGTACCATCACGCCCCTATTTCCATGGGCACAGGCAGCATATATCTCTGTGGTTTTTAACAAGTCAAAAGGGACACAGAGTACATACTGGTTGCTTCCCTGAATCAACTTCTCGAGGCAGGGTGTTCTGCATCTAGTGAATTGTTTCACCAACGAACGCGGTAGCCAGGCCTCTGGGACCGTGCCTCTTCAAAAGCCTGCAGTGCTACAGGAAAAACTGTGCTTTAGTTGCAATAGGAATGCAAGCCGTCTTTCTCCTGTAGGCAGGGTGACTTCAGGTAGGAGGTCCTGATTGGAAGGAGAAGCCTAGTGTTTTTCTCTGTGCAGCTCAGACTAGGGAATGAGTGCCATTTCCACGGCATGTTAGACCTTGCATGAACGTTGCTCTTGAACCTGTGCGAGTGCTGTGAATCAAGATATCACAAGAAAGAGTGCAGTGTGTTGCCCATGACTCAGCAGACACAGACGACCTCCGAGGGACCAATGGGCCTCGTTATTGCTCAGCAGGCCTAAAGGGGTGTGGAGGTACTCTGAGATCTTGGAACAACAGTGATTCACACCAGAGGGCGCGAGGAGTCCTGAAAAGGGTACTTCCTTTAAAGTAAAGCACAACAGCGACTAAGAGCGCATGGAAAGAGCTGCATGCCTCCCTTTCTGCAAGGGTACTCAGGTCCTTACCTCGAGGCAAGGACTCACGTGGAGATTCCCTTTAGCTCTAGTGCATGGCAAGGTGCGCCCCACCCCGGCCAATGAAGCTCCGTGTGTGGCCAGAGAAAACTCATTTTCTTCCCAGACCCATGCCTACAGTGACCAGGGGCCTGTCAACAGCAGAGAATTTCTGAGAACTTCATGGCAGCAAGAATGGAGGTTTCCAAATGAAAAGCAAGGTTACTCCCATCATGCCCCCATTTCCATGGGCACAGCCAGCATACATCTCTGTGGTTTTTAACAAGTCAAATGAGACACAGAGTACACACTGGTTGCTTCCCTCAGTCAACTTCTCGAGGCAGGGTGTTCTGCAACTAGTAAACGGCCTCACCCAGGAAAGCCCTAGCTAGGCCTCCTGGCCCGTGCCTCTTCAAATGCCTGCCGTGCTTCAGGAAATACTGTGCTTTAGTTGCAATAGGAACGTAGCCGTCTTTCTCTAGGAGGCAAGGTGACTTCAGCTAGGAGGTCCTGGATGGATGGAGAAGGCTAGTGTTTTTCTCTGTGCAGCTCAAACTAGGGAAGGAGTGAGACTTCCACGGCAAGTTGGAACTTGCTAGAACCTTGCTCGTGAATCTGTGCGATTGCTGGCTAAATCAAGATGTACCAATAAGAGTGCACTGTGTTGCCCTACCTTCGGCATACACACTGTGATTCGGAAAGTTCCTGGCCTGGATATTGCTTAGAAGGGCCAGGGGAGCCTGAGGGTACTCAGTGTTCTTGCAGGCAATAGATATTCCAGGCTTGGCACCTAGGTGTCCTAACAAGCCTACTGGTGTAAAAATGCTGCCGAGCAGCGACTACGGCCTCATGGAAACTGCTAAAAGCCTCTGCTTCTGAATAGCATTTCAGGGCTTTACCTCGAGGCAAGTTCTCACGTTGCTTGCCCTGGGAGCGATACAGCATGTTAGGATGCTGTATTTCTCCTTGAATAGAGTGACTTCAGGAACGAGGTCCTCGATAAATTCTAAGCAGAGTGTTTTCTCAGGGCAGCTCAGACGAGGGCAATGTCGAAGACTTCCAGGGCATGTTGGACTGCCTAGAAATGTGGTTCTCATGCTGTTCGAGTGCTCTGGAAATGTAGCTCTCCTGAAGTAACGTAGAGTGTGTTGCCCGAGACTCGGCAGACACAGAGGGCCTCCGAGGGACGTATGGGACTCAATGCTGCTCAGCAGGCCCACAGGGGTGTGGAGGGAGTCAGTGATCTTGGAACCAAAATGATGCTCACCCGAGGGGCCGAGGAGTCCTGA
Source organism: Eschrichtius robustus (assembly GCF_028021215.1). Classification (NCBI taxonomy): domain Eukaryota; kingdom Metazoa; phylum Chordata; class Mammalia; order Artiodactyla; family Eschrichtiidae; genus Eschrichtius; species Eschrichtius robustus. The sequence goes on from NC_090832.1 coordinate 100,801,467, forward strand.
AAAGGGTACTTCCTTTAAAATAAAGCAGAACCTCCACTAAGAGCTCATGGAAAGAGCTGCATGCCTCCCTTTCTGCAGGGCTACTCAGGGCCTTACCTCGAGGCAAGGACTCACGTGGAGATTCCCTTTAGCTCTAGAGCATGGCAAGGTGAGCCCCACCCCGGCCAATGAAGCTCCGTGTGTACCCAGAGAAAACTCATTTTCTTACCAGACCCATGCCTACAGTGGCCAGAGGCCTCTCAACAGCAGAGAATTTCAGGGAGCTTCATGGCAGCAAGAATGGATCTTTCCAAATGGAAAGCAAGGTTAGTACCATCACGCCCCTATTTCCATGGGCACAGGCAGCATATATCTCTGTGGTTTTTAACAAGTCAAAAGGGACACAGAGTACATACTGGTTGCTTCCCTGAATCAACTTCTCGAGGCAGGGTGTTCTGCATCTAGTGAACGGTTTCACCAACGAACGCCGTAGCCAGGCCTCTGGGACCGTGCCTCTTCAAAAGCCTGCAGTGCTACAGGAAAAACTGTGCTTTAGTTGCAAAAGAACGCAAGCCGTCTTTCTCCTGGAGGCAGGGTGACTTCAGGTAGGAGGTCCTGATTGGAAGGAGAAGCCTAGTGTTTTTCTCTGTGCAGCTCAGACTAGGGAATGAGTGCCATTTCCACGGCATGTTAGACCTTGCTTGAACGTTGCTCTTGAACCTGTGCGAGTGCTGTGAATCAAGATATCACAAGAAAGAGTGCAGTGTGTTGCCCATGACTCAGCAGACACAGACGACCTCCGAGGGACCAATGGGCCTCGTTATTGCTCAGCAGGCCTACAGGGGTGTGGAGGTACTCTGAGATCTTGGAACAACAGTGATGCTCACCAGAGGGCGCGAGGAGTCCTGAAAAGGGTACTTCCTTTAAAGTAAAGCACAACAGCGACTAAGAGCTCATGGAAAGAGCTGCATGCCTCCCTTTCTGCAAGGGTACTCAGGTCCTTACCTCGAGGCAAGGACTCACGTGGAGATTCCCTTTAGCTCTAGAGCATGGCAAGGTGCGCCCCACCCCGGCCAATGAAGCTCCGTGTGTGGCCAGAGAAAACTCATTTTCTTCCCAGACCCATGCCTACAGTGACCAGGGGCCTGTCAACAGCAGAGAATTTCTGAGAACTTCACGGCAGCAAGAATGGAGGTTTCCAAATGGAAAGCAAGGTTAGTCCCATCATGCCCCCATTTCCATGGGCACAGCCAGCATACATCTCTGTGGTTTTTAACAAGTCAAATGAGACACAGAGTACACACTGGTTGCTTCCCTCAGTCAACTTCTCGAGGCAGGGTGTTCTGCAACTAGTAAACGGCCTCACCCAGGAAAGCCCTAGCTAGGCCTCCTGGCCCGTGCCTCTTCAAATGCCTGCCGTGCTACAGGAAATACTGTGCTTTAGTTGCAATAGGAACGTAGCCGTCTTTCTCTAGGAGGCAAGGTGACTTCAGCTAGGAGGTCCTGGATGGATGGAGAAGGCTAGTGTTTTTCTCTGTGCAGCTCAAACTAGGGAAGGAGTGAGACTTCCACGGCAAGTTGGAACTTGCTAGAACCGTGCTCGTGAATCTGTGCGATTGCTGGGTAAATCAAGATGTACCAGTAAGAGTGCACTGTGTTGCCCTACCTTCGGCATACACACTGTGATTCGGAAAGCTCCTGGCCTGGATATTGCTTAGAAGGGCCAGGGGAGCCTGAGGGTACTCAGTGTTCTTGCAGGCAATAGATATTCCAGGCTTGGCACCTAGGTGTCCTAACAAGCCTACTGGCGTAAAAATGCTGCCGAGCAGCGACTACGGCCTCATGGAAACTGCTACACGCCTCTGCTTCTGCATAGCATTTCAGGGCTTTACCTCGAGGCAAGTTCTCACGTTGCTTGCCCTGGGAGCGATACAGCATGTTAGGATGCTGTATTTCTCCTTGAATAGAGTGACTTCAGGAACGAGGTCCTCGATAAATTCTAAGCAGAGTGTTTTTTCAGGGCAGCTCAGACGAGGGCAATGTCGAAGACTTCCAGGGCATGTTGGACTGCCTAGAAATGTGGTTCTGATGCTGTTCGAGTGCTCTGGAAATGTAGCTCTCCTGAAGTAACGTAGAGTGTGTTGCCCGAGACTCGGCAGACACAGAGGGCCTCCGAGGGACGTATGGGACTCAATGCTGCTCAGCAGGCCCACAGGGGTGTGGAGGGAGTCAGTGATCTTGGAACCAAAATGATGCTCACCCGAGGGGCCGAGGAGTCCTGAAAAGGGTACTTCCTTTAAAATAAAGCAGAACCTCCACTAAGAGCTCATGGAAAGAGCTGCATGCCTCCCTTTCTGCAGGGCTACTCAGGGCCTTACCTCGAGGCAAGGACTCACGTGGAGATTCCCTTTAGCTCTAGAGCATGGCAAGGTGAGCCCCACCCCGGCCAATGAAGCTCCGTGTGTACCCAGAGAAAACTCATTTTCTTACCAGACCCATGCCTACAGTGGCCAGAGGCCTCTCAACAGCAGAGAATTTCAGGGAGCTTCATGGCAGCAAGAATGGATCTTTCCAAATGGAAAGCAAGGTTAGTACAATCACGCCCCTATTTCCATGGGCACAGGCAGCATATATCTCTGTGGTTTTTAACAAGTCAAAAGGGACACAGAGTACATACTGGTTGCTTCCCTGAATCAACTTCTCGAGGCAGGGTGTTCTGCATCTAGTGAACGGTTTCACCAACGAACGCCGTAGCCAGGCCTCTGGGACCGTGCCTCTTCAAAAGCCTGCAGTGCTACAGGAAAAACTGTGCTTTAGTTGCAAAAGAACGCAAGCCGTCTTTCTCCTGGAGGCAGGGTGACTTCAGGTAGGAGGTCCTGATTGGAAGGAGAAGCCTAGTGTTTTTCTCTGTGCAGCTCAGACTAGGGAATGAGTGCCATTTCCACGGCATGTTAGACCTTGCTTGAACGTTGCTCTTGAACCTGTGCGAGTGCTGTGAATCAAGATATCACAAGAAAGAGTGCAGTGTGTTGCCCATGACTCAGCAGACACAGACGACCTCCGAGGGACCAATGGGCCTCGTTATTGCTCAGCAGGCCTACAGGGGTGTGGAGGTACTCTGAGATCTTGGAACAACAGTGATGCTCACCAGAGGGCGCGAGGAGTCCTGAAAAGGGTACTTCCTTTAAAGTAAAGCACAACAGCGACTAAGAGCTCATGGAAAGAGCTGCATGCCTCCCTTTCTGCAAGGGTACTCAGGTCCTTACCTCGAGGCAAGGACTCACGTGGAGATTCCCTTTAGCTCTAGAGCATGGCAAGGTGCGCCCCACCCCGGCCAATGAAGCTCCGTGTGTGGCCAGAGAAAACTCATTTTCTTCCCAGACCCATGCCTACAATGACCAGGGGCCTGTCAACAGCAGAGAATTTCTGGGAACTTCACGGCAGCAAGAATGGAGGTTTCCAAATGGAAAGCAAGGTTAGTCCCATCATGCCCCCATTTCCATGGGCACAGCCAGCATACATCTCTGTGGTTTTTAACAAGTCAAATGAGACACAGAGTACACACTGGTTGCTTCCCTCAGTCAACTTCTCGAGGCAGGGTGTTCTGCAACTAGTAAACGGCCTCACCCAGGAAAGCCCTAGCTAGGCCTCCTGGCCCGTGCCTCTTCAAATACCTGCCGTGCTACAGGAAATACTGTGCTTTAGTTGCAATAGGAACGTAGCCGTCTTTCTATAGGAGGCAAGGTGACTTCAGCTAGGAGGTCCTGGATGGATGGAGAAGGCTAGTGTTTTTCTCTGTGCAGCTCAAACTAGGGAAGGAGTGAGACTTCCACGGCAAGTTGGAACTTGCTAGAACCGTGCTCGTGAATCTGTGCGATTGCTGGCTAAATCAAGATGTACCAGTAAGAGTGCGCTGTGTTACCCTACCTTCGGCATACACACTGTGATTCGGAAAGCTCCTGGCCTGGATATTGCTTAGAAGGGCCAGGGGAGCCTGAGGGTACTCAGTGTTCTTGCAGGCAATAGATATTCCAGGCTTGGCACCTAGGTGTCCTAACAAGCCTACTGGCGTAAAAATGCTGCCGAGCAGCGACTACGGCCTCATGGAAACTGCTACACGCCTCTGCTTCTGCATAGCATTTCAGGGCTTTACCTCGAGGCAAGTTCTCACGTTGCTTGCCCTGTGAGCGATACAGCATGTTAGGATGCTGTATTTCTCCTTGAATAGAGTGACTTCAGGAACGAGGTCCTCGATAAATTCTAAGCAGAGTGTTTTCTCAGGGCAGCTCAGACGAGGGCAATGTCGAAGACTTCCAGGGCATGTTGGACTGCCTAGAAATGTGGTTCTCATGCTGTTCGAGTGCTCTGGAAATGTAGCTCTCCTGAAGTAACGTAGAGTGTGTTGCCCGAGACTCGGCAGACACAGAGGGCCTCCGAGGGACGTATGGGACTCAATGCTGCTCAGCAGGCCCACAGGGGTGTGGAGGGAGTCAGTGATCTTGGAACCAAAATGATGCTCACCCGAGAGACCTAGGAGTCCTGAAAAGGGTACTTCCTTTAAAATAAAGCAGAACCTCCACTAAGAGCTCATGGAAAGAGCTGCATGCCTCCCTTTCTGCAGGGCTACTCAGGGCCTTACCTCGAGGCAAGGACTCACGTGGAGATTCCCTTTAGCTCTAGAGCATGGCAAGGTGAGCCCCACCCCGGCCAATGAAGCTCCGTGTGTACCCAGAGAAAACTCATTTTCTTACCAGACCCATGCCTACAGTGGCCAGAGGCCTCTCAACAGCAGAGAATTTCAGGGAGCTTCATGGCAGCAAGAATGGATCTTTCCAAATGGAAAGCAAGGTTAGTACCATCACGCCCCTATTTCCATGGGCACAGGCAGCATATATCTCTGTGGTTTTTAACAAGTCAAAAGGGACACAGAGTACATACTGGTTGCTTCCCTGAATCAACTTCTCGAGGCAGGGTGTTCTGCATCTAGTGAACGGTTTCACCAACGAACGCCGTAGCCAGGCCTCTGGGACCGTGCCTCTTCAAAAGCCTGCAGTGCTACAGGAAAAACTGTGCTTTAGTTGCAAAAGAACGCAAGCCGTCTTTCTCCTGGAGGCAGGGTGACTTCAGGTAGGAGGTCCTGATTGGAAGGAGAAGCCTAGTGTTTTTCTCTGTGCAGCTCAGACTAGGGAATGAGTGCCATTTCCACGGCATGTTAGACCTTGCTTGAACGTTGCTCTTGAACCTGTGCGAGTGCTGTGAATCAAGATATCACAAGAAAGAGTGCAGTGTGTTGCCCATGACTCAGCAGACACAGACGACCTCCGAGGGACCAATGGGCCTCGTTATTGCTCAGCAGGCCTACAGGGGTGTGGAGGTACTCTGAGATCTTGGAACAACAGTGATGCTCACCAGAGGGCGCGAGGAGTCCTGAAAAGGGTACTTCCTTTAAAGTAAAGCACAACAGCGACTAAGAGCTCATGGAAAGAGCTGCATGCCTCCCTTTCTGCAAGGGTACTCAGGTCCTTACCTCGAGGCAAGGACTCACGTGGAGATTCCCTTTAGCTCTAGAGCATGGCAAGGTGCGCCCCACCCCGGCCAATGAAGCTCCGTGTGTGGCCAGAGAAAACTCATTTTCTTCCCAGACCCATGCCTACAATGACCAGGGGCCTGTCAACAGCAGAGAATTTCTGGGAACTTCACGGCAGCAAGAATGGAGGTTTCCAAATGGAAAGCAAGGTTAGTCCCATCATGCCCCCATTTCCATGGGCACAGCCAGCATACATCTCTGTGGTTTTTAACAAGTCAAATGAGACACAGAGTACACACTGGTTGCTTCCCTCAGTCAACTTCTCGAGGCAGGGTGTTCTGCAACTAGTAAACGGCCTCACCCAGGAAAGCCCTAGCTAGGCCTCCTGGCCCGTGCCTCTTCAAATGCCTGCCGTGCTACAGGAAATACTGTGCTTTAGTTGCAATAGGAACGTAGCCGTCTTTCTCTAGGAGGCAAGGTGACTTCAGCTAGGAGGTCCTGGATGGATGGAGAAGGCTAGTGTTTTTCTCTGTGCAGCTCAAACTAGGGAAGGAGTGAGACTTCCACGGCAAGTTGGAACTTGCTAGAACCGTGCTCGTGAATCTGTGCGATTGCTGGCTAAATCAAGATGTACCAGTAAGAGTGCACTGTGTTACCCTACCTTCGGCATACACACTGTGATTCGGAAAGCTCCTGGCCTGGATATTGCTTAGAAGGGCCAGGGGAGCCTGAGGGTACTCAGTGTTCTTGCAGGCAATAGATATTCCAGGCTTGGCACCTAGGTGTCCTAACAAGCCTACTGGCGTAAAAATGCTGCCGAGCAGCGACTACGGCCTCATGGAAACTGCTACACGCCTCTGCTTCTGCATAGCATTTCAGGGCTTTACCTCGAGGCAAGTTCTCACGTTGCTTGCCCTGGGAGCGATACAGCATGTTAGGATGCTGTATTTCTCCTTGAATAGAGTGACTTCAGGAACGAGGTCCTCGATAAATTCTAAGCAGAGTGTTTTCTCAGGGCAGCTCAGACGAGGGCAATGTCGAAGACTTCCAGGGCATGTTGGACTGCCTAGAAATGTGGTTCTCATGCTGTTCGAGTGCTCTGGAAATGTAGCTCTCCTGAAGTAACGTAGAGTGTGTTGCCCGAGACTCGGCAGACACAGAGGGCCTCCGAGGGACGTATGGGACTCAATGCTGCTCAGCAGGCCCACAGGGGTGTGGAGGGAGTCAGTGACATTGGAACCAAAATGATGCTCACCCGAGGGGCCTAGGAGTCCTGAAAAGGGTACTTCCTTTAAAATAAAGCAGAACCTCCACTAAGAGCTCATGGAAAGAGCTGCATGCCTCCCTTTCTGCAGGGCTACTCAGGGCCTTACCTCGAGGCAAGGACTCACGTGGAGATTCCCTTTAGCTCTAGAGCATGGCAATGTGCGCCCCACCCCGGCCAATGAAGCTCCGTGTGTGGCCAGAGAAAACTCATTTTCTTCCCAGACCCATGCCTACAGTGACCAGGAGCCTGTCAACAGCAGAGAATTTCTGAGAACTTCACGGCCGCAAGAATGGAGGTTTCCAAATGGAAAGCAAGGTTAGTCCCATCATGCCCCCATTTCCATGGGCACAGCCAGCATACATCTCTGCGGTTTTTAACAAGTCAAATGAGACACAGAGTACACACTGGTTGCTTCCCTCAGTCAACTTCTCGAGGCAGGGTGTTCTGCCACTAGTAAACGGCCTCACCCAGGAAAGCCCTAGCTAGGCCTCCTGGCCCGTGCCTCTTCAAATGCCTGCCGTGCTACAGGAAATACTGTGCTTTAGTTGCAATAGGAACGTAGCCGTCTTTCTCTAGGAGGCAAGGTGACTTCAGCTAGGAGGTCCTGGATGGATGGAGAAGGCTAGTGTTTTTCTCTGTGCAGCTCAAACTAGGGAAGGAGTGAGACTTCCACGGCAAGTTGGAACTTGCTAGAACCGTGCTCGTGAATCTGTGCGATTGCTGGCTAAATCAAGATGTACCAATAAGAGTGCACTGTGTTGCCCTACCTTCGGCATACACACTGTGATTCGGAAAGCTCCTGGCCTGGATATTGCTTAGAAGGGCCAGGGGAGCCTGAGGGTACTCAGTGTTCTTGCAGGCAATAGATATTCCAGGCTTGGCACCTAGGTGTCCTAACAAGCCTACTGGCGTAAAAATGCTGCCGAGCAGCGACTACGGCCTCATGGAAACTGCTACACGCCTCTGCTTCTGCATAGAGTTTCAGGGCTTTACCTCGAGGCAAGTTCTCACGTTGCTTGCCCTGGGAGCGATACAGCATGTTAGGATGCTGTATTTCTCCTTGAATAGAGTGACTTCAGGAACGAGGTCCTCGATCAATTCTAAGCAGAGTGTTTTCTCATGCAGCTCAGACGAGGGCAATGTCGAAGACTTCCAGGGCATGTTGGACTGCCTAGAAATGTGGTTCTGATGCTGTTCGAGTGCTCTGGAAATGTAGCTCTCCTGAAGTAACGTAGAGTGTGTTGCCCGAGACTCGGCAGACACAGAGGGCCTCCGAGGGACGTATGGGACTCAATGCTGCTCAGCAGGCCCACAGGGGTTTGGAGGGAGTCAGTGATCTTGGAACCAAAATGATGCTCACCCGAGAGACCTAGGAGTCCTGAAAAGGGTACTTCCTTTAAAATAAAGCGAAACCTCCACTAAGAGCTCATGGAAAGAGCTGCATGCCTCCCTTTCTGCAGGGCTACTCAGGGCCTTACCTCGAGGCAAGGACTCACGTGGAGATTCCCTTTAGCTCTAGAGCATGGCAAGGTGAGCCCCACCACAGCCAATGAAGCTCCGTGTGTACCCAGAGAAAACTCATTTTCTTACCAGACCCATGCCTACAGTGGCCAGAGGCCTGTCAACAGCAGAGAATTTCAGGGAGCTTCATGGCAGCAAGAATGGATCTTTTCAAATGGAAAGCAAGGTTAGTACCATCACGCTCCTATTTCCATGGGCACAGGCAGCATATATCTCTGTGGATTTTAACAAGTCAAAAGGGACACAGAGTACATACTGGTTGCTTCCCTGAATCAACTTCTCGAGGCAGGGTGTTCTGCATCTAGTGAACGGTTTCACCAACGAACGCCGTAGCCAGGCCTCTGGGACCGTGCCTCTTCAAAAGCCTGCAGTGCTACAGGAAAAACTGTGCTTTAGTTGCAAAAGAACGCAAGCCGTCTTTCTCCTGGAGGCAGGGTGACTTCAGGTAGGAGGTCCTGATTGGAAGGAGAAGCCTAGTGTTTTTCTCTGTGCAGCTCAGACTAGGGAATGAGTGCCATTTCCACGGCATGTTAGACCTTGCTTGAACGTTGCTCTTGAACCTGTGCGAGTGTTGTGAATCAAGATATCACAAGAAAGAGTGCAGTGTGTTGCCCATGACTCAGCAGACACAGACGACCTCCGAGGGACCAATGGGCCTCGTTATTGCTCAGCAGGCCTACAGAGGTGTGGAGGTACTCTGAGATCTTGGAACAACAGTGATGCTCACCAGAGGGCTCGAGGAGTCCTGAAAAGGGTACTTCCTTTAAAGTAAAGCACAACAGCGACTAAGAGCTCATGGAAAGAGCTGCATGCCTCCCTTTCTGCAAGGGTACTCAGGTCCTTACCTCGAGGCAAGGACTCACGTGGAGATTCCCTTTAGCTCTAGAGCATGGCAAGGTGCGCCCCACCCCGGCCAATGAAGCTCCGTGTGTGGCCAGAGAAAACTCATTTTCTTCCCAGACCCATGCCTACAGTGACCAGGGGCCTGTCAACAGCAGAGAATTTCTGGGAACTTCACGGCAGCAAGAATGGAGGTTTCCAAATGGAAAGCAAGGTTAGTCCCATCATGCCCCCATTTCCATGGGCACAGCCAGCATACATCTCTGTGGTTTTTAACAAGTCAAATGAGACACAGAGTACACACTGGTTGCTTCCCTCAGTCAACTTCTCGAGGCAGGGTGTTCTGCAACTAGTAAACGGCCTCACCCAGGAAAGCCCTAGCTAGGCCTCCTGGCCCGTGCCTCTTCAAATGCCTGCCGTGCTTCAGGAAATACTGTGCTTTAGTTGCAATAGGAACGTAGCCGTCTTTCTCTAGGAGGCAAGGTGACTTCAGCTAGGAGGTCCTGGATGGATGGAGAAGGCTAGTGTTTTTCTCTGTGCAGCTCAAACTAGGGAAGGAGTGAGACTTCCACGGCAAGTTGGAACTTGCTAGAACCGTGCTCGTGAATCTGTGCGATTGCTGGCTAAATCAAGATGTACCAATAAGAGTGCACTGTGTTGCCCTACCTTCGGCATACACACTGTGATTCGGAAAGCTCCTGGCCTGGATATTGCTTAGAAGGGCCAGGGGAGCCTGAGGGTACTCAGTGTTCTTGCAGGCAATAGATATTCCAGGCTTGGCACCTAGGTGTCCTAACAAGCCTACTGGCGTAAAAATGCTGCCGAGCAGCGACTACGGCCTCATGGAAACTGCTACACGCCTCTGCTTCTGCATAGCATTTCAGGGCTTTACTTCGAGGCAAGTTCTCACGTTGCTTGCCCTGGGAGCGATACAGCATGTTAGGATGCTGTATTTCTCCTTGAATAGAGTGACTTCAGGAACGAGGTCCTCGATAAATTCTAAGCAGAGTGTTTTCTCAGGGCAGCTCAGACGAGGGCAATGTCGAAGACTTCCAGGGCATGTTGGACTGCCTAGAAATGTGGTTCTGATGCTGTTCGAGTGCTCTGGAAATGTAGCTCTCCTGAAGTAACGTAGAGTGTGTTGCCCGAGACTCGGCAGACACAGAGGGCCTCCGAGGGACGTATGGGACTCAATGCTGCTCAGCAGGCCCACAGGGGTGTGGAGGGAGTCAGTGATCTTGGAACTAAAATGATGCTCACCCGAGAGACCTAGGAGTCCTGAAAAGGGTACTTCCTTTAAAATAAAGCGAAACCTCCACTAAGAGCTCATGGAAAGAGCTGCATGCCTCCCTTTCTGCAGCGCTACTCAGGGCCTTACCTCGAGGCAAGGACTCACGTGGAGATTCCCTTTAGCTCTAGAGCATGGCAAGGTGAGCCCCACCACAGCCAATGAAGCTCCGTGTGTACCCAGAGAAAACTCATTTTCTTACCAGACCCATGCCTACAGTGGCCAGAGGCCTGTCAACAGCAGAGAATTTCAGGGAGCTTCATGGCAGCAAGAATGGATCTTTTCAAATGGAAAGCAAGGTTAGTACCATCACGCCCCTATTTCCATGGGCACAGGCAGCATATATCTCTGTGGATTTTAACAAGTCAAAAGGGACACAGAGTACATACTGGTTGCTTCCCTGAATCAACTTCTCGAGGCAGGGTGTTCTGCATCTAGTGAACGGTTTCACCAACGAACGCCGTAGCCAGGCCTCTGGCACCGTGCCTCTTCAAAAGCCTGCAGTGCTACAGGAAAAACTGTGCTTTAGTTGCAAAAGAACGCAAGCCGTCTTTCTCCTGGAGGCAGGGTGACTTCAGGTAGGAGGTCCTGATTGGAAGGAGAAGCCTAGTGTTTTTCTCTGTGCAGCTCAGACTAGGGAATGAGTGCCATTTCCACGGCATGTTAGACCTTGCTTGAACGTTGCTCTTGAACCTGTGCGAGTGCTGTGAATCAAGATATCACAAGAAAGAGTGCAGTGTGTTGCCCATGACTCAGCAGACACAGACGACCTCCGAGGGACCAATGGGCCTCGTTATTGCTCAGCAGGCCTACAGAGGTGTGGAGGTACTCTGAGATCTTGGAACAACAGTGATGCTCACCAGAGGGCTCGAGGAGTCCTGAAAAGGGTACTTCCTTTAAAGTAAAGCACAACAGCGACTAAGAGCTCATGGAAAGAGCTGCATGCCTCCCTTTCTGCAAGGGTACTCAGGTCCTTACCTCGAGGCAAGGACTCACGTGGAGATTCCCTTTAGCTCTAGAGCATGGCAAGGTGCGCCCCACCCCGGCCAATGAAGCTCCGTGTGTGGCCAGAGAAAACTCATTTTCTTCCCAGACCCATGCCTACAGTGACCAGGGGCCTGTCAACAGCAGAGAATTTCTGGGAACTTCACGGCAGCAAGAATGGAGGTTTCCAAATGGAAAGCAAGGTTAGTCCCATCATGCCCCCATTTCCATGGGCACAGCCAGCATACATCTCTGTGGTTTTTAACAAGTCAAATGAGACACAGAGTACACACTGGTTGCTTCCCTCAGTCAACTTCTCGAGGCAGGGTGTTCTGCAACTAGTAAACGGCCTCACCCAGGAAAGCCCTAGCTAGGCCTCCTGGCCCGTGCCTCTTCAAATGCCTGCCGTGCTTCAGGAAATACTGTGCTTTAGTTGCAATAGGAACGTAGCCGTCTTTCTCTAGGAGGCAAGGTGACTTCAGCTAGGAGGTCCTGGATGGATGGAGAAGGCTAGTGTTTTTCTCTGTGCAGCTCAAACTAGGGAAGGAGTGAGACTTCCACGGCAAGTTGGAACTTGCTAGAACCTTGCTCGTGAATCTGTGCGATTGCTGGCTAAATCAAGATGTACCAATAAGAGTGCACTGTGTTGCCCTACCTTCGGCATACACACTGTGATTCGGAAAGCTCCTGGCCTGGATATTGCTTAGAAGGGCCAGGGGAGCCTGAGGGTACTCAGTGTTCTTGCAGGCAATAGATATTCCAGGTTTGGCACCTAGGTGTCCTAAGAAGCCTACTGGTGTAAAAATGCTGCCGAGCAGCGACTACGGCCTCATGAAAACTGCTACAAGCCTCTGCTTCTGCATAGCATTTCAGGGCTTTACCTCGAGGCAAGTTCTCACGTTGCTTGCCCTGGGAGCGATACAGCATGTTAGGATGCTGTATTTCTCCTTGAATAGAGTGACTTCAGGAACGAGGTCCTCGATAAATTCTAAGCAGAGTGTTTTCTCAGGGCAGCTCAGACGAGGGCAATGTCGAAGACTTCCAGGGCATGTTGGACTGCCTAGAAATGTGGTTCTGATGCTGTTCGAGTGCTCTGGAAATGTAGCTCTCCTGAAGTAACGTAGAGTGTGTTGCCCGAGACTCGGCAGACACAGAGGGCCTCCGAGGGACGTATGGGACTCAATGCTGCTCAGCAGGCCCACAGGGGTGTGGAGGGAGTCAGTGATCTTGGAACCAAAATGATGCTCACCCGAGGGGCCGAGGAGTCCTGAAAAGGGTACTTCCTTTAAAATAAAGCAGAACCTCCACTAAGAGCTCATGGAAAGAGCTGCATGCCTCCCTTTCTGCAGGGCTACTCAGGGCCTTACCTCGAGGCAAGGACTCACGTGGAGATTCCCTTTAGCTCTAGAGCATGGCAAGGTGAGCCCCACCCCGGCCAATGAAGCTCCGTGTGTACCCAGAGAAAACTCATTTTCTTACCAGACCCATGCCTACAGTGGCCAGAGGCCTCTCAACAGCAGAGAATTTCAGGGAGCTTCATGGCAGCAAGAATGGATCTTTCCAAATGGAAAGCAAGGTTAGTACCATCACGCCCCTATTTCCATGGGCACAGGCAGCATATATCTCTGTGGTTTTTAACAAGTCAAAAGGGACACAGAGTACATACTGGTTGCTTCCCTGAATCAACTTCTCGAGGCAGGGTGTTCTGCATCTAGTGAACGGTTTCACCAACGAACGCCGTAGCCAGGCCTCTGGGACCGTGCCTCTTCAAAAGCCTGCAGTGCTACAGGAAAAACTGTGCTTTAGTTGCAAAAGAACGCAAGCCGTCTTTCTCCTGGAGGCAGGGTGACTTCAGGTAGGAGGTCCTGATTGGAAGGAGAAGCCTAGTGTTTTTCTCTGTGCAGCTCAGACTAGGGAATGAGTGCCATTTCCACGGCATGTTAGACCTTGCTTGAACGTTGCTCTTGAACCTGTGCGAGTGCTGTGAATCAAGATATCACAAGAAAGAGTGCAGTGTGTTGCCCATGACTCAGCAGACACAGACGACCTCCGAGGGACCAATGGGCCTCGTTATTGCTCAGCAGGCCTACAGGGGTGTGGAGGTACTCTGAGATCTTGGAACAACAGTGATGCTCACCAGAGGGCTCGAGGAGTCCTGAAAAGGGTACTTCCTTTAAAGTAAAGCACAACAGCGACTAAGAGCTCATGGAAAGAGCTGCATGCCTCCCTTTCTGCAAGGGTACTCAGGTCCTTACCTCGAGGCAAGGACTCACGTGGAGATTCCCTTTAGCTCTAGAGCATGGCAAGGTGCGCCCCACCCCGGCCAATGAAGCTCCGTGTGTGGCCAGAGAAAACTCATTTTCTTCCCAGACCCATGCCTACAGTGACCAGGGGCCTGTCAACAGCAGAGAATTTCTGGGAACTTCACGGCAGCAAGAATGGAGGTTTCCAAATGGAAAGCAAGTTTAGTCCCATCATGCCCCCATTTCCATGGGCACAGCCAGCATACATCTCTGTGGTTTTTAACAAGTCAAATGAGACACAGAGTACACACTGGTTGCTTCCCTCAGTCAACTTCTCGAGGCAGGGTGTTCTGCAACTAGTAAACGGCCTCACCCAGGAAAGCCCTAGCTAGGCCTCCTGGCCCGTGCCTCTTCAAATGCCTGCCGTGCTACAGGAAATACTGTGCTTTAGTTGCAATAGGAACGTAGCCGTCTTTCTCTAGGAGGCAAGGTGACTTCAGCTAGGAGGTCCTGGATGGATGGAGAAGGCTAGTGTTTTTCTCTGTGCAGCTCAAACTAGGGAAGGAGTGAGACTTCCACGGCAAGTTGGAACTTGCTAGAACCTTGCTCGTGAATCTGTGCGATTGCTGGCTAAATCAAGATGTACCAATAAGAGTGCACTGTGTTGCCCTACCTTCGGCATACACACTGTGATTCGGAAAGCTCCTGGCCTGGATATTGCTTAGAAGGGCCAGGGGAGCCTGAGGGTACTCAGTGTTCTTGCAGGCAATAGATATTCCAGGCTTGGCACCTAGGTGTCCTAACAAGCCTACTGGCGTAAAAATGCTGCCGAGCAGCGACTACGGCCTCATGGAAACTGCTACACGCCTCTGCTTCTGCATAGCATTTCAGGGCTTTACCTCGAGGCAAGTTCTCACGTTGCTTGCCCTGGGAGCGATACAGCATGTTAGGATGCTGTATTTCTCCTTGAATAGAGTGACTTCAGGAACGAGGTCCTCGATAAATTCTAAGCAGAGTGTTTTCTCAGGGCAGCTCAGACGAGGGCAATGTCGAAGACTTCCAGGGCATGTTGGACTGCCTAGAAATGTGGTTCTGATGCTGTTCGAGTGCTCTGGAAATGTAGCTCTCCTGAAGTAACGTAGAGTGTGTTGCCCGAGACTCGGCAGACACAGAGGGCCTCCGAGGGACGTATGGGACTCAATGCTGCTCAGCAGGCCCACAGGGGTGTGGAGGGAGTCAGTGATCTTGGAACCAAAATGATGCTCACCCGAGGGGCCGAGGAGTCCTGAAAAGGGTACTTCCTTTAAAATAAAGCAGAACCTCCACTAAGAGCTCATGGAAAGAGCTGCATGCCTCCCTTTCTGCAGGGCTACTCAGGGCCTTACCTCGAGGCAAGGACTCACGTGGAGATTCCCTTTAGCTCTAGAGCATGGCAAGGTGAGCCCCACCCCGGCCAATGAAGCTCCGTGTGTACCCAGAGAAAACTCATTTTCTTACCAGACCCATGCCTACACTGGCCAGAGGCCTGTCAACAGCAGAGAATTTCAGGGAGCTTCATGGCAGCAAGAATGGATCTTTCCAAATGGAAAGCAAGGTTAGTACCATCACGCCCCTATTTCCATGGGCACAGGCAGCATATATCTCTGTGGTTTTTAACAAGTCAAAAGGGACACAGAGTACATACTGGTTGCTTCCCTGAATCAACTTCTCGAGGCAGGGTGTTCTGCATCTAGTGAACGGTTTCACCAACGAACGCCGTAGCCAGGCCTCTGGGACCGTGCCTCTTCAAAAGCCTGCAGTGCTACAGGAAAAACTGTGCTTTAGTTGCAAAAGAACGCAAGCCGTCTTTCTCCTGGAGGCAGGGTGACTTCAGGTAGGAGGTCCTGATTGGAAGGAGAAGCCTAGTGTTTTTCTCTGTGCAGCTCAGACTAGGGAATGAGTGCCATTTCCACGGCATGTTAGACCTTGCTTGAACGTTGCTCTTGAACCTGTGCGAGTGCTGTGAATCAAGATATCACAAGAAAGAGTGCAGTGTGTTGCCCATGACTCAGCAGACACAGACGACCTCCGAGGGACCAATGGGCCTCGTTATTGCTCAGCAGGCCTACAGGGGTGTGGAGGTACTCTGAGATCTTGGAACAACAGTGATGCTCACCAGAGGGCTCGAGGAGTCCTGAAAAGGGTACTTCCTTTAAAGTAAAGCACAACAGCGACTAAGAGCTCATGGAAAGAGCTGCATGCCTCCCTATCTGCAAGGGTACTCAGGTCCTTACCTCGAGGCAAGGACTCACGTGGAGATTCCCTTTAGCTCTAGAGCATGGCAAGGTGCGCCCCACCCCGGCCAATGAAGCTCCGTGTGTGGCCAGAGAAAACTCATTTTCTTCCCAGACCCATGCCTACAGTGACCAGGGGCCTGTCAACAGCAGAGAATTTCTGGGAACTTCACGGCAGCAAGAATGGAGGTTTCCAAATGGAAAGCAAGTTTAGTCCCATCATGCCCCCATTTCCATGGGCACAGCCAGCATACATCTCTGTGGTTTTTAACAAGTCAAATGAGACACAGAGTACACACTGGTTGCTTCCCTCAGTCAACTTCTCGAGGCAGGGTGTTCTGCAACTAGTAAACGGCCTCACCCAGGAAAGCCCTAGCTAGGCCTCCTGGCCCGTGCCTCTTCAAATGCCTGCCGTGCTACAGGAAATACTGTGCTTTAGTTGCAATAGGAACGTAGCCGTCTTTCTCTAGGAGGCAAGGTGACTTCAGCTAGGAGGTCCTGGATGGATGGAGAAGGCTAGTGTTTTTCTCTGTGCAGCTCAAACTAGGGAAGGAGTGAGACTTCCACGGCAAGTTGGAACTTGCTAGAACCTTGCTCGTGAATCTGTGCGATTGCTGGCTAAATCAAGATGTACCAATAAGAGTGCACTGTGTTGCCCTACCTTCGGCATACACACTGTGATTCGGAAAGCTCCTGGCCTGGATATTGCTTAGAAGGGCCAGGGGAGCCTGAGGGTACTCAGTGTTCTTGCAGGCAATAGATATTCCAGGCTTGGCACCTAGGTGTCCTAACAAGCCTACTGGCGTAAAAATGCTGCCGAGCAGCGACTACGGCCTCATGGAAACTGCTACACGCCTCTGCTTCTGCATAGCATTTCAGGGCTTTACCTCGAGGCAAGTTCTCACGTTGCTTGCCCTGGGAGCGATACAGCATGTTAGGATGCTGTATTTCTCCTTGAATAGAGTGACTTCAGGAACGAGGTCCTCGATAAATTCTAAGCAGAGTGTCTTCTCAGGGCAGCTCAGACGAGGGCAATGTCGAAGACTTCCAGGGCATGTTGGACTGCCTAGAAATGTGGTTCTGATGCTGTTCGAGTGCTCTGGAAATGTAGCTCTCCTGAAGTAACGTAGAGTGTGTTGCCCGAGACTCGGCAGACACAGAGGGCCTCCGAGGGACGTATGGGACTCAATGCTGCTCAGCAGGCCCACAGGGGTGTGGAGGGAGTCAGTGATCTTGGAACCAAAATGATGCTCACCCGAGGGGCCGAGGAGTCCTGAAAAGGGTACTTCCTTTAAAATAAAGCAGAACCTCCACTAAGAGCTCATGGAAAGAGCTGCATGCCTCCCTTTCTGCAGGGCTACTCAGGGCCTTACCTCGAGGCAAGGACTCACGTGGAGATTCCCTTTAGCTCTAGAGCATGGCAAGGTGAGCCCCACCCCGGCCAATGAAGCTCCGTGTGTACCCAGAGAAAACTCATTTTCTTCCCAGACCCATGCCTACAGTGGCCAGAGGCCTGTCAACAGCAGAGAATTTCAGGGAGCTTCATGGCAGCAAGAATGGATCTTTCCAAATGGAAAGCAAGGTTAGTACCATCACGCCCCTATTTCCATGGGCACAGGCAGCATATATCTCTGTGGTTTTTAACAAGTCAAAAGGGACACAGAGTACATACTGGTTGCTTCCCTGAATCAACTTCTCGAGGCAGGGTGTTCTGCATCTAGTGAACGGTTTCACCAACGAACGCCGTAGCCAGGCCTCTGGGACCGTGCCTCTTCAAAAGCCTGCAGTGCTACAGGAAAAACTGTGCTTTAGTTGCAAAAGAACGCAAGTCGTCTTTCTCCTGGAGGCAGGGTGACTTCAGGTAGGAGGTCCTGATTGGAAGGAGAAGCCTAGTGTTTTTCTCTGTGCAGCTCAGACTAGGGAATGAGTGCCATTTCCACGGCATGTTAGACCTTGCTTGAACGTTGCTCTTGAACCTGTGCGAGTGCTGTGAATCAAGATATCACAAGAAAGAGTGCAGTGTGTTGCCCATGACTCAGCAGACACAGACGACCTCCGAGGGACCAATGGGCCTCGTTATTGCTCAGCAGGCCTACAGGGGTGTGGAGGTACTCTGAGATCTTGGAACAACAGTGATGCTCACCAGAGGGCTCGAGGAGTCCTGAAAAGGGTACTTCCTTTAAAGTAAAGCACAACAGCGACTAAGAGCTCATGGAAAGAGCTGCATGCCTCCCTTTCTGCAAGGGTACTCAGGTCCTTACCTCGAGGCAAGGACTCACGTGGAGATTCCCTTTAGCTCTAGAGCATGGCAAGGTGCGCCCCACCCCGGCC
The DNA here is from genome assembly GCF_028021215.1 of Eschrichtius robustus. Taxonomy (NCBI): domain Eukaryota; kingdom Metazoa; phylum Chordata; class Mammalia; order Artiodactyla; family Eschrichtiidae; genus Eschrichtius; species Eschrichtius robustus. The sequence goes on from NC_090832.1 coordinate 100,819,720, forward strand.
AATGAAGCTCCGTGTGTGGCCAGAGAAAACTCATTTTCTTCCCAGACCCATGCCTACAGTGACCAGGGGCCTGTCAACAGCAGAGAATTTCTGGGAACTTCACGGCAGCAAGAATGGAGGTTTCCAAATGGAAAGCAAGGTTAGTCCCATCATGCCCCCATTTCCATGGGCTCAGCCAGCATACATCTCTGTGGTTTTTAACAAGTCAAATGAGACACAGAGTACACACTGGTTGCTTCCCTCAGTCAACTTCTCGAGGCAGGGTGTTCTGCAACTAGTAAACGGCCTCACCCAGGAAAGCCCTAGCTAGGCCTCCTGGCCCGTGCCTCTTCAAATGCCTGCCGTGCTACAGGAAATACTGTGCTTTAGTTGCAATAGGAATGTAGCCGTCTTTCTCTAGGAGGCAAGGTGACTTCAGCTAGGAGGTCCTGGATGGATGGAGAAGGCTAGTGTTTTTCTCTGTGCAGCTCAAACTAGGGAAGGAGTGAGACTTCCACGGCAAGTTGGAACTTGCTAGAACCGTGCTCGTGAATCTGTGCGATTGCTGGCTAAATCAAGATGTACCAGTAAGAGTGCACTGTGTTGCCCTACCTTCGGCATACACACTGTGATTCGGAAAGCTCTTGGCCTGGATATTGCTTAGAAGGGCCAGGGGAGCCTGAGGGTACTCAGTGTTCTTGCAGGCAATAGATATTCCAGGCTTGGCACCTAGGTGTCCTAACAAGCCTACTGGCGTAAAAATGCTGCCGAGCAGCGACTACGGCCTCATGGAAACTGCTACACGCCTCTGCTTCTGCATAGCATTTCAGGGCTTTACCTCGAGGCAAGTTCTCACGTTGCTTGCCCTGGGAGCGATACAGCATGTTAGGATGCTGTATTTCTCCTTGAATAGAGTGACTTCAGGAACGAGGTCCTCGATCAATTCTAAGCAGAGTGTTTTCTCAGGGCAGCTCAGACGAGGGCAATGTCGAAGACTTCCAGGGCATGTTGGACTGCCTACAAATGCGGTTCTGATGCTGTTCGAGTGCTCTGGAAATGTAGCTCTCCTGAAGTAACGTAGAGTGTGTTGCCCGAGACTCGGCAGACACAGAGGGCCTCCGAGGGACGTATGGGACTCAATGCTGCTCAGCAGGCCCACAGGGGTGTGGAGGGAGTCAGGGATCTTGGAACCAAAATGATGCTCACCCGAGGGGCCGAGGAGTCCTGAAAAGGGTACTTCCTTTAAAATAAAGCAGAACCTCCACTAAGAGCTCATGGAAAGAGCTGCATGCCTCCCTTTCTGCAGGGCTACTCAGGGCCTTACCTCGAGGCAAGGACTCACGTGGAGATTCCCTTTAGCTCTAGAGCATGGCAAGGTGAGCCCCACCCCGGCCAATGAAGCTCCGTGTGTACCCAGAGAAAACTCATTTTCTTCCCAGACCCATGCCTACAGTGGCCAGAGGCCTCTCAACAGCAGAGAATTTCAGGGAACTTCATGGCAGCAAGAATGGATCTTTCCAAATGGAAAGCAAGGTTAGTACCATCACGCCCCTATTTCCATGGGCACAGGCAGCATATATCTGTGTGGTTTTTAACAAGTCAAAAGGGACACAGAGTACATACTGGTTGCTTCCTTGAATCAACTTCTCGAGGCAGGGTGTTCTGCATCTAGTGAACGGTTTCACCAACGAACGCCGTAGCCAGGCCTCTGGGACCGTGCCTCTTCAAAAGCCTGCAGTGCTACAGGAAAAACTGTGCTTTAGTTGCAAAAGAACGCAAGCCGTCTTTCTCCTGGAGGCAGGGTGACTTCAGGTAGGAGGTCCTGATTGGAAGGAGAAGCCTAGTGTTTTTCTCTGTGCAGCTCAGACTAGGGAATGAGTGCCATTTCCACGGCATGTTAGACCTTGCTTGAACGTTGCTCTTGAACCTGTGCGAGTGCTGTGAATCAAGATATCACAAGAAAGAGTGCAGTGTGTTGCCCATGACTCAGCAGACACAGACGACCTCCGAGGGACCAATGGGCCTCGTTATTGCTCAGCAGGCCTACAGGGGTGTGGAGGTACTCTGAGATCTTGGAACAACAGTGATGCTCACCAGAGGGCTCGAGGAGTCCTGAAAAGGGTACTTCCTTTAAAGTAAAGCACAACAGCGACTAAGAGCTCATGGAAAGAGCTGCATGCCTCCCTTTCTGCAAGGGTACTCAGGTCCTTACCTCGAGGCAAGGACTCACGTGGAGATTCCCTTTAGCTCTAGAGCATGGCAAGGTGCGCCCCACCCCGGCCAATGAAGCTCCGTGTGTGGCCAGAGAAAACTCATTTTCTTCCCAGACCCATGCCTACAGTGACCAGGGGCCTGTCAACAGCAGAGAATTTCTGGGAACTTCACGGCAGCAAGAATGGAGGTTTCCAAATGGAAAGCAAGGTTAGTCCCATCATGCCCCCATTTCCATGGGCACAGCCAGCATACATCTCTGTGGTTTTTAACAAGTCAAATGAGACACAGAGTACACACTGGTTGCTTCCCTCAGTCAACTTCTCGAGGCAGGGTGTTCTGCAACTAGTAAACGGCCTCACCCAGGAAAGCCCTAGCTAGGCCTCCTGGCCCGTGCCTCTTCAAATGCCTGCCGTGCTACAGGAAATACTGTGCTTTAGTTGCAATAGGAACGTAGCCGTCTTTCTCTAGGAGGCAAGGTGACTTCAGCTAGGAGGTCCTGGATGGATGGAGAAGGCTAGTGTTTTTCTCTGTGCAGCTCAAACTAGGGAAGGAGTGAGACTTCCACGGCAAGTTGGAACTTGCTAGAACCTTGCTCGTGAATCTGTGCGATTGCTGGCTAAATCAAGATGTACCAATAAGAGTGCACTGTGTTGCCCTACCTTCGGCATACACACTGTGATTCGGAAAGCTCCTGGCCTGGATATTGCTTAGAAGGTCCAGGGGAGCCTGAGGGTACTCAGTGTTCTTGCAGGCAATAGATATTCCAGGCTTGGCACCTAGGTGTCCTAACAAGCCTACTGGCGTAAAAATGCTGCCGAGCAGCGACTACGGCCTCATGGAAACTGCTACACGCCTCTGCTTCTGCATAGCATTTCAGGGCTTTACCTCGAGGCAAGTTCTCACGTTGCTTGCCCTGGGAGCGATACAGCATGTTAGGATGCTGTATTTCTCCTTGAATAGAGTGACTTCAGGAACGAGGTCCTCGATCAATTCTAAGCAGAGTGTTTTCTCAGGGCAGCTCAGACGAGGGCAATGTCGAAGACTTCCAGGGCATGTTGGACTGCCTAGAAATGTGGTTCTGATGCTGTTCGAGTGCTCTGGAAATGTAGCTCTTCTGAAGTAACGTAGAGTGTGTTGCCCGAGACTAGGCAGACACAGAGGGCCTCCGAGGGACGTATGGGACTCAATGCTGCTCAGCAGGCCCACAGGGGTGTGGAGGGAGTCAGTGATCTTGGAACCAAAATGATGCTCACCCGAGGGGCCGAGGAGTCCTGAAAAGGGTACTTCCTTTAAAATAAAGCAGAACCTCCACTAAGAGCTCATGGAAAGAGCTGCATGCCTCCCTTTCTGCAGGGCTACTCAGGGCCTTACCTCGAGGCAAGGACTCACGTGGAGATTCCCTTTAGCTCTAGAGCATGGCAAGGTGAGCCCCACCCCGGCCAATGAAGCTCCGTGTGTACCCAGAGAAAACTCATTTTCTTACCAGACCCATGCCTACAGTGGCCAGAGGCCTCTCAACAGCAGAGAATTTCAGGGAGCTTCATGGCAGCAAGAATGGATCTTTCCAAATGGAAAGCAAGGTTAGTACCATCACGCCCCTATTTCCATGGGCACAGGCAGCATATATCTCTGTGGTTTTTAACAAGTCAAAAGGGACACAGAGTACATACTGGTTGCTTCCCTGAATCAACTTCTCGAGGCAGGGTGTTCTGCATCTAGTGAACGGTTTCACCAACGAACGCCGTAGCCAGGCCTCTGGGACCGTGCCTCTTCAAAAGCCTGCAGTGCTACAGGAAAAACTGTGCTTTAGTTGCAAAAGAACGCAAGCCGTCTTTCTCCTGGAGGCAGGGTGACTTCAGGTAGGAGGTCCTGATTGGAAGGAGAAGCCTAGTGTTTTTCTCTGTGCAGCTCAGACTAGGGAATGAGTGCCATTTCCACGGCATGTTAGACCTTGCTTGAACGTTGCTCTTGAACCTGTGCGAGTGCTGTGAATCAAGATATCACAAGAAAGAGTGCAGTGTGTTGCCCATGACTCAGCAGACACAGACGACCTCCGAGGGACCAATGGGCCTCGTTATTGCTCAGCAGGCCTACAGGGGTGTGGAGGTACTCTGAGATCTTGGAACAACAGTGATGCTCACCAGAGGGCGCGAGGAGTCCTGAAAAGGGTACTTCCTTTAAAGTAAAGCACAACAGCGACTAAGAGCTCATGGAAAGAGCTGCATGCCTCCCTTTCTGCAAGGGTACTCAGGTCCTTACCTCGAGGCAAGGACTCACGTGGAGATTCCCTTTAGCTCTAGAGCATGGCAAGGTGCGCCCCACCCCGGCCAATGAATCTCCGTGTGTGGCCAGAGAAAACTCATTTTCTTCCCAGACCCATGCCTACAGTGACCAGGGGCCTGTCAACAGCAGAGAATTTCTGGGAACTTCACGGCAGCAAGAATGGAGGTTTCCAAATGGAAAGCAAGGTTAGTCCCATCATGCCCCCATTTCCATGGGCACAGCCAGCATACATCTCTGTGGTTTTTAACAAGTCAAATGAGACACAGAGTACACACTGGTTGCTTCCCTCAGTCAACTTCTCGAGGCAGGGTGTTCTGCAACTAGTAAACGGCCTCACCCAGGAAAGCCCTAGCTAGGCCTCCTGGCCCGTGCCTCTTCAAATGCCTGCCGTGCTACAGGAAATACTGTGCTTTAGTTGCAATAGGAATGTAGCCGTCTTTCTCTAGGAGGCAAGGTGACTTCAGCTAGGAGGTCCTGGATGGATGGAGAAGGCTAGTGTTTTTCTCTGTGCAGCTCAAACTAGGGAAGGAGTGAGACTTCCACGGCAAGTTGGAACTTGCTAGAACCGTGCTCGTGAATCTGTGCGATTGCTGGCTAAATCAAGATGTACCAGTAAGAGTGCACTGTGTTGCCCTACCTTCGGCATACACACTGTGATTCGGAAAGCTCTTGGCCTGGATATTGCTTAGAAGGGCCAGGGGAGCCTGAGGGTACTCAGTGTTCTTGCAGGCAATAGATATTCCAGGCTTGGCACCTAGGTGTCCTAAAAAGCCTACTGGCGTAAAAATGCTGCCGAGCAGCGACTACGGCCTCATGGAAACTGCTACACGCCTCTGCTTCTGCATAGCATTTCAGGGCTTTACCTCGAGGCAAGTTCTCACGTTGCTTGCCCTGTGAGCGATACAGCATGTTAGGATGCTGTATTTCTCCTTGAATAGAGTGACTTCAGGAACGAGGTCCTCGATCAATTCTAAGCAGAGTGTTTTCTCAGGGCAGCTCAGACGAGGGCAATGTCGAAGACTTCCAGGGCATGTTGGACTGCCTACAAATGCGGTTCTGATGCTGTTCGAGTGCTCTGGAAATGTAGCTCTCCTGAAGTAACGTAGAGTGTGTTGCCCGAGACTCGGCAGACACAGAGGGCCTCCGAGGGACGTATGGGACTCAATGCTGCTCAGCAGGCCCACAGGGGTGTGGAGGGAGTCAGTGATCTTGGAACCAAAATGATGCTCACCCGAGGGGCCGAGGAGTCCTGAAAAGGGTACTTCCTTTAAAATAAAGCAGAACCTCCACTAAGAGCTCATGGAAAGAGCTGCATGCCTCCCTTTCTGCAGGGCTACTCAGGGCCTTACCTCGAGGCAAGGACTCACGTGGAAATTCCCTTTAGCTCTAGAGCATGGCAAGGTGAGCCCCACCCCGGCCAATGAAGCTCCGTGTGTACCCAGAGAAAACTCATTTTCTTACCAGACCCATGCCTACAGTGGCCAGAGGCCTGTCAACAGCAGAGAATTTCAGGGAGCTTCATGGCAGCAAGAATGGATCTTTCCAAATGGAAAGCAAGGTTAGTACCATCACGCCCCTATTTCCATGGGCACAGGCAGCATATATCTCTGTGGTTTTTAACAAGTCAAAAGGGACAGAGAGTACATACTGGTTGCTTCCCTGAATCAACTTCTTGAGGCAGGGTGTTCTGCATCTAGTGAACGGTTTCACCAACGAACGCCGTAGCCAGGCCTCTGGGACCGTGCCTCTTCAAAAGCCTGCAGTGCTACAGGAAAAACTGTGCTTTAGTTGCAAAAGAACGCAAGCCGTCTTTCTCCTGGAGGCAGGGTGACTTCAGGTAGGAGGTCCTGATTGGAAGGAGAAGCCTAGTGATTTTCTCTGTGCAGCTCAGACTAGGGAATGAGTGCCATTTCCACGGCATGTTAGACCTTGCTTGAACGTTGCTCTTGAACCTGTGCGAGTGCTGTGAATCAAGATATCACAAGAAAGAGTGCAGTGTGTTGCCCATGACTCAGCAGACACAGACGACCTCCGAGGGACCAATGGGCCTCGTTATTGCTCAGCAGGCCTACAGGGGTGTGGAGGTACTCTGAGATCTTGGAACAACAGTGATGCTCACCAGAGGGCTCGAGGAGTCCTGAAAAGGGTACTTCCTTTAAAGTAAAGCACAACAGCGACTAAGAGCTCATGGAAAGAGCTGCATGCCTCCCTTTCTGCAAGGGTACTCAGGTCCTTACCTCGAGGCAAGGACTCACGTGGAGATTCCCTTTAGCTCTAGAGCATGGCAAGGTGCGCCCCACCCCGGCCAATGAAGCTCCGTGTGTGGCCAGAGAAAACTCATTTTCTTCCCAGACCCATGCCTACAGTGACCAGGGGCCTGTCAACAGCAGAGAATTTCTGGGAACTTCACGGCAGCAAGAATGGAGGTTTCCAAATGGAAAGCAAGGTTAGTCCCATCATGCCCCCATTTCCATGGGCACAGCCAGCATACATCTCTGTGGTTTTTAACAAGTCAAATGAGACACAGAGTACACACTGGTTGCTTCCCTCAGTCAACTTCTCGAGGCAGGGTGTTCTGCAACTAGTAAACGGCCTCACCCAGGAAAGCCCTAGCTAGGCCTCCTGGCCCGTGCCTCTTCAAATGCCTGCCGTGCTACAGGAAATACTGTGCTTTAGTTGCAATAGGAACGTAGCCGTCTTTCTCTAGGAGGCAAGGTGACTTCAGCTAGGAGGTCCTGGATGGATGGAGAAGGCTAGTGTTTTTCTCTGTGCAGCTCAAACTAGGGAAGGAGTGAGACTTCCACGGCAAGTTGGAACTTGCTAGAACCTTGCTCGTGAATCTGTGCGATTGCTGGCTAAATCAAGATGTACCAATAAGAGTGCACTGTGTTGCCCTACCTTCGGCATACACACTGTGATTCGGAAAGCTCCTGGCCTGGATATTGCTTAGAAGGTCCAGGGGAGCCTGAGGGTACTCAGTGTTCTTGCAGGCAATAGATATTCCAGGCTTGGCACCTAGGTGTCCTAACAAGCCTACTGGCGTAAAAATGCTGCCGAGCAGCGACTACGGCCTCATGGAAACTGCTACACGCCTCTGCTTCTGCATAGCATTTCAGGGCTTTACCTCGAGGCAAGTTCTCACGTTGCTTGCCCTGGGAGCGATACAGCATGTTAGGATGCTGTATTTCTCCTTGAATAGAGTGACTTCAGGAACGAGGTCCTCGATCAATTCTAAGCAGAGTGTTTTCTCAGGGCAGCTCAGACGAGGGCAATGTCGAAGACTTCCAGGGCATGTTGGACTGCCTAGAAATGTGGTTCTGATGCTGTTCGAGTGCTCTGGAAATGTAGCTCTTCTGAAGTAACGTAGAGTGTGTTGCCCGAGACTAGGCAGACACAGAGGGCCTCCGAGGGACGTATGGGACTCAATGCTGCTCAGCAGGCCCACAGGGGTGTGGAGGGAGTCAGTGATCTTGGAACCAAAATGATGCTCACCCGAGGGGCCGAGGAGTCCTGAAAAGGGTACTTCCTTTAAAATAAAGCAGAACCTCCACTAAGAGCTCATGGAAAGAGCTGCATGCCTCCCTTTCTGCAGGGCTACTCAGGGCCTTACCTCGAGGCAAGGACTCACGTGGAGATTCCCTTTAGCTCTAGAGCATGGCAAGGTGAGCCCCACCCCGGCCAATGAAGCTCCGTGTGTACCCAGAGAAAACTCATTTTCTTACCAGACCCATGCCTACAGTGGCCAGAGGCCTCTCAACAGCAGAGAATTTCAGGGAGCTTCATGGCAGCAAGAATGGATCTTTCCAAATGGAAAGCAAGGTTAGTACCATCACGCCCCTATTTCCATGGGCACAGGCAGCATATATCTCTGTGGTTTTTAACAAGTCAAAAGGGACACAGAGTACATACTGGTTGCTTCCCTGAATCAACTTCTCGAGGCAGGGTGTTCTGCATCTAGTGAACGGTTTCACCAACGAACGCCGTAGCCAGGCCTCTGGGACCGTGCCTCTTCAAAAGCCTGCAGTGCTACAGGAAAAACTGTGCTTTAGTTGCAAAAGAACGCAAGCCGTCTTTCTCCTGGAGGCAGGGTGACTTCAGGTAGGAGGTCCTGATTGGAAGGAGAAGCCTAGTGTTTTTCTCTGTGCAGCTCAGACTAGGGAATGAGTGCCATTTCCACGGCATGTTAGACCTTGCTTGAACGTTGCTCTTGAACCTGTGCGAGTGCTGTGAATCAAGATATCACAAGAAAGAGTGCAGTGTGTTGCCCATGACTCAGCAGACACAGACGACCTCCGAGGGACCAATGGGCCTCGTTATTGCTCAGCAGGCCTACAGGGGTGTGGAGGTACTCTGAGATCTTGGAACAACAGTGATGCTCACCAGAGGGCGCGAGGAGTCCTGAAAAGGGTACTTCCTTTAAAGTAAAGCACAACAGCGACTAAGAGCTCATGGAAAGAGCTGCATGCCTCCCTTTCTGCAAGGGTACTCAGGTCCTTACCTCGAGGCAAGGACTCACGTGGAGATTCCCTTTAGCTCTAGAGCATGGCAAGGTGCGCCCCACCCCGGCCAATGAAGCTCCGTGTGTGGCCAGAGAAAACTCATTTTCTTCCCAGACCCATGCCTACAGTGACCAGGGGCCTGTCAACAGCAGAGAATTTCTGGGAACTTCACGGCAGCAAGAATGGAGGTTTCCAAATGGAAAGCAAGGTTAGTCCCATCATGCCCCCATTTCCATGGGCACAGCCAGCATACATCTCTGTGGTTTTTAACAAGTCAAATGAGACACAGAGTACACACTGGTTGCTTCCCTCAGTCAACTTCTCGAGGCAGGGTGTTCTGCAACTAGTAAACGGCCTCACCCAGGAAAGCCCTAGCTAGGCCTCCTGGCCCGTGCCTCTTCAAATGCCTGCCGTGCTACAGGAAATACTGTGCTTTAGTTGCAATAGGAATGTAGCCGTCTTTCTCTAGGAGGCAAGGTGACTTCAGCTAGGAGGTCCTGGATGGATGGAGAAGGCTAGTGTTTTTCTCTGTGCAGCTCAAACTAGGGAAGGAGTGAGACTTCCACGGCAAGTTGGAACTTGCTAGAACCGTGCTCGTGAATCTGTGCGATTGCTGGCTAAATCAAGATGTACCAGTAAGAGTGCACTGTGTTGCCCTACCTTCGGCATACACACTGTGATTCGGAAAGCTCTTGGCCTGGATATTGCTTAGAAGGGCCAGGGGAGCCTGAGGGTACTCAGTGTTCTTGCAGGCAATAGATATTCCAGGCTTGGCACCTAGGTGTCCTAAAAAGCCTACTGGCGTAAAAATGCTGCCGAGCAGCGACTACGGCCTCATGGAAACTGCTACACGCCTCTGCTTCTGCATAGCATTTCAGGGCTTTACCTCGAGGCAAGTTCTCACGTTGCTTGCCCTGTGAGCGATACAGCATGTTAGGATGCTGTATTTCTCCTTGAATAGAGTGACTTCAGGAACGAGGTCCTCGATCAATTCTAAGCAGAGTGTTTTCTCAGGGCAGCTCAGACGAGGGCAATGTCGAAGACTTCCAGGGCATGTTGGACTGCCTACAAATGCGGTTCTGATGCTGTTCGAGTGCTCTGGAAATGTAGCTCTCCTGAAGTAACGTAGAGTGTGTTGCCCGAGACTCGGCAGACACAGAGGGCCTCCGAGGGACGTATGGGACTCAATGCTGCTCAGCAGGCCCACAGGGGTGTGGAGGGAGTCAGTGATCTTGGAACCAAAATGATGCTCACCCGAGGGGCCGAGGAGTCCTGAAAAGGGTACTTCCTTTAAAATAAAGCAGAACCTCCACTAAGAGCTCATGGAAAGAGCTGCATGCCTCCCTTTCTGCAGGGCTACTCAGGGCCTTACCTCGAGGCAAGGACTCACGTGGAAATTCCCTTTAGCTCTAGAGCATGGCAAGGTGAGCCCCACCCCGGCCAATGAAGCTCCGTGTGTACCCAGAGAAAACTCATTTTCTTACCAGACCCATGCCTACAGTGGCCAGAGGCCTGTCAACAGCAGAGAATTTCAGGGAGCTTCATGGCAGCAAGAATGGATCTTTCCAAATGGAAAGCAAGGTTAGTACCATCACGCCCCTATTTCCATGGGCACAGGCAGCATATATCTCTGTGGTTTTTAACAAGTCAAAAGGGACAGAGAGTACATACTGGTTGCTTCCCTGAATCAACTTCTTGAGGCAGGGTGTTCTGCATCTAGTGAACGGTTTCACCAACGAACGCCGTAGCCAGGCCTCTGGGACCGTGCCTCTTCAAAAGCCTGCAGTGCTACAGGAAAAACTGTGCTTTAGTTGCAAAAGAACGCAAGCCGTCTTTCTCCTGGAGGCAGGGTGACTTCAGGTAGGAGGTCCTGATTGGAAGGAGAAGCCTAGTGATTTTCTCTGTGCAGCTCAGACTAGGGAATGAGTGCCATTTCCACGGCATGTTAGACCTTGCTTGAACGTTGCTCTTGAACCTGTGCGAGTGCTGTGAATCAAGATATCACAAGAAAGAGTGCAGTGTGTTGCCCATGACTCAGCAGACACAGACGACCTCCGAGGGACCAATGGGCCTCGTTATTGCTCAGCAGGCCTACAGGGGTGTGGAGGTACTCTGAGATCTTGGAACAACAGTGATGCTCACCAGAGGGCTCGAGGAGTCCTGAAAAGGGTACTTCCTTTAAAGTAAAGCACAACAGCGACTAAGAGCTCATGGAAAGAGCTGCATGCCTCCCTTTCTGCAAGGGTACTCAGGTCCTTACCTCGAGGCAAGGACTCACGTGGAGATTCCCTTTAGCTCTAGAGCATGGCAAGGTGCGCCCCACCCCGGCCAATGAAGCTCCGTGTGTGGCCAGAGAAAACTCATTTTCTTCCCAGACCCATGCCTACAGTGACCAGGGGCCTGTCAACAGCAGAGAATTTCTGGGAACTTCACGGCAGCAAGAATGGAGGTTTCCAAATGGAAAGCAAGGTTAGTCCCATCATGCCCCCATTTCCATGGGCACAGCCAGCATACATCTCTGTGGTTTTTAACAAGTCAAATGAGACACAGAGTACACACTGGTTGCTTCCCTCAGTCAACTTCTCGAGGCAGGGTGTTCTGCAACTAGTAAACGGCCTCACCCAGGAAAGCCCTAGCTAGGCCTCCTGGCCCGTGCCTCTTCAAATGCCTGCCGTGCTACAGGAAATACTGTGCTTTAGTTGCAATAGGAACGTAGCCGTCTTTCTCTAGGAGGCAAGGTGACTTCAGCTAGGAGGTCCTGGATGGATGGAGAAGGCTAGTGTTTTTCTCTGTGCAGCTCAAACTAGGGAAGGAGTGAGACTTCCACGGCAAGTTGGAACTTGCTAGAACCGTGCTCGTGAATCTGTGCGATTGCTGGCTAAATCAAGATGTACCAGTAAGAGTGCACTGTGTTGCCCTACCTTCGGCATACACACTGTGATTCGGAAAGCTCCTGGCCTGGATATTGCTTAGAAGGGCCAGGGGAGCCTGAGGGTACTCAGTGTTCTTGCAGGCAATAGATATTCCAGGCTTGGCACCTAGGTGTCCTAACAAGCCTACTGGCGTAAAAATGCTGCCGAGCAGCGACTACGGCCTCATGGAAACTGCTACACGCCTCTGCTTCTGCATAGCATTTCAGGGCTTTACCTCGAGGCAAGTTCTCACGTTGCTTGCCCTGTGAGCGATACAGCATGTTAGGATGCTGTATTTCTCCTTGAATAGAGTGACTTCAGGAACGAGGTCCTCGATCAATTCTAAGCAGAGTGTTTTCTCAGGGCAGCTCAGACGAGGGCAATGTCGAAGACTTCCAGGGCATGTTGGACTGCCTAGAAATGCGGTTCTGATGCTGTTCGAGTGCTCTGGAAATGTAGCTCTCCTGAAGTAACGTAGAGTGTGTTGCCCGAGACTCGGCAGACACAGAGGGCCTCCGAGGGACGTATGGGACTCAATGCTGCTCAGCAGGCCCACAGGGGTGTGGAGGGAGTCAGTGATCTTGGAACCAAAATGATGCTCACCCGAGGGGCCTAGGAGTCCTGAAAAGGGTACTTCCTTTAAAATAAAGCAGAACCTCCACTAAGAGCTCATGGAAAGAGCTGCATGCCTCCCTTTCTGCAGGGCTACTCAGGGCCTTACCTCGAGGCAAGGACTCACGTGGAGATTCCCTTTAGCTCTAGAGCATGGCAAGGTGAGCCCCACCCCGGCCAATGAAGCTCCGTGTGTACCCAGAGAAAACTCATTTTCTTCCCAGACCCATGCCTACAGTGGCCAGAGGCCTGTCAACAGCAGAGAATTTCAGGGAGCTTCATGGCAGCAAGAATGGATCTTTCCAAATGGAAAGCAAGGTTAGTACCATCACGCCCCTATTTCCATGGGCACAGGCAGCATATATCTCTGTGGTTTTTAACAAGTCAAAAGGGACACAGAGTACATACTGGTTGCTTCCCTGAATCAACTTCTCGAGGCAGGGTGTTCTGCATCTAGTGAACGGTTTCACCAACGAACGCCGTAGCCAGGCCTCTGGGACCGTGCCTCTTCAAAAGCCTGCAGTGCTACAGGAAAAACTGTGCTTTAGTTGCAAAAGAACGCAAGCCGTCTTTCTCCTGGAGGCAGGGTGACTTCAGGTAGGAGGTCCTGATTGGAAGGAGAAGCCTAGTGTTTTTCTCTGTGCAGCTCAGACTAGGGAATGAGTGCCATTTCCACGGCATGTTAGACCTTGCTTGAACGTTGCTCTTGAACCTGTGCGAGTGCTGTGAATCAAGATATCACAAGAAAGAGTGCAGTGTGTTGCCCATGACTCAGCAGACACAGACGACCTCCGAGGGACCAATGGGCCTCGTTATTGCTCAGCAGGCCTACAGGGGTGTGGAGGTACTCTGAGATCTTGGAACAACAGTGATGCTCACCAGAGGGCGCGAGGAGTCCTGAAAAGGGTACTTCCTTTAAAGTAAAGCACAACAGCGACTAAGAGCTCATGGAAAGAGCTGCATGCCTCCCTTTCTGCAAGGGTACTCAGGTCCTTACCTCGAGGCAAGGACTCACGTGGAGATTCCCTTTAGCTCTAGAGCATGGCAAGGTGCGCCCCACCCCGGCCAATGAAGCTCCGTGTGTGGCCAGAGAAAACTCATTTTCTTCCCAGACCCATGCCTACAGTGACCAGGGGCCTGTCAACAGCAGAGAATTTCTGGGAACTTCACGGCAGCAAGAATGGAGGTTTCCAAATGGAAAGCAAGGTTAGTCCCATCATGCCCCCATTTCCATGGGCACAGCCAGCATACATCTCTGTGGTTTTTAACAAGTCAAATGAGACACAGAGTACACACTGGTTGCTTCCCTCAGTCAACTTCTCGAGGCAGGGTGTTCTGCAACTAGTAAACGGCCTCACCCAGGAAAACCCTAGCTAGGCCTCCTGGCCCGTGCCTCTTCAAATGCCTGCCGTGCTACAGGAAATACTGTGCTTTAGTTGCAATAGGAACGTAGCCGTCTTTCTCTAGGAGGCAAGGTGACTTCAGCTAGGAGGTCCTGGATGGATGGAGAAGGCTAGTGTTTTTCTCTGTGCAGCTCAAACTAGGGAAGGAGTGAGACTTCCACGGCAAGTTGGAACTTGCTAGAACCGTGCTCGTGAATCTGTGCGATTGCTGGCTAAATCAAGATGTACCAGTAAGAGTGCACTGTGTTGCCCTACCTTCGGCATACACACTGTGATTCGGAAAGCTCCTGGCCTGGATATTGCTTAGAAGGGCCAGGGGAGCCTGAGGGTACTCAGTGTTCTTGCAGGCAATAGATATTCCAGGCTTGGCACCTAGGTGTCCTAACAAGCCTACTGGCGTAAAAATGCTGCCGAGCAGCGACTACGGCCTCATGGAAACTGCTACACGCCTCTGCTTCTGCATAGCATTTCAGGGCTTTACCTCGAGGCAAGTTCTCACGTTGCTTGCCCTGTGAGCGATACAGCATGTTAGGATGCTGTATTTCTCCTTGAATAGAGTGACTTCAGGAACGAGGTCCTCGATCAATTCTAAGCAGAGTGTTTTCTCAGGGCAGCTCAGACGAGGGCAATGTCGAAGACTTCCAGGGCATGTTGGACTGCCTACAAATGCGGTTCTGATGCTGTTCGAGTGCTCTGGAAATGTAGCTCTCCTGAAGTAACGTAGAGTGTGTTGCCTGAGACTCGGCAGACACAGAGGGCCTCCGAGGGACGTATGGGACTCAATGCTGCTCAGCAGGCCCACAGGGGTGTGGAGGGAGTCAGTGATCTTGGAACCAAAATGATGCTCACCCGAGGGGCCTAGGAGTCCTGAAAAGGGTACTTCCTTTAAAATAAAGCAGAACCTCCACTAAGAGCTCATGGAAAGAGCTGCATGCCTCCCTTTCTGCAGGGCTACTCAGGGCCTTACCTCGAGGCAAGGACTCACGTGGAGATTCCCTTTAGCTCTAGAGCATGGCAAGGTGAGCCCCACCCCGGCCAATGAAGCTCCGTGTGTACCCAGAGAAAACTCATTTTCTTCCCAGACCCATGCCTACAGTGGCCAGAGGCCTGTCAACAGCAGAGAATTTCAGGGAGCTTCATGGCAGCAAGAATGGATCTTTCCAAATGGAAAGCAAGGTTAGTACCATCACGCCCCTATTTCCATGGGCACAGGCAGCATATATCTCTGTGGTTTTTAACAAGTCAAAAGGGACACAGAGTACATACTGGTTGCTTCCCTGAATCAACTTCTCGAGGCAGGGTGTTCTGCATCTAGTGAACGGTTTCACCAACGAACGCCGTAGCCAGGCCTCTGGGACCGTGCCTCTTCAAAAGCCTGCAGTGCTACAGGAAAAACTGTGCTTTAGTTGCAAAAGAACGCAAGCCGTCTTTCTCCTGGAGGCAGGGTGACTTCAGGTAGGAGGTCCTGATTGGAAGGAGAAGCCTAGTGTTTTTCTCTGTGCAGCTCAGACTAGGGAATGAGTGTCATTTCCACGGCATGTTAGACCTTGCTTGAACGTTGCTCTTGAACCTGTGCGAGTGCTGTGAATCAAGATATCACAAGAAAGAGTGCAGTGTGTTGCCCATGACTCAGCAGACACAGACGACCTCCGAGGGACCAATGGGCCTCGTTATTGCTCAGCAGGCCTACAGGGGTGTGGAGGTACTCTGAGATCTTGGAACAACAGTGATGCTCACCAGAGGGCGCGAGGAGTCCTGAAAAGGGTACTTCCTTTAAAGTAAAGCACAACAGCGACTAAGAGCTCATGGAAAGAGCTGCATGCCTCCCTTTCTGCAAGGGTACTCAGGGCCTTACCTCGAGGCAAGGACTCACGTGGAGATTCCCTTTAGCTCTAGAGCATGGCAAGGTGCGCCCCACCCCGGCCAATGAAGCTCCGTGTGTGGCCAGAGAAAACTCATTTTCTTCCCAGACCCATGCCTACAGTGACCAGGGGCCTGTCAACAGCAGAGAATTTCTGGGAACTTCACGGCAGCAAGAATGGAGGTTTCCAAATGGAAAGCAAGGTTAGTCCCATCATGCCCCCATTTCCATGGGCACAGCCAGCATACATCTCTGTGGTTTTTAACAAGTCAAATGAGACACAGAGTACACACTGGTTGCTTCCCTCAGTCAACTTCTCGAGGCAGGGTGTTCTGCAACTAGTAAACGGCCTCACCCAGGAAAGCCCTAGCTAGGCCTCCTGGCCCGTGCCTCTTCAAATGCCTGCCGTGCTACAGGAAATACTGTGCTTTAGTTGCAATAGGAACGTAGCCGTCTTTCTCTAGGAGGCAAGGTGACTTCAGCTAGGAGGTCCTGGATGGATGGAGAAGGCTAGTGTTTTTCTCTGTGCAGCTCAAACTAGGGAAGGAGTGAGACTTCCACGGCAAGTTGGAACTTGCTAGAACCGTGCTCGTGAATCTGTGCGATTGCTGGCTAAATCAAGATGTACCAGTAAGAGTGCACTGTGTTGCCCTACCTTCGGCATACACACTGTGATTCGGAAAGCTCCTGGCCTGGATATTGCTTAGAAGGGCCAGGGGAGCCTGAGGGTACTCAGTGTTCTTGCAGGCAATAGATATTCCAGGCTTGGCACCTAGGTGTCCTAACAAGCCTACTGGCGTAAAAATGCTGCCGAGCAGCGACTACGGCCTCATGGAAACTGCTACACGCCTCTGCTTCTGCATAGCATTTCAGGGCTTTACCTCGAGGCAAGTTCTCACGTTGCTTGCCCTGGGAGCGATACAGCATGTTAGGATGCTGTATTTCTCCTTGAATAGAGTGACTTCAGGAACGAGGTCCTCGATCAATTCTAAGCAGAGTGTTTTCTCAGGGCAGCTCAGACGAGGGCAATGTCGAAGACTTCCAGGGCATGTTGGACTGCCTACAAATGCGGTTCTGATGCTGTTCGAGTGCTCTGGAAATGTAGCTCTCCTGAAGTAACGTAGAGTGTGTTGCCCGAGACTCGGCAGACACAGAGGGCCTCCGAGGGACGTATGGGACTCAATGCTGCTCAGCAGGCCCACAGGGGTGTGGAGGGAGTCAGTGATCTTGGAACCAAAATGATGCTCACCCGAGGGGCCTAGGAGTCCTGAAAAGGGTACTTCCTTTAAAATAAAGCAGAACCTCCACTAAGAGCTCATGGAAAGAGCTGCATGCCTCCCTTTCTGCAGGGCTACTCAGGGCCTTACCTCGAGGCAAGGACTCACGTGGAGATTCCCTTTAGCTCTAGAGCATGGCAAGGTGAGCCCCACCCCGGCCAAAGAAGCTCCGTGTGTACCCAGAGAAAACTCATTTTCTTCCCAGACCCATGCCTACAGTGGCCAGAGGCCTGTCAACAGCAGAGAATTTCAGGGAGCTTCATGGCAGCAAGAATGGATCTTTCCAAATGGAAAGCAAGGTTAGTACCATCACGCCCCTATTTCCATGGGCACAGGCAGCATATATCTCTGTGGTTTTTAACAAGTCAAAAGGGACACAGAGTACATACTGGTTGCTTCCCTGAATCAACTTCTCGAGGCAGGGTGTTCTGCATCTAGTGAACGGTTTCACCAACGAACGCCGTAGCCAGGCCTCTGGGACCGTGCCTCTTCAAAAGCCTGCAGTGCTACAGGAAAAACTGTGCTTTAGTTGCAAAAGAACGCAAGCCGTCTTTCTCCTGGAGGCAGGGTGACTTCAGGTAGGAGGTCCTGATTGGAAGGAGAAGCCTAGTGTTTTTCTCTGTGCAGCTCAGACTAGGGAATGAGTGCCATTTCCACGGCATGTTAGACCTTGCTTGAACGTTGCTCTTGAACCTGTGCGAGTGCTGTGAATCAAGATATCACAAGAAAGAGTGCAGTGTGTTGCCCATGACTCAGCAGACACAGACGACCTCCGAGGGACCAATGGGCCTCGTTATTGCTCAGCAGGCCTACAGGGGTGTGGAGGTACTCTGAGATCTTGGAACAACAGTGATGCTCACCAGAGGGCGCGAGGAGTCCTGAAAAGGGTACTTCCTTTAAAGTAAAGCACAACAGCGACTAAGAGCTCATGGAAAGAGCTGCATGCCTCCCTTTCTGCAAGGGTACTCAGGTCCTTACCTCGAGGCAAGGACTCACGTGGAGATTCCCTTTAGCTCTAGAGCATGGCAAGGTGCGCCCCACCCCGGCCAATGAAGCTCCGTGTGTGGCCAGAGAAAACTCATTTTCTTCCCAGACCCATGCCTACAGTGACCAGGGGCCTGTCAACAGCAGAGAATTTCTGGGAACTTCACGGCAGCAAGAATGGAGGTTTCCAAATGGAAAGCAAGGTTAGTCCCATCATGCCCCCATTTCCATGGGCACAGCCAGCATACATCTCTGTGGTTTTTAACAAGTCAAATGAGACACAGAGTACACACTGGTTGCTTCCCTCAGTCAACTTCTCGAGGCAGGGTGTTCTGCAACTAGTAAACGGCCTCACCCAGGAAAGCCCTAGCTAGGCCTCCTGGCCCGTGCCTCTTCAAATGCCTGCCGTGCTACAGGAAATACTGTGCTTTAGTTGCAATAGAAACGTAGCCGTCTTTCTCTAGGAGGCAAGGTGACTTCAGCTAGGAGGTCCTGGATGGATGGAGAAGGCTAGTGTTTTTCTCTGTGCAGCTCAAACTAGGGAAGGAGTGAGACTTCCACGGCAAGTTGGAACTTGCTAGAACCGTGCTCGTGAATCTGTGCGATTGCTGGCTAAATCAAGATGTACCAGTAAGAGTGCACTGTGTTGCCCTACCTTCGGCATACACACTGTGATTCGGAAAGCTCCTGGCCTGGATATTGCTTAGAGGGGCCAGGGGAGCCTGAGGGTACTCAGTGTTCTTGCAGGCAATAGATATTCCAGGCTTGGCACCTAGGTGTCCTAACAAGCCTACTGGCGTAAAAATGCTGCCGAGCAGCGACTACAGCCTCATGGAAACTGCTACACGCCTCTGCTTCTGCATAGCATTTCAGGGCTTTACCTCGAGGCAAGTTCTCACGTTGCTTGCCCTGGGAGCGATACAGCATGTTAGGATGCTGTATTTCTCCTTGAATAGAGTGACTTCAGGAACGAGGTCCTCGATCAATTCTAAGCAGAGTGTTTTCTCAGGGCAGCTCAGACGAGGGCAATGTCGAAGACTTCCAGGGCATGTTGGACTGCCTAGAAATGCGGTTCTGATGCTGTTCGAGTGCTCTGGAAATGTAGCTCTCCTGAAGTAACGTAGAGTGTGTTGCCCGAGACTCGGCAGACACAGAGGTCCTCCGAGGGACGTATGGGACTCAATGCTGCTCAGCAGGCCCACAGGGGTGTGGAGGGAGTCAGTGATCTTGGAACCAAAATGATGCTCACCCGAGGGGCCTAGGAGTCCTGAAAAGGGTACTTCCTTTAAAATAAAGCAGAACCTCCACTAAGAGCTCATGGAAAGAGCTGCATGCCTCCCTTTCTGCAGGGCTACTCAGGGCCTTACCTCGAGGCAAGGACTCACGTGGAGATTCCCTTTAGCTCTAGAGCATGGCAAGGTGAGCCCCACCCCGGCCAATGAAGCTCCGTGTGTACCCAGAGAAAACTCATTTTCTTCCCAGACCCATGCCTACAGTGGCCAGAGGCCTGTCAACAGCAGAGAATTTCAGGGAGCTTCATGGCAG
The DNA here is from genome assembly GCF_028021215.1 of Eschrichtius robustus. NCBI lineage: Eukaryota > Metazoa > Chordata > Mammalia > Artiodactyla > Eschrichtiidae > Eschrichtius > Eschrichtius robustus. The sequence goes on from NC_090832.1 coordinate 100,839,289, forward strand.
CAAGAATGGATCTTTCCAAATGGAAAGCAAGGTTAGTACCATCACGCCCCTATTTCCATGGGCACAGGCAGCATATATCTCTGTGGTTTTTAACAAGTCAAAAGGGACACAGAGTACATACTGGTTGCTTCCCTGAATCAACTTCTCGAGGCAGGGTGTTCTGCATCTAGTGAACGGTTTCACCAACGAACGCCGTAGCCAGGCCTCTGGGACCGTGCCTCTTCAAAAGCCTGCAGTGCTACAGGAAAAACTGTGCTTTAGTTGCAAAAGAACGCAAGCCGTCTTTCTCCTGGAGGCAGGGTGACTTCAGGTAGGAGGTCCTGATTGGAAGGAGAAGCCTAGTGTTTTTCTCTGTGCAGCTCAGACTAGGGAATGAGTGCCATTTCCACGGCATGTTAGACCTTGCTTGAACGTTGCTCTTGAACCTGTGCGAGTGCTGTGAATCAAGATATCACAAGAAAGAGTGCAGTGTGTTGCCCATGACTCAGCAGACACAGACGACCTCCGAGGGACCAATGGGCCTCGTTATTGCTCAGCAGGCCTACAGGGGTGTGGAGGTACTCTGAGATCTTGGAACAACAGTGATGCTCACCAGAGGGCGCGAGGAGTCCTGAAAAGGGTACTTCCTTTAAAGTAAAGCACAACAGCGACTAAGAGCTCATGGAAAGAGCTGCATGCCTCCCTTTCTGCAAGGGTACTCAGGTCCTTACCTCGAGGCAAGGACTCACGTGGAGATTCCCTTTAGCTCTAGAGCATGGCAAGGTGCGCCCCACCCCGGCCAATGAAGCTCCGTGTGTGGCCAGAGAAAACTCATTTTCTTCCCAGACCCATGCCTACAGTGACCAGGGGCCTGTCAACAGCAGAGAATTTCTGAGAACTTCACGGCAGCAAGAATGGAGGTTTCCAAATGTAAAGCAAGGTTAGTCCCATCATGCCCCCATTTCCATGGGCACAGCCAGCATACATCTCTGTGGTTTTTAACAAGTCAAATGAGACACAGAGTACACACTGGTTGCTTCCCTCAGTCAACTTCTCGAGGCAGGGTGTTCTGCAACTAGTAAACGGCCTCACCCAGGAAAACCCTAGCTAGGCCTCCTGGCCCGTGCCTCTTCAAATGCCTGCCGTGCTACAGGAAATACTGTGCTTTAGTTGCAATAGGAACGTAGCCGTCTTTCTCTAGGAGGCAAGGTGACTTCAGCTAGGAGGTCCTGGATGGATGGAGAAGGCTAGTGTTTTTCTCTGTGCAGCTCAAACTAGGGAAGGAGTGAGACTTCCACGGCAAGTTGGAACTTGCTAGAACCGTGCTCGTGAATCTGTGCGATTGCTGGCTAAATCAAGATGTACCAGTAAGAGTGCACTGTGTTGCCCTACCTTCGGCATACACACTGTGATTCGGAAAGCTCCTGGCCTGGATATTGCTTAGAAGGGCCAGGGGAGCCTGAGGGTACTCAGTGTTCTTGCAGGCAATAGATATTCCAGGCTTGGCACCTAGGTGTCCTAACAAGCCTACTGGCGTAAAAATGCTGCCGAGCAGCGACTACGGCCTCATGGAAACTGCTACACGCCTCTGCTTCTGCATAGCATTTCAGGGCTTTACCTCGAGGCAAGTTCTCACGTTGCTTGCCCTGGGAGCGATACAGCATGTTAGGATGCTGTATTTCTCCTTGAATAGAGTGACTTCAGGAACGAGGTCCTCGATCAATTCTAAGCAGAGTGTTTTCTCAGGGCAGCTCAGACGAGGGCAATGTCGAAGACTTCCAGGGCATGTTGGACTGCCTAGAAATGCGGTTCTGATGCTGTTCGAGTGCTCTGGAAATGTAGCTCTCCTGAAGTAACGTAGAGTGTGTTGCCCGAGACTCGGCAGACACAGAGGGCCTCCGAGGGACGTATGGGACTCAATGCTGCTCAGCAGGCCCACAGGGGTGTGGAGGGAGTCAGTGATCTTGGAACCAAAATGATGCTCACCCGAGGGGCCTGGGAGTCCTGAAAAGGGTACTTCCTTTAAAATAAAGCAGAACCTCCACTAAGAGCTCATGGAAAGAGCTGCATGCCTCCCTTTCTGCAGGGCTACTCAGGGCCTTACCTCGAGGCAAGGACTCACGTGGAGATTCCCTTTAGCTCTAGAGCATGGCAAGGTGAGCCCCACCCCGGCCAATGAAGCTCCGTGTGTACCCAGAGAAAACTCATTTTCTTCCCAGACCCATGCCTACAGTGGCCAGAGGCCTGTCAACAGCAGAGAATTTCAGGGAGCTTCATGGCAGCAAGAATGGATCTTTCCAAATGGAAAGCAAGGTTAGTACCATCACGCCCCTATTTCCATGGGCACAGGCAGCATATATCTCTGTGGTTTTTAACAAGTCAAAAGGGACACAGAGTACATACTGGTTGCTTCCCTGAATCAACTTCTCGAGGCAGGGTGTTCTGCATCTAGTGAACGGTTTCACCAACGAACGCCGTAGCCAGGCCTCTGGGACCGTGCCTCTTCAAAAGCCTGCAGTGCTACAGGAAAAACTGTGCTTTAGTTGCAAAAGAACGCAAGCCGTCTTTCTCCTGGAGGCAGGGTGACTTCAGGTAGGAGGTCCTGATTGGAAGGAGAAGCCTAGTGTTTTTCTCTGTGCAGCTCAGACTAGGGAATGAGTGCCATTTCCACGGCATGTTAGACCTTGCTTGAACGTTGCTCTTGAACCTGTGCGAGTGCTGTGAATCAAGATATCACAAGAAAGAGTGCAGTGTGTTGCCCATGACTCAGCAGACACAGACGACCTCCGAGGGACCAATGGGCCTCGTTATTGCTCAGCAGGCCTACAGGGGTGTGGAGGTACTCTGAGATCTTGGAACAACAGTGATGCTCACCAGAGGGCGCGAGGAGTCCTGAAAAGGGTACTTCCTTTAAAGTAAAGCACAACAGCGACTAAGAGCTCATGGAAAGAGCTGCATGCCTCCCTTTCTGCAAGGGTACTCAGGTCCTTACCTCGAGGCAAGGACTCACGTGGAGATTCCCTTTAGCTCTAGAGCATGGCAAGGTGCGCCCCACCCCGGCCAATGAAGCTCCGTGTGTGGCCAGAGAAAACTCATTTTCTTCCCAGACCCATGCCTACAGTGACCAGGGGCCTGTCAACAGCAGAGAATTTCTGGGAACTTCACGGCAGCAAGAATGGAGGTTTCCAAATGGAAAGCAAGGTTAGTCCCATCATGCCCCCATTTCCATGGGCACAGCCAGCATACATCTCTGTGGTTTTTAACAAGTCAAATGAGACACAGAGTACACACTGGTTGCTTCCCTCAGTCAACTTCTCGAGGCAGGGTGTTCTGCAACTAGTAAACGGCCTCACCCAGGAAAGCCCTAGCTAGGCCTCCTGGCCCGTGCCTCTTCAAATGCCTGCCGTGCTACAGGAAATACTGTGCTTTAGTTGCAATAGGAACGTAGCCGTCTTTCTCTAGGAGGCAAGGTGACTTCAGCTAGGAGGTCCTGGATGGATGGAGAAGGCTAGTGTTTTTCTCTGTGCAGCTCAAACTAGGGAAGGAGTGAGACTTCCACGGCAAGTTGGAACTTGCTAGAACCGTGCTCGTGAATCTGTGCGATTGCTGGCTAAATCAAGATGTACCAGTAAGAGTGCACTGTGTTGCCCTACCTTCGGCATACACACTGTGATTCGGAAAGCTCCTGGCCTGGATATTGCTTAGAAGGGCCAGGGGAGCCTGAGGGTACTCAGTGTTCTTGCAGGCAATAGATATTCCAGGCTTGGCACCTAGGTGTCCTAACAAGCCTACTGGCGTAAAAATGCTGCCGAGCAGCGACTACGGCCTCATGGAAACTGCTACACGCCTCTGCTTCTGCATAGCATTTCAGGGCTTTACCTCGAGGCAAGTTCTCACGTTGCTTGCCCTGTGAGCGATACAGCATGTTAGGATGCTGTATTTCTCCTTGAATAGAGTGACTTCAGGAACGAGGTCCTCGATCAATTCTAAGCAGAGTGTTTTCTCAGGGCAGCTCAGACGAGGGCAATGTCGAAGACTTCCAGGGCATGTTGGACTGCCTACAAATGCGGTTCTGATGCTGTTCGAGTGCTCTGGAAATGTAGCTCTCCTGAAGTAACGTAGAGTGTGTTGCCCGAGACTCGGCAGACACAGAGGGCCTCCGAGGGACGTATGGGACTCAATGCTGCTCAGCAGGCCCACAGGGGTGTGGAGGGAGTCAGTGATCTTGGAACCAAAATGATGCTCACCCGAGGGGCCTAGGAGTCCTGAAAAGGGTACTTCCTTTAAAATAAAGCAGAACCTCCACTAAGAGCTCATGGAAAGAGCTGCATGCCTCCCTTTCTGCAGGGCTACTCAGGGCCTTACCTCGAGGCAAGGACTCACGTGGAGATTCCCTTTAGCTCTAGAGCATGGCAAGGTGAGCCCCACCCCGGCCAAAGAAGCTCCGTGTGTACCCAGAGAAAACTCATTTTCTTCCCAGACCCATGCCTACAGTGGCCAGAGGCCTGTCAACAGCAGAGAATTTCAGGGAGCTTCATGGCAGCAAGAATGGATCTTTCCAAATGGAAAGCAAGGTTAGTACCATCACGCCCCTATTTCCATGGGCACAGGCAGCATATATCTCTGTGTTTTTTAACAAGTCAAAAGGGACACAGAGTACATACTGGTTGCTTCCCTGAATCAACTTCTCGAGGCAGGGTGTTCTGCATCTAGTGAACGGTTTCACCAACGAACGCCGTAGCCAGGCCTCTGGGACCGTGCCTCTTCAAAAGCCTGCAGTGCTACAGGAAAAACTGTGCTTTAGTTGCAAAAGAACGCAAGCCGTCTTTCTCCTGGAGGCAGGGTGACTTCAGGTAGGAGGTCCTGATTGGAAGGAGAAGCCTAGTGTTTTTCTCTGTGCAGCTCAGACTAGGGAATGAGTGCCATTTCCACGGCATGTTAGACCTTGCTTGAACGTTGCTCTTGAACCTGTGCGAGTGCTGTGAATCAAGATATCACAAGAAAGAGTGCAGTGTGTTGCCCATGACTCAGCAGACACAGACGACCTCCGAGGGACCAATGGGCCTCGTTATTGCTCAGCAGGCCTACAGGGGTGTGGAGGTACTCTGAGATCTTGGAACAACAGTGATGCTCACCAGAGGGCGCGAGGAGTCCTGAAAAGGGTACTTCCTTTAAAGTAAAGCACAACAGCGACTAAGAGCTCATGGAAAGAGCTGCATGCCTCCCTTTCTGCAAGGGTACTCAGGTCCTTACCTCGAGGCAAGGACTCACGTGGAGATTCCCTTTAGCTCTAGAGCATGGCAAGGTGCGCCCCACCCCGGCCAATGAAGCTCCGTGTGTGGCCAGAGAAAACTCATTTTCTTCCCAGACCCATGCCTACAGTGACCAGGGGCCTGTCAACAGCAGAGAATTTCTGGGAACTTCACGGCAGCAAGAATGGAGGTTTCCAAATGGAAAGCAAGGTTAGTCCCATCATGCCCCCATTTCCATGGGCACAGCCAGCATACATCTCTGTGGTTTTTAACAAGTCAAATGAGACACAGAGTACACACTGGTTGCTTCCCTCAGTCAACTTCTCGAGGCAGGGTGTTCTGCAACTAGTAAACGGCCTCACCCAGGAAAGCCCTAGCTAGGCCTCCTGGCCCGTGCCTCTTCAAATGCCTGCCGTGCTACAGGAAATACTGTGCTTTAGTTGCAATAGGAACGTAGCCGTCTTTCTCTAGGAGGCAAGGTGACTTCAGCTAGGAGGTCCTGGATGGATGGAGAAGGCTAGTGTTTTTCTCTGTGCAGCTCAAACTAGGGAAGGAGTGAGACTTCCACGGCAAGTTGGAACTTGCTAGAACCGTGCTCGTGAATCTGTGCGATTGCTGGCTAAATCAAGATGTACCAGTAAGAGTGCACTGTGTTGCCCTACCTTCGGCATACACACTGTGATTCGGAAAGCTCCTGGCCTGGATATTGCTTAGAGGGGCCAGGGGAGCCTGAGGGTACTCAGTGTTCTTGCAGGCAATAGACATTCCAGGCTTGGCACCTAGGTGTCCTAACAAGCCTACTGGCGTAAAAATGCTGCCGAGCAGCGACTACGGCCTCATGGAAACTGCTACACGCCTCTGCTTCTGCATAGCATTTCAGGGCTTTACCTCGAGGCAAGTTCTCACGTTGCTTGCCCTGGGAGCGATACAGCATGTTAGGATGCTGTATTTCTCCTTGAATAGAGTGACTTCAGGAACGAGGTCCTCGATCAATTCTAAGCAGAGTGTTTTCTCAGGGCAGCTCAGACGAGGGCAATGTCGAAGACTTCCAGGGCATGTTGGACTGCCTAGAAATGCGGTTCTGATGCTGTTCGAGTGCTCTGGAAATGTAGCTCTCCTGAAGTAACGTAGAGTGTGTTGCCCGAGACTCGGCAGACACAGAGGGCCTCCGAGGGACGTATGGGACCCAATGCTGCTCAGCAGGCCCACAGGGGTGTGGAGGGAGTCAGTGATCTTGGAACCAAAATGTTGCTCACCCGAGGGGCCTAGGAGTCCTGAAAAGGGTACTTCCTTTAAAATAAAGCAGAACCTCCACTAAGAGCTCATGGAAAGAGCTGCATGCCTCCCTTTCTGCAGGGCTACTCAGGGCCTTACCTCGAGGCAAGGACTCACGTGGAGATTCCCTTTAGCTCTAGAGCATGGCAAGGTGAGCCCCACCCCGGCCAATGAAGCTCCGTGTGTACCCAGAGAAAACTCATTTTCTTCCCAGACCCATGCCTACAGTGGCCAGAGGCCTGTCAACAGCAGAGAATTTCAGGGAGCTTCATGGCAGCAAGAATGGATCTTTCCAAATGGAAAGCAAGGTTAGTACCATCACGCCCCTATTTCCATGGGCACAGGCAGCATATATCTCTGTGGTTTTTAACAAGTCAAAAGGGACACAGAGTACATACTGGTTGCTTCCCTGAATCAACTTCTCGAGGCAGGGTGTTCTGCATCTAGTGAACGGTTTCACCAACGAACGCCGTAGCCAGGCCTCTGGGACCGTGCCTCTTCAAAAGCCTGCAGTGCTACAGGAAAAACTGTGCTTTAGTTGCAAAAGAACGCAAGCCGTCTTTCTCCTGGAGGCAGGGTGACTTCAGGTAGGAGGTCCTGATTGGAAGGAGAAGCCTAGTGTTTTTCTCTGTGCAGCTCAGACTAGGGAATGAGTGCCATTTCCACGGCATGTTAGACCTTGCTTGAACGTTGCTCTTGAACCTGTGCGAGTGCTGTGAATCAAGATATCACAAGAAAGAGTGCAGTGTGTTGCCCATGACTCAGCAGACACAGACGACCTCCGAGGGACCAATGGGCCTCGTTATTGCTCAGCAGGCCTACAGGGGTGTGGAGGTACTCTGAGATCTTGGAACAACAGTGATGCTCACCAGAGGGCGCGAGGAGTCCTGAAAAGGGTACTTCCTTTAAAGTAAAGCACAACAGCGACTAAGAGCTCATGGAAAGAGCTGCATGCCTCCCTTTCTGCAAGGGTACTCAGGTCCTTACCTCGAGGCAAGGACTCACGTGGAGATTCCCTTTAGCTCTAGAGCATGGCAAGGTGCGCCCCACCCCGGCCAATGAAGCTCCGTGTGTGGCCAGAGAAAACTCATTTTCTTCCCAGACCCATGCCTACAGTGACCAGGGGCCTGTCAACAGCAGAGAATTTCTGAGAACTTCACGGCAGCAAGAATGGAGGTTTCCAAATGGAAAGCAAGGTTAGTCCCATCATGCCCCCATTTCCATGGGCACAGCCAGCATACATCTCTGTGGTTTTTAACAAGTCAAATGAGACACAGAGTACACACTGGTTGCTTCCCTCAGTCAACTTCTCGAGGCAGGGTGTTCTGCAACTAGTAAACGGCCTCACCCAGGAAAACCCTAGCTAGGCCTCCTGGCCCGTGCCTCTTCAAATGCCTGCCGTGCTACAGGAAATACTGTGCTTTAGTTGCAATAGGAACGTAGCCGTCTTTCTCTAGGAGGCAAGGTGACTTCAGCTAGGAGGTCCTGGATGGATGGAGAAGGCTAGTGTTTTTCTCTGTGCAGCTCAAACTAGGGAAGGAGTGAGACTTCCACGGCAAGTTGGAACTTGCTAGAACCGTGCTCGTGAATCTGTGCGATTGCTGGCTAAATCAAGATGTACCAGTAAGAGTGCACTGTGTTGCCCTACCTTCGGCATACACACTGTGATTCGGAAAGCTCCTGGCCTGGATATTGCTTAGAAGGGCCAGGGGAGCCTGAGGGTACTCAGTGTTCTTGCAGGCAATAGATATTCCAGGCTTGGCACCTAGGTGTCCTAACAAGCCTACTGGCGTAAAAATGCTGCCGAGCAGCGACTACGGCCTCATGGAAACTGCTACACGCCTCTGCTTCTGCATAGCATTTCAGGGCTTTACCTCGAGGCAAGTTCTCACGTTGCTTGCCCTGGGAGCGATACAGCATGTTAGGATGCTGTATTTCTCCTTGAATAGAGTGACTTCAGGAACGAGGTCCTCGATCAATTCTAAGCAGAGTGTTTTCTCAGGGCAGCTCAGACGAGGGCAATGTCGAAGACTTCCAGGGCATGTTGGACTGCCTAGAAATGTGGTTCTGATGCTGTTCGAGTGCTCTGGAAATGTAGCTCTCCTGAAGTAACGTAGAGTGTGTTGCCCGAGACTCGGCAGACACAGAGGGCCTCCGAGGGACGTATGGGACTCAATGCTGCTCAGCAGGCCCACAGGGGTGTGGAGGGAGTCAGTGATCTTGGAACCAAAATGATGCTCACCCGAGGGGCCTAGGAGTCCTGAAAAGGGTACTTCCTTTAAAATAAAGCAGAACCTCCACTAAGAGCTCATGGAAAGAGCTGCATGCCTCCCTTTCTGCAGGGCTACTCAGGGCCTTACCTCGAGGCAAGGACTCACGTGGAGATTCCCTTTAGCTCTAGAGCATGGCAAGGTGAGCCCCACCCCGGCCAAAGAAGCTCCGTGTGTACCCAGAGAAAACTCATTTTCTTCCCAGACCCATGCCTACAGTGGCCAGAGGCCTGTCAACAGCAGAGAATTTCAGGGAGCTTCATGGCAGCAAGAATGGATCTTTCCAAATGGAAAGCAAGGTTAGTACCATCACGCCCCTATTTCCATGGGCACAGGCAGCATATATCTCTGTGGTTTTTAACAAGTCAAAAGGGACACAGAGTACATACTGGTTGCTTCCCTGAATCAACTTCTCGAGGCAGGGTGTTCTGCATCTAGTGAACGGTTTCACCAACGAACGCCGTAGCCAGGCCTCTGGGACCGTGCCTCTTCAAAAGCCTGCAGTGCTACAGGAAAAACTGTGCTTTAGTTGCAAAAGAACGCAAGCCGTCTTTCTCCTGGAGGCAGGGTGACTTCAGGTAGGAGGTCCTGATTGGAAGGAGAAGCCTAGTGTTTTTCTCTGTGCAGCTCAGACTAGGGAATGAGTGCCATTTCCACGGCATGTTAGACCTTGCTTGAACGTTGCTCTTGAACCTGTGCGAGTGCTGTGAATCAAGATATCACAAGAAAGAGTGCAGTGTGTTGCCCATGACTCAGCAGACACAGACGACCTCCGAGGGACCAATGGGCCTCGTTATTGCTCAGCAGGCCTACAGGGGTGTGGAGGTACTCTGAGATCTTGGAACAACAGTGATGCTCACCAGAGGGCGCGAGGAGTCCTGAAAAGGGTACTTCCTTTAAAGTAAAGCACAACAGCGACTAAGAGCTCATGGAAAGAGCTGCATGCCTCCCTTTCTGCAAGGGTACTCAGGTCCTTACCTCGAGGTAAGGACTCACGTGGAGATTCCCTTTAGCTCTAGAGCATGGCAAGGTGCGCCCCACCCCGGCCAATGAAGCTCCGTGTGTGGCCAGAGAAAACTCATTTTCTTCCCAGACCCATGCCTACAGTGACCAGGGGCCTGTCAACAGCAGAGAATTTCTGAGAACTTCACGGCAGCAAGAATGGAGGTTTCCAAATGGAAAGCAAGGTTAGTCCCATCATGCCCCCATTTCCATGGGCACAGCCAGCATACATCTCTGTGGTTTTTAACAAGTCAAATGAGACACAGAGTACACACTGGTTGCTTCCCTCAGTCAACTTCTCGAGGCAGGGTGTTCTGCAACTAGTAAACGGCCTCACCCAGGAAAACCCTAGCTAGGCCTCCTGGCCCGTGCCTCTTCAAATGCCTGCCGTGCTACAGGAAATACTGTGCTTTAGTTGCAATAGGAACGTAGCCGTCTTTCTCTAGGAGGCAAGGTGACTTCAGCTAGGAGGTCCTGGATGGATGGAGAAGGCTAGTGTTTTTCTCTGTGCAGCTCAAACTAGGGAAGGAGTGAGACTTCCACGGCAAGTTGGAACTTGCTAGAACCGTGCTCGTGAATCTGTGCGATTGCTGGCTAAATCAAGATGTACCAGTAAGAGTGCACTGTGTTGCCCTACCTTCGGCATACACACTGTGATTCGGAAAGCTCCTGGCCTGGATATTGCTTAGAAGGGCCAGGGGAGCCTGAGGGTACTCAGTGTTCTTGCAGGCAATAGATATTCCAGGCTTGGCACCTAGGTGTCCTAACAAGCCTACTGGCGTAAAAATGCTGCCGAGCAGCGACTACGGCCTCATGGAAACTGCTACACGCCTCTGCTTCTGCATAGCATTTCAGGGCTTTACCTCGAGGCAAGTTCTCACGTTGCTTGCCCTGGGAGCGATACAGCATGTTAGGATGCTGTATTTCTCCTTGAATAGAGTGACTTCAGGAACGAGGTCCTCGATCAATTCTAAGCAGAGTGTTTTCTCAGGGCAGCTCAGACGAGGGCAATGTCGAAGACTTCCAGGGCATGTTGGACTGCCTAGAAATGCGGTTCTGATGCTGTTCGAGTGCTCTGGAAATGTAGCTCTCCTGAAGTAACGTAGAGTGTGTTGCCCGAGACTCGGCAGACACAGAGGGCCTCCGAGGGACGTATGGGACTCAATGCTGCTCAGCAGGCCCACAGGGGTGTGGAGGGAGTCAGTGATCTTGGAACCAAAATGATGCTCACCCGAGGGGCCTGGGAGTCCTGAAAAGGGTACTTCCTTTAAAATAAAGCAGAACCTCCACTAAGAGCTCATGGAAAGAGCTGCATGCCTCCCTTTCTGCAGGGCTACTCAGGGCCTTACCTCGAGGCAAGGACTCACGTGGAGATTCCCTTTAGCTCTAGAGCATGGCAAGGTGAGCCCCACCCCGGCCAATGAAGCTCCGTGTGTACCCAGAGAAAACTCATTTTCTTCCCAGACCCATGCCTACAGTGGCCAGAGGCCTGTCAACAGCAGAGAATTTCAGGGAGCTTCATGGCAGCAAGAATGGATCTTTCCAAATGGAAAGCAAGGTTAGTACCATCACGCCCCTATTTCCATGGGCACAGGCAGCATATATCTCTGTGGTTTTTAACAAGTCAAAAGGGACACAGAGTACATACTGGTTGCTTCCCTGAATCAACTTCTCGAGGCAGGGTGTTCTGCATCTAGTGAACGGTTTCACCAACGAACGCCGTAGCCAGGCCTCTGGGACCGTGCCTCTTCAAAAGCCTGCAGTGCTACAGGAAAAACTGTGCTTTAGTTGCAAAAGAACGCAAGCCGTCTTTCTCCTGGAGGCAGGGTGACTTCAGGTAGGAGGTCCTGATTGGAAGGAGAAGCCTAGTGTTTTTCTCTGTGCAGCTCAGACTAGGGAATGAGTGCCATTTCCACGGCATGTTAGACCTTGCTTGAACGTTGCTCTTGAACCTGTGCGAGTGCTGTGAATCAAGATATCACAAGAAAGAGTGCAGTGTGTTGCCCATGACTCAGCAGACACAGACGACCTCCGAGGGACCAATGGGCCTCGTTATTGCTCAGCAGGCCTACAGGGGTGTGGAGGTACTCTGAGATCTTGGAACAACAGTGATGCTCACCAGAGGGCGCGAGGAGTCCTGAAAAGGGTACTTCCTTTAAAGTAAAGCACAACAGCGACTAAGAGCTCATGGAAAGAGCTGCATGCCTCCCTTTCTGCAAGGGTACTCAGGTCCTTACCTCGAGGCAAGGACTCACGTGGAGATTCCCTTTAGCTCTAGATCATGGCAAGGTGCGCCCCACCCCGGCCAATGAAGCTCCGTGTGTGGCCAGAGAAAACTCATTTTCTTCCCAGACCCATGCCTACAGTGACCAGGGGCCTGTCAACAGCAGAGAATTTCTGGGAACTTCACGGCAGCAAGAATGGAGGTTTCCAAATGGAAAGCAAGGTTAGTCCCATCATGCCCCCATTTCCATGGGCACAGCCAGCATACATCTCTGTGGTTTTTAACAAGTCAAATGAGACACAGAGTACACACTGGTTGCTTCCCTCAGTCAACTTCTCGAGGCAGGGTGTTCTGCAACTAGTAAACGGCCTCACCCAGGAAAGCCCTAGCTAGGCCTCCTGGCCCGTGCCTCTTCAAATGCCTGCCGTGCTACAGGAAATACTGTGCTTTAGTTGCAATAGGAACGTAGCCGTCTTTCTCTAGGAGGCAAGGTGACTTCAGCTAGGAGGTCCTGGATGGATGGAGAAGGCTAGTGTTTTTCTCTGTGCAGCTCAAACTAGGGAAGGAGTGAGACTTCCACGGCAAGTTGGAACTTGCTAGAACCGTGCTCGTGAATCTGTGCGATTGCTGGCTAAATCAAGATGTACCAGTAAGAGTGCACTGTGTTGCCCTACCTTCGGCATACACACTGTGATTCGGAAAGCTCCTGGCCTGGATATTGCTTAGAAGGGCCAGGGGAGCCTGAGGGTACTCAGTGTTCTTGCAGGCAATAGATATTCCAGGCTTGGCACCTAGGTGTCCTAACAAGCCTACTGGCGTAAAAATGCTGCCGAGCAGCGACTACGGCCTCATGGAAACTGCTACACGCCTCTGCTTCTGCATAGCATTTCAGGGCTTTACCTCGAGGCAAGTTCTCACGTTGCTTGCCCTGGGAGCGATACAGCATGTTAGGATGCTGTATTTCTCCTTGAATAGAGTGACTTCAGGAACGAGGTCCTCGATCAATTCTAAGCAGAGTGTTTTCTCAGGGCAGCTCAGACGAGGGCAATGTCGAAGACTTCCAGGGCATGTTGGACTGCCTACAAATGCGGTTCTGATGCTGTTCGAGTGCTCTGGAAATGTAGCTCTCCTGAAGTAACGTAGAGTGTGTTGCCCGAGACTCGGCAGACACAGAGGGCCTCCGAGGGACGTATGGGACTCAATGCTGCTCAGCAGGCCCACAGGGGTGTGGAGGGAGTCAGTGATCTTGGAACCAAAATGATGCTCACCCGAGGGGCCTAGGAGTCCTGAAAAGGGTACTTCCTTTAAAATAAAGCAGAACCTCCACTAAGAGCTCATGGAAAGAGCTGCATGCCTCCCTTTCTGCAGGGCTACTCAGGGCCTTACCTCGAGGCAAGGACTCACGTGGAGATTCCCTTTAGCTCTAGAGCATGGCAAGGTGAGCCCCACCCCGGCCAAAGAAGCTCCGTGTGTACCCAGAGAAAACTCATTTTCTTCCCAGACCCATGCCTACAGTGGCCAGAGGCCTGTCAACAGCAGAGAATTTCAGGGAGCTTCATGGCAGCAAGAATGGATCTTTCCAAATGGAAAGCAAGGTTAGTACCATCACGCCCCTATTTCCATGGGCACAGGCAGCATATATCTCTGTGGTTTTTAACAAGTCAAAAGGGACACAGAGTACATACTGGTTGCTTCCCTGAATCAACTTCTCGAGGCAGGGTGTTCTGCATCTAGTGAACGGTTTCACCAACGAACGCCGTAGCCAGGCCTCTGGGACCGTGCCTCTTCAAAAGCCTGCAGTGCTACAGGAAAAACTGTGCTTTAGTTGCAAAAGAACGCAAGCCGTCTTTCTCCTGGAGGCAGGGTGACTTCAGGTAGGAGGTCCTGATTGGAAGGAGAAGCCTAGTGTTTTTCTCTGTGCAGCTCAGACTAGGGAATGAGTGCCATTTCCACGGCATGTTAGACCTTGCTTGAACGTTGCTCTTGAACCTGTGCGAGTGCTGTGAATCAAGATATCACAAGAAAGAGTGCAGTGTGTTGCCCATGACTCAGCAGACACAGACGACCTCCGAGGGACCAATGGGCCTCGTTATTGCTCAGCAGGCCTACAGGGGTGTGGAGGTACTCTGAGATCTTGGAACAACAGTGATGCTCACCAGAGGGCGCGAGGAGTCCTGAAAAGGGTACTTCCTTTAAAGTAAAGCACAACAGCGACTAAGAGCTCATGGAAAGAGCTGCATGCCTCCCTTTCTGCAAGGGTACTCAGGTCCTTACCTCGAGGCAAGGACTCACGTGGAGATTCCCTTTAGCTCTAGAGCATGGCAAGGTGCGCCCCACCCCGGCCAATGAAGCTCCGTGTGTGGCCAGAGAAAACTCATTTTCTTCCCAGACCCATGCCTACAGTGACCAGGGGCCTGTCAACAGCAGAGAATTTCTGAGAACTTCACGGCAGCAAGAATGGAGGTTTCCAAATGGAAAGCAAGGTTAGTCCCATCATGCCCCCATTTCCATGGGCACAGCCAGCATACATCTCTGTGGTTTTTAACAAGTCAAATGAGACACAGAGTACACACTGGTTGCTTCCCTCAGTCAACTTCTCGAGGCAGGGTGTTCTGCAACTAGTAAACGGCCTCACCCAGGAAAACCCTAGCTAGGCCTCCTGGCCCGTGCCTCTTCAAATGCCTGCCGTGCTACAGGAAATACTGTGCTTTAGTTGCAATAGGAACGTAGCCGTCTTTCTCTAGGAGGCAAGGTGACTTCAGCTAGGAGGTCCTGGATGGATGGAGAAGGCTAGTGTTTTTCTCTGTGCAGCTCAAACTAGGGAAGGAGTGAGACTTCCACGGCAAGTTGGAACTTGCTAGAACCGTGCTCGTGAATCTGTGCGATTGCTGGCTAAATCAAGATGTACCAGTAAGAGTGCACTGTGTTGCCCTACCTTCGGCATACACACTGTGATTCGGAAAGCTCCTGGCCTGGATATTGCTTAGAAGGGCCAGGGGAGCCTGAGGGTACTCAGTGTTATTGCAGGCAATAGATATTCCAGGCTTGGCACCTAGGTGTCCTAACAAGCCTACTGGCGTAAAAATGCTGCCGAGCAGCGACTACGGCCTCATGGAAACTGCTACACGCCTCTGCTTCTGCATAGCATTTCAGGGCTTTACCTCGAGGCAAGTTCTCACGTTGCTTGCCCTGGGAGCGATACAGCATGTTAGGATGCTGTATTTCTCCTTGAATAGAGTGACTTCAGGAACGAGGTCCTCGATCAATTCTAAGCAGAGTGTTTTCTCAGGGCAGCTCAGACGAGGGCAATGTCGAAGACTTCCAGGGCATGTTGGACTGCCTACAAATGCGGTTCTGATGCTGTTCGAGTGCTCTGGAAATGTAGCTCTCCTGAAGTAACGTAGAGTGTGTTGCCCGAGACTCGGCAGACACAGAGGGCCTCCGAGGGACGTATGGGACTCAATGCTGCTCAGCAGGCCCACAGGGGTGTGGAGGGAGTCAGTGATCTTGGAACCAAAATGATGCTCACCCGAGGGGCCTAGGAGTCCTGTAAAGGGTACTTCCTTTAAAATAAAGCAGAACCTCCACTAAGAGCTCATGGAAAGAGCTGCATGCCTCCCTTTCTGCAGGGCTACTCAGGGCCTTACCTCGAGGCAAGGACTCACGTGGAGATTCCCTTTAGCTCTAGAGCATGGCAAGGTGAGCCCCACCCCGGCCAAAGAAGCTCCGTGTGTACCCAGAGAAAACTCATTTTCTTCCCAGACCCATGCCTACAGTGGCCAGAGGCCTGTCAACAGCAGAGAATTTCAGGGAGCTTCATGGCAGCAAGAATGGATCTTTCCAAATGGAAAGCAAGGTTAGTACCATCACGCCCCTATTTCCATGGGCACAGGCAGCATATATCTCTGTGGTTTTTAACAAGTCAAAAGGGACACAGAGTACATACTGGTTGCTTCCCTGAATCAACTTCTCGAGGCAGGGTGTTCTGCATCTAGTGAACGGTTTCACCAACGAACGCCGTAGCCAGGCCTCTGGGACCGTGCCTCTTCAAAAGCCTGCAGTGCTACAGGAAAAACTGTGCTTTAGTTGCAAAAGAACGCAAGCCGTCTTTCTCCTGGAGGCAGGGTGACTTCAGGTAGGAGGTCCTGATTGGAAGGAGAAGCCTAGTGTTTTTCTCTGTGCAGCTCAGACTAGGGAATGAGTGCCATTTCCACGGCATGTTAGACCTTGCTTGAACGTTGCTCTTGAACCTGTGCGAGTGCTGTGAATCAAGATATCACAAGAAAGAGTGCAGTGTGTTGCCCATGACTCAGCAGACACAGACGACCTCCGAGGGACCAATGGGCCTCGTTATTGCTCAGCAGGCCTACAGGGGTGTGGAGGTACTCTGAGATCTTGGAACAACAGTGATGCTCACCAGAGGGCGCGAGGAGTCCTGAAAAGGGTACTTCCTTTAAAGTAAAGCACAACAGCGACTAAGAGCTCATGGAAAGAGCTGCATGCCTCCCTTTCTGCAAGGGTACTCAGGTCCTTACCTCGAGGCAAGGACTCACGTGGAGATTCCCTTTAGCTCTAGAGCATGGCAAGGTGCGCCCCACCCCGGCCAATGAAGCTCCGTGTGTGGCCAGAGAAAACTCATTTTCTTCCCAGACCCATGCCTACAGTGACCAGGGGCCTGTCAACAGCAGAGAATTTCTGGGAACTTCACGGCAGCAAGAATGGAGGTTTCCAAATGGAAAGCAAGGTTAGTCCCATCATGCCCCCATTTCCATGGGCACAGCCAGCATACATCTCTGTGGTTTTTAACAAGTCAAATGAGACACAGAGTACACACTGGTTGCTTCCCTCAGTCAACTTCTCGAGGCAGGGTGTTCTGCAACTAGTAAACGGCCTCACCCAGGAAAGCCCTAGCTAGGCCTCCTGGCCCGTGCCTCTTCAAATGCCTGCCGTGCTACAGGAAATACTGTGCTTTAGTTGCAATAGGAACGTAGCCGTCTCTCTCTAGGAGGCAAGGTGACTTCAGCTAGGAGGTCCTGGATGGATGGAGAAGGCTAGTGTTTTTCTCTGTGCAGCTCAAACTAGGGAAGGAGTGAGACTTCCACGGCAAGTTGGAACTTGCTAGAACCGTGCTCGTGAATCTGTGCGATTGCTGGCTAAATCAAGATGTACCAGTAAGAGTGCACTGTGTTGCCCTACCTTCGGCATACACACTGTGATTCGGAAAGCTCCTGGCCTGGATATTGCTTAGAAGGGCCAGGGGAGCCTGAGGGTACTCAGTGTTCTTGCAGGCAATAGATATTCCAGGCTTGGCACCTAGGTGTCCTAACAAGCCTACTGGCGTAAAAATGCTGCCGAGCAGCGACTACGGCCTCATGGAAACTGCTACACGCCTCTGCTTCTGCATAGCATTTCAGGGCTTTACCTCGAGGCAAGTTCTCACGTTGCTTGCCCTGTGAGCGATACAGCATGTTAGGATGCTGTATTTCTCCTTGAATAGAGTGACTTCAGGAACGAGGTCCTCGATCAATTCTAAGCAGAGTGTTTTCTCAGGGCAGCTCAGACGAGGGCAATGTCGAAGACTTCCAGGGCATGTTGGACTGCCTACAAATGCGGTTCTGATGCTGTTCGAGTGCTCTGGAAATGTAGCTCTCCTGAAGTAACGTAGAGTGTGTTGCCCGAGACTCGGCAGACACAGAGGGCCTCCGAGGGACGTATGGGACTCAATGCTGCTCAGCAGGCCCACAGGGGTGTGGAGGGAGTCAGTGATCTTGGAACCAAAATGATGCTCACCCGAGGGGCCTAGGAGTCCTGAAAAGGGTACTTCCTTTAAAATAAAGCAGAACCTCCACTAAGAGCTCATGGAAAGAGCTGCATGCCTCCCTTTCTGCAGGGCTACTCAGGGCCTTACCTCGAGGCAAGGACTCACGTGGAGATTCCCTTTAGCTCTAGAGCATGGCAAGGTGAGCCCCACCCCGGCCAAAGAAGCTCCGTGTGTACCCAGAGAAAACTCATTTTCTTCCCAGACCCATGCCTACAGTGGCCAGAGGCCTGTCAACAGCAGAGAATTTCAGGGAGCTTCATGGCAGCAAGAATGGATCTTTCCAAATGGAAAGCAAGGTTAGTACCATCACGCCCCTATTTCCATGGGCACAGGCAGCATATATCTCTGTGGTTTTTAACAAGTCAAAAGGGACACAGAGTACATACTGGTTGCTTCCCTGAATCAACTTCTCGAGGCAGGGTGTTCTGCATCTAGTGAACGGTTTCACCAACGAACGCCGTAGCCAGGCCTCTGGGACCGTGCCTCTTCAAAAGCCTGCAGTGCTACAGGAAAAACTGTGCTTTAGTTGCAAAAGAACGCAAGCCGTCTTTCTCCTGGAGGCAGGGTGACTTCAGGTAGGAGGTCCTGATTGGAAGGAGAAGCCTAGTGTTTTTCTCTGTGCAGCTCAGACTAGGGAATGAGTGCCATTTCCACGGCATGTTAGACCTTGCTTGAACGTTGCTCTTGAACCTGTGCGAGTGCTGTGAATCAAGATATCACAAGAAAGAGTGCAGTGTGTTGCCCATGACTCAGCAGACACAGACGACCTCCGAGGGACCAATGGGCCTCGTTATTGCTCAGCAGGCCTACAGGGGTGTGGAGGTACTCTGAGATCTTGGAACAACAGTGATGCTCACCAGAGGGCGCGAGGAGTCCTGAAAAGGGTACTTCCTTTAAAGTAAAGCACAACAGCGACTAAGAGCTCATGGAAAGAGCTGCATGCCTCCCTTTCTGCAAGGGTACTCAGGTCCTTACCTCGAGGCAAGGACTCACGTGGAGATTCCCTTTAGCTCTAGAGCATGGCAAGGTGCGCCCCACCCCGGCCAATGAAGCTCCGTGTGTGGCCAGAGAAAACTCATTTTCTTCCCAGACCCATGCCTACAGTGACCAGGGGCCTGTCAACAGCAGAGAATTTCTGGGAACTTCACGGCAGCAAGAATGGAGGTTTCCAAATGGAAAGCAAGGTTAGTCCCATCATGCCCCCATTTCCATGGGCACAGCCAGCATACATCTCTGTGGTTTTTAACAAGTCAAATGAGACACAGAGTACACACTGGTTGCTTCCCTCAGTCAACTTCTCGAGGCAGGGTGTTCTGCAACTAGTAAACGGCCTCACCCAGGAAAGCCCTAGCTAGGCCTCCTGGGCCGTGCCTCTTCAAATGCCTGCCGTGCTACAGGAAATACTGTGCTTTAGTTGCAATAGGAACGTAGCCGTCTCTCTCTAGGAGGCAAGGTGACTTCAGCTAGGAGGTCCTGGATGGATGGAGAAGGCTAGTGTTTTTCTCTGTGCAGCTCAAACTAGGGAAGGAGTGAGACTTCCACGGCAAGTTGGAACTTGCTAGAACCGTGCTCGTGAATCTGTGCGATTGCTGGCTAAATCAAGATGTACCAGTAAGAGTGCACTGTGTTGCCCTACCTTCGGCATACACACTGTGATTCGGAAAGCTCCTGGCCTGGATATTGCTTAGAAGGGCCAGGGGAGCCTGAGGGTACTCAGTGTTATTGCAGGCAATAGATATTCCAGGCTTGGCACCTAGGTGTCCTAACAAGCCTACTGGCGTAAAAATGCTGCCGAGCAGCGACTACGGCCTCATGGAAACTGCTACACGCCTCTGCTTCTGCATAGCATTTCAGGGCTTTACCTCGAGGCAAGTTCTCACGTTGCTTGCCCTGGGAGCGATACAGCATGTTAGGATGCTGTATTTCTCCTTGAATAGAGTGACTTCAGGAACGAGGTCCTCGATCAATTCTAAGCAGAGTGTTTTCTCAGGGCAGCTCAGACGAGGGCAATGTCGAAGACTTCCAGGGCATGTTGGACTGCCTACAAATGCGGTTCTGATGCTGTTCGAGTGCTCTGGAAATGTAGCTCTCCTGAAGTAACGTAGAGTGTGTTGCCCGAGACTCGGCAGACACAGAGGGCCTCCGAGGGACGTATGGGACTCAATGCTGCTCAGCAGGCCCACAGGGGTGTGGAGGGAGTCAGTGATCTTGGAACCAAAATGATGCTCACCCGAGGGGCCTAGGAGTCCTGTAAAGGGTACTTCCTTTAAAATAAAGCAGAACCTCCACTAAGAGCTCATGGAAAGAGCTGCATGCCTCCCTTTCTGCAGGGCTACTCAGGGCCTTACCTCGAGGCAAGGACTCACGTGGAGATTCCCTTTAGCTCTAGAGCATGGCAAGGTGAGCCCCACCCCGGCCAAAGAAGCTCCGTGTGTACCCAGAGAAAACTCATTTTCTTCCCAGACCCATGCCTACAGTGGCCAGAGGCCTGTCAACAGCAGAGAATTTCAGGGAGCTTCATGGCAGCAAGAATGGATCTTTCCAAATGGAAAGCAAGGTTAGTACCATCACGCCCCTATTTCCATGGGCACAGGCAGCATATATCTCTGTGGTTTTTAACAAGTCAAAAGGGACACAGAGTACATACTGGTTGCTTCCCTGAATCAACTTCTCGAGGCAGGGTGTTCTGCATCTAGTGAACGGTTTCACCAACGAACGCCGTAGCCAGGCCTCTGGGACCGTGCCTCTTCAAAAGCCTGCAGTGCTACAGGAAAAACTGTGCTTTAGTTGCAAAAGAACGCAAGCCGTCTTTCTCCTGGAGGCAGGGTGACTTCAGGTAGGAGGTCCTGATTGGAAGGAGAAGCCTAGTGTTTTTCTCTGTGCAGCTCAGACTAGGGAATGAGTGCCATTTCCACGGCATGTTAGACCTTGCTTGAACGTTGCTCTTGAACCTGTGCGAGTGCTGTGAATCAAGATATCACAAGAAAGAGTGCAGTGTGTTGCCCATGACTCAGCAGACACAGACGACCTCCGAGGGACCAATGGGCCTCGTTATTGCTCAGCAGGCCTACAGGGGTGTGGAGGTACTCTGAGATCTTGGAACAACAGTGATGCTCACCAGAGGGCGCGAGGAGTCCTGAAAAGGGTACTTCCTTTAAAGTAAAGCACAACAGCGACTAAGAGCTCATGGAAAGAGCTGCATGCCTCCCTTTCTGCAAGGGTACTCAGGTCCTTACCTCGAGGCAAGGACTCACGTGGAGATTCCCTTTAGCTCTAGAGCATGGCAAGGTGCGCCCCACCCCGGCCAATGAAGCTCCGTGTGTGGCCAGAGAAAACTCATTTTCTTCCCAGACCCATGCCTACAGTGACCAGGGGCCTGTCAACAGCAGAGAATTTCTGGGAACTTCACGGCAGCAAGAATGGAGGTTTCCAAATGGAAAGCAAGGTTAGTCCCATCATGCCCCCATTTCCATGGGCACAGCCAGCATACATCTCTGTGGTTTTTAACAAGTCAAATGAGACACAGAGTACACACTGGTTGCTTCCCTCAGTCAACTTCTCGAGGCAGGGTGTTCTGCAACTAGTAAACGGCCTCACCCAGGAAAGCCCTAGCTAGGCCTCCTGGCCCGTGCCTCTTCAAATGCCTGCCGTGCTACAGGAAATACTGTGCTTTAGTTGCAATAGGAACGTAGCCGTCTCTCTCTAGGAGGCAAGGTGACTTCAGCTAGGAGGTCCTGGATGGATGGAGAAGGCTAGTGTTTTTCTCTGTGCAGCTCAAACTAGGGAAGGAGTGAGACTTCCACGGCAAGTTGGAACTTGCTAGAACCGTGCTCGTGAATCTGTGCGATTGCTGGCTAAATCAAGATGTACCAGTAAGAGTGCACTGTGTTGCCCTACCTTCGGCATACACACTGTGATTCGGAAAGCTCCTGGCCTGGATATTGCTTAGAAGGGCCAGGGGAGCCTGAGGGTACTCAGTGTTCTTGCAGGCAATAGATATTCCAGGCTTGGCACCTAGGTGTCCTAACAAGCCTACTGGCGTAAAAATGCTGCCGAGCAGCGACTACGGCCTCATGGAAACTGCTACACGCCTCTGCTTCTGCATAGCATTTCAGGGCTTTACCTCGAGGCAAGTTCTCACGTTGCTTGCCCTGGGAGCGATACAGCATGTTAGGATGCTGTATTTCTCCTTGAATAGAGTGACTTCAGGAACGAGGTCCTCGATCAATTCTAAGCAGAGTGTTTTCTCAGGGCAGCTCAGACGAGGGCAATGTCGAAGACTTCCAGGGCATGTTGGACTGCCTACAAATGCGGTTCTGATGCTGTTCGAGTGCTCTGGAAATGTAGCTCTCCTGAAGTAACGTAGAGTGTGTTGCCCGAGACTCGGCAGACACAGAGGGCCTCCGAGGGACGTATGGGACTCAATGCTGCTCAGCAGGCCCACAGGGGTGTGGAGGGAGTCAGTGATCTTGGAACCAAAATGATGCTCACCCGAGGGGCCTAGGAGTCCTGAAAAGGGTACTTCCTTTAAAATAAAGCAGAACCTCCACTAAGAGCTCATGGAAAGAGCTGCATGCCTCCCTTTCTGCAGGGCTACTCAGGGCCTTACCTCGAGGCAAGGACTCACGTGGAGATTCCCTTTAGCTCTAGAGCATGGCAAGGTGAGCCCCACCCCGGCCAAAGAAGCTCCGTGTGTACCCAGAGAAAACTCATTTTCTTCCCAGACCCATGCCTACAGTGGCCAGAGGCCTGTCAACAGCAGAGAATTTCAGGGAGCTTCATGGCAGCAAGAATGGATCTTTCCAAATGGAAAGCAAGGTTAGTACCATCACGCCCCTATTTCCATGGGCACAGGCAGCATATATCTCTGTGGTTTTTAACAAGTCAAAAGGGACACAGAGTACATACTGGTTGCTTCCCTGAATCAACTTCTCGAGGCAGGGTGTTCTGCATCTAGTGAACGGTTTCACCAACGAACGCCGTAGCCAGGCCTCTGGGACCGTGCCTCTTCAAAAGCCTGCAGTGCTACAGGAAAAACTGTGCTTTAGTTGCAAAAGAACGCAAGCCGTCTTTCTCCTGGAGGCAGGGTGACTTCAGGTAGGAGGTCCTGATTGGAAGGAGAAGCCTAGTGTTTTTCTCTGTGCAGCTCAGACTAGGGAATGAGTGCCATTTCCACGGCATGTTAGACCTTGCTTGAACGTTGCTCTTGAACCTGTGCGAGTGCTGTGAATCAAGATATCACAAGAAAGAGTGCAGTGTGTTGCCCATGACTCAGCAGACACAGACGACCTCCGAGGGACCAATGGGCCTCGTTATTGCTCAGCAGGCCTACAGGGGTGTGGAGGTACTCTGAGATCTTGGAACAACAGTGATGCTCACCAGAGGGCGCGAGGAGTCCTGAAAAGGGTACTTCCTTTAAAGTAAAGCACAACAGCGACTAAGAGCTCATGGAAAGAGCTGCATGCCTCCCTTTCTGCAAGGGTACTCAGGTCCTTACCTCGAGGCAAGGACTCACGTGGAGATTCCCTTTAGCTCTAGAGCATGGCAAGGTGCGCCCCACCCCGGCCAATGAAGCTCCGTGTGTGGCCAGAGAAAACTCATTTTCTTCCCAGACCCATGCCTACAGTGACCAGGGGCCTGTCAACAGCAGAGAATTTCTGGGAACTTCACGGCAGCAAGAATGGAGGTTTCCAAATGGAAAGCAAGGTTAGTCCCATCATGCCCCCATTTCCATGGGCACAGCCAGCATACATCTCTGTGGTTTTTAACAAGTCAAATGAGACACAGAGTACACACTGGTTGCTTCCCTCAGTCAACTTCTCGAGGCAGGGTGTTCTGCAACTAGTAAACGGCCTCACCCAGGAAAGCCCTAGCTAGGCCTCCTGGGCCGTGCCTCTTCAAATGCCTGCCGTGCTACAGGAAATACTGTGCTTTAGTTGCAATAGGAACGTAGCCGTCTCTCTCTAGGAGGCAAGGTGACTTCAGCTAGGAGGTCCTGGATGGATGGAGAAGGCTAGTGTTTTTCTCTGTGCAGCTCAAACTAGGGAAGGAGTGAGACTTCCACGGCAAGTTGGAACTTGCTAGAACCGTGCTCGTGAATCTGTGCGATTGCTGGCTAAATCAAGATGTACCAGTAAGAGTGCACTGTGTTGCCCTACCTTCGGCATACACACTGTGATTCGGAAAGCTCCTGGCCTGGATATTGCTTAGAAGGGCCAGGGGAGCCTGAGGGTACTCAGTGTTCTTGCAGGCAATAGATATTCCAGGCTTGGCACCTAGGTGTCCTAACAAGCCTACTGGCGTAAAAATGCTGCCGAGCAGCGACTACGGCCTCATGGAAACTGCTACACGCCTCTGCTTCTGCATAGCATTTCAGGGCTTTACCTCGAGGCAAGTTCTCACGTTGCTTGCCCTGGGAGCGATACAGCATGTTAGGATGCTGTATTTCTCCTTGAATAGAGTGACTTCAGGAACGAGGTCCTCGATCAATTCTAAGCAGAGTGTTTTCTCAGGGCAGCTCAGACGAGGGCAATGTCGAAGACTTCCAGGGCATGTTGGACTGCCTAGAAATGCGGTTCTGATGCTGTTCGAGTGCTCTGGAAATGTAGCTCTCCTGAAGTAACGTAGAGTGTGTTGCCCGAGACTCGGCAGACACAGAGGGCCTCCGAGGGACGTATGGGACTCAATGCTGCTCAGCAGGCCCACAGGGGTGTGGAGGGAGTCAGTGATCTTGGAACCAAAATGATGCTCACCCGAGGGGCCTAGGAGTCCTGAAAAGGGTACTTCCTTTAAAATAAAGCAGAACCTCCACTAAGAGCTCATGGAAAGAGCTGCATGCCTCCCTTTCTGCAGGGCTACTCAGGGCCTTACCTCGAGGCAAGGACTCACGTGGAGATTCCCTTTAGCTCTAGAGCATGGCAAGGTGAGCCCCACCCCGGCCAATGAAGCTCCGTGTGTACCCAGAGAAAACTCATTTTCTTCCCAGACCCATGCCTACAGTGGCCAGAGGCCTGTCAACAGCAGAGAATTTCAGGGAGCTTCATGGCAGCAAGAATGGATCTTTCCAAATGGAAAGCAAGGTTAGTACCATCACGCCCCTATTTCCATGGGCACAGGCAGCATATATCTCTGTGGTTTTTAACAAGTCAAAAGGGACACAGAGTACATACTGGTTGCTTCCCTGAATCAACTTCTCGAGGCAGGGTGTTCTGCATCTAGTGAACGGTTTCACCAACGAACGCCGTAGCCAGGCCTCTGGGACCGTGCCTCTTCAAAAGCCTGCAGTGCTACAGGAAAAACTGTGCTTTAGTTGCAAAAGAACGCAAGCCGTCTTTCTCCTGGAGGCAGGGTGACTTCAGGTAGGAGGTCCTGATTGGAAGGAGAAGCCTAGTGTTTTTCTCTGTGCAGCTCAGACTAGGGAATGAGTGTCATTTCCACGGCATGTTAGACCTTGCTTGAACGTTGCTCTTGAACCTGTGCGAGTGCTGTGAATCAAGATATCACAAGAAAGAGTGCAGTGTGTTGCCCATGACTCAGCAGACACAGACGACCTCCGAGGGACCAATGGGCCTCGTTATTGCTCAGCAGGCCTACAGGGGTGTGGAGGTACTCTGAGATCTTGGAACAACAGTGATGCTCACCAGAGGGCGCGAGGAGTCCTGAAAAGGGTACTTCCTTTAAAGTAAAGCACAACAGCGACTAAGAGCTCATGGAAAGAGCTGCATGCCTCCCTTTCTGCAAGGGTACTCAGGTCCTTACCTCGAGGCAAGGACTCACGTGGAGATTCCCTTTAGCTCTAGAGCATGGCAAGGTGCGCCCCACCCCGGCCAATGAAGCTCCGTGTGTGGCCAGAGAAAACTCATTTTCTTCCCAGACCCATGCCTACAGTGACCAGGGGCCTGTCAACAGCAGAGAATTTCTGGGAACTTCACGGCAGCAAGAATGGAGGTTTCCAAATGGAAAGCAAGGTTAGTCCCATCATGCCCCCATTTCCATGGGCACAGCCAGCATACATCTCTGTGGTTTTTAACAAGTCAAATGAGACACAGAGTACACACAGGTTGCTTCCCTCAGTCAACTTCTCGAGGCAGGGTGTTCTGCAACTAGTAAACGGCCTCACCCAGGAAAGCCCTAGCTAGGCCTCCTGGCCCGTGCCTCTTCAAATGCCTGCCGTGCTACAGGAAATACTGTGCTTTAGTTGCAATAGGAACGTAGCCGTCTTTCTCTAGGAGGCAAGGTGACTTCAGCTAGGAGGTCCTGGATGGATGGAGAAGGCTAGTGTTTTTCTCTGTGCAGCTCAAACTAGGGAAGGAGTGAGACTTCCACGGCAAGTTGGAACTTGCTAGAACCGTGCTCGTGAATCTGTGCGATTGCTGGCTAAATCAAGATGTACCAGTAAGAGTGCACTGTGTTGCCCTACCTTCGGCATACACACTGTGATTCGGAAAGCTCCTGGCCTGGATATTGCTTAGAAGGGCCAGGGGAGCCTGAGGGTACTCAGTGTTCTTGCAGGCAATAGATATTCCAGGCTTGGCACCTAGGTGTCCTAACAAGCCTACTGGCGTAAAAATGCTGCCGAGCAGCGACTACGGCCTCATGGAAACTGCTACACGCCTCTGCTTCTGCATAGCATTTCAGGGCTTTACCTCGAGGCAAGTTCTCACGTTGCTTGCCCTGGGAGCGATACAGCATGTTAGGATGCTGTATTTCTCCTTGAATAGAGTGACTTCAGGAACGAGGTCCTCGATCAATTCTAAGCAGAGTGTTTTCTCAGGGCAGCTCAGACGAGGGCAATGTCGAACACTTCCAGGGCATGTTGGACTGCCTAGAAATGTGGTTCTGATGCTGTTCGAGTGCTCTGGAAATGTAGCTCTCCTGAAGTAACGTAGAGTGTGTTGCCCGAGACTCGGCAGACACAGAGGGCCTCCGAGGGACGTATGGGACCCAATGCTGCTCAGCAGGCCAACAGGGGTGTGGAGGGAGTCAGTGATCTTGGAACCAAAATGATGCTCACCCGAGGGGCCTAGGAGTCCTGAAAAGGGTACTTCCTTTAAAATAAAGCAGAACCTCCACTAAGAGCTCATGGAAAGAGCTGCATGCCTCCCTTTCTGCAGGGCTACTCAGGGCCTTACCTCGAGGCAAGGACTCACGGGGAGATTCCCTTTAGCTCTAGAGCATGGCAAGGTGAGCCCCACCCCGGCCAAAGAAGCTCCGTGTGTACCCAGAGAAAACTCATTTTCTTCCCAGACCCATGCCTACAGTGGCCAGAGGCCTGTCAACAGCAGAGAATTTCAGGGAGCTTCATGGCAGCAAGAATGGATCTTTCCAAATGGAAAGCAAGGTTAGTACCATCACGCCCCTATTTCCATGGGCACAGGCAGCATATATCTCTGTGGTTTTTAACAAGTCAAAAGGGACACAGAGTACATACTGGTTGCTTCCCTGAATCAACTTCTCGAGGCAGGGTGTTCTGCATCTAGTGAACGGTTTCACCAACGAACGCCGTAGCCAGGCCTCTGGGACCGTGCCTCTTCAAAAGCCTGCAGTGCTACAGGAAAAACTGTGCTTTAGTTGCAAAAGAACGCAAGCCGTCTTTCTCCTGGAGGCAGGGTGACTTCAGGTAGGAGGTCCTGATTGGAAGGAGAAGCCTAGTGTTTTTCTCTGTGCAGCTCAGACTAGGGAATGAGTGCCATTTCCACGGCATGTTAGACCTTGCTTGAACGTTGCTCTTGAACCTGTGCGAGTGCTGTGAATCAAGATATCACAAGAAAGATTGCAGTGTGTTGCCCATGACTCAGCAGACACAGACGACCTCCGAGGGACCAATGGGCCTCGTTATTGCTCAGCAGGCCTACAGGGGTGTGGAGGTACTCTGAGATCTTGGAACAACAGTGATGCTCACCAGAGGGCGCGAGGAGTCCTGAAAAGGGTACTTCCTTTAAAGTAAAGCACAACAGCGACTAAGAGCTCATGGAAAGAGCTGCATGCCTCCCTTTCTGCAAGGGTACTCAGGTCCTTACCTCGAGGCAAGGACTCACGTGGAGATTCCCTTTAGCTCTAGAGCATGGCAAGGTGCGCCCCACCCCGGCCAATGAAGCTCCGTGTGTGGCCAGAGAAAACTCATTTTCTTCCCAGACCCATGCCTACAGTGACCAGGGGCCTGTCAACAGCAGAGAATTTCTGGGAACTTCACGGCAGCAAGAATGGAGGTTTCCAAATGGAAAGCAAGGTTAGTCCCATCATGCCCCCATTTCCATGGGCACAGCCAGCATACATCTCTGTGGTTTTTAACAAGTCAAATGAGACACAGAGTACACACTGGTTGCTTCCCTCAGTCAACTTCTCGAGGCAGGGTGTTCTGCAACTAGTAAACGGCCTCACCCAGGAAAGCCCTAGCTAGGCCTCCTGGCCCGTGCCTCTTCAAATGCCTGCCGTGCTACAGGAAATACTGTGCTTTAGTTGCAATAGGAACGTAGCCGTCTTTCTCTAGGAGGCAAGGTGACTTCAGCTAGGAGGTCCTGGATGGATGGAGAAGGCTAGTGTTTTTCTCTGTGCAGCTCAAACTAGGGAAGGAGTGAGACTTCCACGGCAAGTTGGAACTTGCTAGAACCGTGCTCGTGAATCTGTGCGATTGCTGGCTAAATCAAGATGTACCAGTAAGAGTGCACTGTGTTGCCCTACCTTCGGCATACACACTGTGATTCGGAAAGCTCCTGGCCTGGATATTGCTTAGAAGGGCCAGGGGAGCCTGAGGGTACTCAGTGTTCTTGCAGGCAATAGATATTCCAGGCTTGGCACCTAGGTGTCCTAACAAGCCTATTGGCGTAAAAATGCTGCCGAGCAGCGACTACGGCCTCATGGAAACTGCTACACGCCTCTGCTTCTGCATAGCATTTCAGGGCTTTACCTCGAGGCAAGTTCTCACGTTGCTTGTCCTGGGAGCGATACAGCATGTTAGGATGCTGTATTTCTCCTTGAATAGAGTGACTTCAGGAACGAGGTCCTCGATCAATTCTAAGCAGAGTGTTTTCTCAGGGCAGCTCAGACGAGGGCAATGTCGAAGACTTCCAGGGCATGTTGGACTGCCTAGAAATGTGGTTCTGATGCTGTTCGAGTGCTCTGGAAATGTAGCTCTCCTGAAGTAACGTAGAGTGTGTTGCCCGAGACTCGGCAGACACAGAGGGCCTCCGAGGGACGTATGGGACCCAATGCTGCTCAGCAGGCCCACAGGGGTGTGGAGGGAGTCAGTGATCTTGGAACCAAAATGATGCTCACCCGAGGGGCCTAGGAGTCCTGAAAAGGGTACTTCCTTTAAAATAAAGCAGAACCTCCACTAAGAGCTCATGGAAAGAGCTGCATGCCTCCCTTTCTGCAGGGCTACTCAGGGCCTTACCTCGAGGCAAGGACTCACGTGGAGATTCCCTTTAGCTCTAGAGCATGGCAAGGTGAGCCCCACCCCGGCCAAAGAAGCTCCGTGTGTACCCAGAGAAAACTCATTTTCTTCCCAGACCCATGCCTACAGTGGCCAGAGGCCTGTCAACAGCAGAGAATTTCAGGGAGCTTCATGGCAGCAAGAATGGATCTTTCCAAATGGAAAGCAAGGTTAGTACCATCACGCCCCTATTTCCATGGGCACAGGCAGCATATATCTCTGTGGTTTTTAACAAGTCAAAAGGGACACAGAGTACATACTGGTTGCTTCCCTGAATCAACTTCTCGAGGCAGGGTGTTCTGCATCTAGTGAACGGTTTCACCAACGAACGCCGTAGCCAGGCCTCTGGGACCGTGCCTCTTCAAAAGCCTGCAGTGCTACAGGAAAAACTGTGCTTTAGTTGCAAAAGAACGCAAGCCGTCTTTCTCCTGGAGGCAGGGTGACTTCAGGTAGGAGGTCCTGATTGGAAGGAGAAGCCTAGTGTTTTTCTCTGTGCAGCTCATACTAGGGAATGAGTGCCATTTCCACGGCATGTTAGACCTTGCTTGAACGTTGCTCTTGAACCTGTGCGAGTGCTGTGAATCAAGATATCACAAGAAAGAGTGCAGTGTGTTGCCCATGACTCAGCAGACACAGACGACCTCCGAGGGACCAATGGGCCTCGTTATTGCTCAGCAGGCCTACAGGGGTGTGGAGGTACTCTGAGATCTTGGAACAACAGTGATGCTCACCAGAGGGCGCGAGGAGTCCTGAAAAGGGTACTTCCTTTAAAGTAAAGCACAACAGCGACTAAGAGCTCATGGAAAGAGCTGCATGCCTCCCTTTCTGCAAGGGTACTCAGGTCCTTACCTCGAGGCAAGGACTCACGTGGAGATTCCCTTTAGCTCTAGAGCATGGCAAGGTGCGCCCCACCCCGGCCAATGAAGCTCCGTGTGTGGCCAGAGAAAACTCATTTTCTTCCCAGACCCATGCCTACAGTGACCAGGGGCCTGTCAACAGCAGAGAATTTCTGGGAACTTCACGGCAGCAAGAATGGAGGTTTCCAAATGGAAAGCAAGGTTAGTCCCATCATGCCCCCATTTCCATGGGCACAGCCAGCATACATCTCTGTGGTTTTTAACAAGTCAAATGAGACACAGAGTACACACAGGTTGCTTCCCTCAGTCAACTTCTCGAGGCAGGGTGTTCTGCAACTAGTAAACGGCCTCACCCAGGAAAGCCCTAGCTAGGCCTCCTGGCCCGTGCCTCTTCAAATGCCTGCCGTGCTACAGGAAATACTGTGCTTTAGTTGCAATAGGAACGTAGCCGTCTTTCTCTAGGAGGCAAGGTGACTTCAGCTAGGAGGTCCTGGATGGATGGAGAAGGCTAGTGTTTTTCTCTGTGCAGCTCAAACTAGGGAAGGAGTGAGACTTCCACGGCAAGTTGGAACTTGCTAGAACCGTGCTCGTGAATCTGTGCGATTGCTGGCTAAATCAAGATGTACCAGTAAGAGTGCACTGTGTTGCCCTACCTTCGGCATACACACTGTGATTCGGAAAGCTCCTGGCCTGGATATTGCTTAGAAGGGCCAGGGGAGCCTGAGGGTACTCAGTGTTCTTGCAGGCAATAGATATTCCAGGCTTGGCACCTAGGTGTCCTAACAAGCCTACTGGCGTAAAAATGCTGCCGAGCAGCGACTACGGCCTCATGGAAACTGCTACACGCCTCTGCTTCTGCATAGCATTTCAGGGCTTTACCTCGAGGCAAGTTCTCACGTTGCTTGTCCTGGGAGCGATACAGCATGTTAGGATGCTGTATTTCTCCTTGAATAGAGTGACTTCAGGAACGAGGTCCTCGATCAATTCTAAGCAGAGTGTTTTCTCAGGGCAGCTCAGACGAGGGCAATGTCGAAGACTTCCAGGGCATGTTGGACTGCCTAGAAATGTGGTTCTGATGCTGTTCGAGTGCTCTGGAAATGTAGCTCTCCTGAAGTAACGTAGAGTGTGTTGCC
The DNA here is from genome assembly GCF_028021215.1 of Eschrichtius robustus. Lineage (NCBI taxonomy): Eukaryota > Metazoa > Chordata > Mammalia > Artiodactyla > Eschrichtiidae > Eschrichtius > Eschrichtius robustus. Next base: position 100,870,533 of record NC_090832.1, read on the forward strand.
CGAGACTCGGCAGACACAGAGGGCCTCCGAGGGACGTATGGGACCCAATGCTGCTCAGCAGGCCCACAGGGGTGTGGAGGGAGTCAGTGATCTTGGAACCAAAATGATGCTCACCCGAGGGGCCTAGGAGTCCTGAAAAGGGTACTTCCTTTAAAATAAAGCAGAACCTCCACTAAGAGCTCATGGAAAGAGCTGCATGCCTCCCTTTCTGCAGGGCTACTCAGGGCCTTACCTCGAGGCAAGGACTCACGTGGAGATTCCCTTTAGCTCTAGAGCATGGCAAGGTGAGCCCCACCCCGGCCAAAGAAGCTCCGTGTGTACCCAGAGAAAACTCATTTTCTTCCCAGACCCATGCCTACAGTGGCCAGAGGCCTGTCAACAGTAGAGAATTTCAGGGAGCTTCATGGCAGCAAGAATGGATCTTTCCAAATGGAAAGCAAGGTTAGTACCATCACGCCCCTATTTCCATGGGCACAGGCAGCATATATCTCTGTGGTTTTTAACAAGTCAAAAGGGACACAGAGTACATACTGGTTGCTTCCCTGAATCAACTTCTCGAGGCAGGGTGTTCTGCATCTAGTGAACGGTTTCACCAACGAACGCCGTAGCCAGGCCTCTGGGACCGTGCCTCTTCAAAAGCCTGCAGTGCTACAGGAAAAACTGTGCTTTAGTTGCAAAAGAACGCAAGCCGTCTTTCTCCTGGAGGCAGGGTGACTTCAGGTAGGAGGTCCTGATTGGAAGGAGAAGCCTAGTGTTTTTCTCTGTGCAGCTCAGACTAGGGAATGAGTGCCATTTCCACGGCATGTTAGACCTTGCTTGAACGTTGCTCTTGAACCTGTGCGAGTGCTGTGAATCAAGATATCACAAGAAAGAGTGCAGTGTGTTGCCCATGACTCAGCAGACACAGACGACCTCCGAGGGACCAATGGGCCTCGTTATTGCTCAGCAGGCCTACAGGGGTGTGGAGGTACTCTGAGATCTTGGAACAACAGTGATGCTCACCAGAGGGCTCGAGTAGTCCTGAAAAGGGTACTTCCTTTAAAGTAAAGCACAACAGCGACTAAGAGCTCATGGAAAGAGCTGCATGCCTCCCTTTCTGCAAGGGTACTCAGGTCCTTACCTCGAGGCAAGGACTCACGTGGAGATTCCCTTTAGCTCTAGAGCATGGCAAGGTGCGCCCCACCCCGGCCAATGAAGCTCCGTGTGTGGCCAGAGAAAACTCATTTTCTTCCCAGACCCATGCCTACAGTGACCAGGGGCCTGTCAACAGCAGAGAATTTCTGGGAACTTCACGGCAGCAAGAATGGAGGTTTCCAAATGGAAAGCAAGGTTAGTCCCATCATGCCCCCATTTCCATGGGCACAGCCAGCATACATCTCTGTGGTTTTTAACAAGTCAAATGAGACACAGAGTACACACAGGTTGCTTCCCTCAGTCAACTTCTCGAGGCAGGGTGTTCTGCAACTAGTAAACGGCCTCACCCAGGAAAGCCCTAGCTAGGCCTCCTGGCCCGTGCCTCTTCAAATGCCTGCCGTGCTACAGGAAATACTGTGCTTTAGTTGCAATAGGAACGTAGCCGTCTTTCTCTAGGAGGCAAGGTGACTTCAGCTAGGAGGTCCTGGATGGATGGAGAAGGCTAGTGTTTTTCTCTGTGCAGCTCAAACTAGGGAAGGAGTGAGACTTCCACGGCAAGTTGGAACTTGCTAGAACCGTGCTCGTGAATCTGTGCGATTGCTGGCTAAATCAAGATGTACCAGTAAGAGTGCACTGTGTTACCCTACCTTCGGCATACACACTGTGATTCGGAAAGCTCCTGGCCTGGATATTGCTTAGAAGGGCCAGGGGAGCCTGAGGGTACTCAGTGTTCTTGCAGGCAATAGATATTCCAGGCTTGGCACCTAGGTGTCCTAACAAGCCTACTGGCGTAAAAATGCTGCCGAGCAGCGACTACGGCCTCATGGAAACTGCTACACGCCTCTGCTTCTGCATAGCATTTCAGGGCTTTACCTCGAGGCAAGTTCTCACGTTGCTTGCCCTGTGAGCGATACAGCATGTTAGGATGCTGTATTTCTCCTTGAATAGAGTGACTTCAGGAACGAGGTCCTCGATCAATTCTAAGCAGAGTGTTTTCTCAGGGCAGCTCAGACGAGGGCAATGTCGAAGACTTCCAGGGCATGTTGGACTGCCTAGAAATGTGGTTCTGATGCTTTTCGAGTGCTCTGGAAATGTAGCTCTCCTGAAGTAACGTAGAGTGTGTTGCCCGAGACTCGGCAGACACAGAGGGCCTCCGAGGGACGTATGGGACCCAATGCTGCTCAGCAGGCCCACAGGGGTGTGGAGGGAGTCAGTGATCTTGGAACCAAAATGATGCTCACCCGAGGGGCCTAGGAGTCCTGAAAAGGGTACTTCCTTTAAAATAAAGCAGAACCTCCACTAAGAGCTCATGGAAAGAGCTGCATGCCTCCCTTTCTGCAGGGCTACTCAGGGCCTTACCTCGAGGCAAGGACTCACGTGGAGATTCCCTTTAGCTCTAGAGCATGGCATGGTGAGCCCCACCCCGGCCAATGAAGCTCCGTGTGTACCCAGAGAAAACTCATTTTCTTCCCAGACCCATGCCTACAGTGGCCAGAGGCCTGTCAACAGCAGAGAATTTCAGGGAGCTTCATGGCAGCAAGAATGGATCTTTCCAAATGGAAAGCAAGGTTAGTACCATCACGCCCCTATTTCCATGGGCACAGGCAGCATATATCTCTGTGGTTTTTAACAAGTCAAAAGGGACACAGAGTACATACTGGTTGCTTCCCTGAATCAACTTCTCGAGGCAGGGTGTTCTGCATCTAGTGAACGGTTTCACCAACGAACGCCGTAGCCAGGCCTCTGGGACCGTGCCTCTTCAAAAGCCTGCAGTGCTACAGGAAAAACTGTGCTTTAGTTGCAAAAGAACGCAAGCCGTCTTTCTCCTGGAGGCAGGGTGACTTCAGGTAGGAGGTCCTGATTGGAAGGAGAAGCCTAGTGTTTTTCTCTGTGCAGCTCAGACTAGGGAATGAGTGCCATTTCCACGGCATGTTAGACCTTGCTTGAACGTTGCTCTTGAACCTGTGCGAGTGCTGTGAATCAAGATATCACAAGAAAGAGTGCAGTGTGTTGCCCATGACTCAGCAGACACAGACGACCTCCGAGGGACCAATGGGCCTCGTTATTGCTCAGCAGGCCTACAGGGGTGTGGAGGTACTCTGAGATCTTGGAACAACAGTGATGCTCACCAGAGGGCGCGAGGAGTCCTGAAAAGGGTACTTCCTTTAAAGTAAAGCACAACAGCGACTAAGAGCTCATGGAAAGAGCTGCATGCCTCCCTTTCTGCAAGGGTACTCAGGTCCTTACCTCGAGGCAAGGACTCACGTGGAGATTCCCTTTAGCTCTAGAGCATGGCAAGGTGCGCCCCACCCCGGCCAATGAAGCTCCGTGTGTGGCCAGAGAAAACTCATTTTCTTCCCAGACCCATGCCTACAGTGACCAGGGGCCTGTCAACAGCAGAGAATTTCTGGGAACTTCACGGCAGCAAGAATGGAGGTTTCCAAATGGAAAGCAAGGTTAGTCCCATCATGCCCCCATTTCCATGGGCACAGCCAGCATACATCTCTGTGGTTTTTAACAAGTCAAATGAGACACAGAGTACACACAGGTTGCTTCCCTCAGTCAACTTCTCGAGGCAGGGTGTTCTGCAACTAGTAAACGGCCTCACCCAGGAAAGCCCTAGCTAGGCCTCCTGGGCCGTGCCTCTTCAAATGCCTGCCGTGCTACAGGAAATACTGTGCTTTAGTTGCAATAGGAACGTAGCCGTCTCTCTCTAGGAGGCAAGGTGACTTCAGCTAGGAGGTCCTGGATGGATGGAGAAGGCTAGTGTTTTTCTCTGTGCAGCTCAAACTAGGGAAGGAGTGAGACTTCCACGGCAAGTTGGAACTTGCTAGAACCGTGCTCGTGAATCTGTGCGATTGCTGGCTAAATCAAGATGTACCAGTAAGAGTGCACTGTGTTGCCCTACCTTCGGCATACACACTGTGATTCGGAAAGCTCCTGGCCTGGATATTGCTTAGAAGGGCCAGGGGAGCCTGAGGGTACTCAGTGTTCTTGCAGGCAATAGATATTCCAGGCTTGGCACCTAGGTGTCCTAACAAGCCTACTGGCGTAAAAATGCTGCCGAGCAGCGACTACGGCCTCATGGAAACTGCTACACGCCTCTGCTTCTGCATAGCATTTCAGGGCTTTACCTCGAGGCAAGTTCTCACGTTGCTTGCCCTGGGAGCGATACAGCATGTTAGGATGCTGTATTTCTCCTTGAATAGAGTGACTTCAGGAACGAGGTCCTCGATCAATTCTAAGCAGAGTGTTTTCTCAGGGCAGCTCAGACGAGGGCAATGTCGAAGACTTCCAGGGCATGTTGGACTGCCTAGAAATGCGGTTCTGATGCTGTTCGAGTGCTCTGGAAATGTAGCTCTCCTGAAGTAACGTAGAGTGTGTTGCCCGAGACTCGGCAGACACAGAGGGCCTCCGAGGGACGTATGGGACTCAATGCTGCTCAGCAGGCCCACAGGGGTGTGGAGGGAGTCAGTGATCTTGGAACCAAAATGATGCTCACCCGAGGGGCCTAGGAGTCCTGAAAAGGGTACTTCCTTTAAAATAAAGCAGAACCTCCACTAAGAGCTCATGGAAAGAGCTGCATGCCTCCCTTTCTGCAGGGCTACTCAGGGCCTTACCTCGAGGCAAGGACTCACGTGGAGATTCCCTTTAGCTCTAGAGCATGGCAAGGTGAGCCCCACCCCGGCCAATGAAGCTCCGTGTGTACCCAGAGAAAACTCATTTTCTTCCCAGACCCATGCCTACAGTGGCCAGAGGCCTGTCAACAGCAGAGAATTTCAGGGAGCTTCATGGCAGCAAGAATGGATCTTTCCAAATGGAAAGCAAGGTTAGTACCATCACGCCCCTATTTCCATGGGCACAGGCAGCATATATCTCTGTGGTTTTTAACAAGTCAAAAGGGACACAGAGTACATACTGGTTGCTTCCCTGAATCAACTTCTCGAGGCAGGGTGTTCTGCATCTAGTGAACGGTTTCACCAACGAACGCCGTAGCCAGGCCTCTGGGACCGTGCCTCTTCAAAAGCCTGCAGTGCTACAGGAAAAACTGTGCTTTAGTTGCAAAAGAACGCAAGCCGTCTTTCTCCTGGAGGCAGGGTGACTTCAGGTAGGAGGTCCTGATTGGAAGGAGAAGCCTAGTGTTTTTCTCTGTGCAGCTCAGACTAGGGAATGAGTGTCATTTCCACGGCATGTTAGACCTTGCTTGAACGTTGCTCTTGAACCTGTGCGAGTGCTGTGAATCAAGATATCACAAGAAAGAGTGCAGTGTGTTGCCCATGACTCAGCAGACACAGACGACCTCCGAGGGACCAATGGGCCTCGTTATTGCTCAGCAGGCCTACAGGGGTGTGGAGGTACTCTGAGATCTTGGAACAACAGTGATGCTCACCAGAGGGCGCGAGGAGTCCTGAAAAGGGTACTTCCTTTAAAGTAAAGCACAACAGCGACTAAGAGCTCATGGAAAGAGCTGCATGCCTCCCTTTCTGCAAGGGTACTCAGGTCCTTACCTCGAGGCAAGGACTCACGTGGAGATTCCCTTTAGCTCTAGAGCATGGCAAGGTGCGCCCCACCCCGGCCAATGAAGCTCCGTGTGTGGCCAGAGAAAACTCATTTTCTTCCCAGACCCATGCCTACAGTGACCAGGGGCCTGTCAACAGCAGAGAATTTCTGGGAACTTCACGGCAGCAAGAATGGAGGTTTCCAAATGGAAAGCAAGGTTAGTCCCATCATGCCCCCATTTCCATGGGCACAGCCAGCATACATCTCTGTGGTTTTTAACAAGTCAAATGAGACACAGAGTACACACAGGTTGCTTCCCTCAGTCAACTTCTCGAGGCAGGGTGTTCTGCAACTAGTAAACGGCCTCACCCAGGAAAGCCCTAGCTAGGCCTCCTGGCCCGTGCCTCTTCAAATGCCTGCCGTGCTACAGGAAATACTGTGCTTTAGTTGCAATAGGAACGTAGCCGTCTTTCTCTAGGAGGCAAGGTGACTTCAGCTAGGAGGTCCTGGATGGATGGAGAAGGCTAGTGTTTTTCTCTGTGCAGCTCAAACTAGGGAAGGAGTGAGACTTCCACGGCAAGTTGGAACTTGCTAGAACCGTGCTCGTGAATCTGTGCGATTGCTGGCTAAATCAAGATGTACCAGTAAGAGTGCACTGTGTTGCCCTACCTTCGGCATACACACTGTGATTCGGAAAGCTCCTGGCCTGGATATTGCTTAGAAGGGCCAGGGGAGCCTGAGGGTACTCAGTGTTCTTGCAGGCAATAGATATTCCAGGCTTGGCACCTAGGTGTCCTAACAAGCCTACTGGCGTAAAAATGCTGCCGAGCAGCGACTACGGCCTCATGGAAACTGCTACACGCCTCTGCTTCTGCATAGCATTTCAGGGCTTTACCTCGAGGCAAGTTCTCACGTTGCTTGCCCTGGGAGCGATACAGCATGTTAGGATGCTGTATTTCTCCTTGAATAGAGTGACTTCAGGAACGAGGTCCTCGATCAATTCTAAGCAGAGTGTTTTCTCAGGGCAGCTCAGACGAGGGCAATGTCGAACACTTCCAGGGCATGTTGGACTGCCTAGAAATGTGGTTCTGATGCTGTTCGAGTGCTCTGGAAATGTAGCTCTCCTGAAGTAACGTAGAGTGTGTTGCCCGAGACTCGGCAGACACAGAGGGCCTCCGAGGGACGTATGGGACCCAATGCTGCTCAGCAGGCCAACAGGGGTGTGGAGGGAGTCAGTGATCTTGGAACCAAAATGATGCTCACCCGAGGGGCCTAGGAGTCCTGAAAAGGGTACTTCCTTTAAAATAAAGCAGAACCTCCACTAAGAGCTCATGGAAAGAGCTGCATGCCTCCCTTTCTGCAGGGCTACTCAGGGCCTTACCTCGAGGCAAGGACTCACGGGGAGATTCCCTTTAGCTCTAGAGCATGGCAAGGTGAGCCCCACCCCGGCCAAAGAAGCTCCGTGTGTACCCAGAGAAAACTCATTTTCTTCCCAGACCCATGCCTACAGTGGCCAGAGGCCTGTCAACAGCAGAGAATTTCAGGGAGCTTCATGGCAGCAAGAATGGATCTTTCCAAATGGAAAGCAAGGTTAGTACCATCACGCCCCTATTTCCATGGGCACAGGCAGCATATATCTCTGTGGTTTTTAACAAGTCAAAAGGGACACAGAGTACATACTGGTTGCATCCCTGAATCAACTTCTCGAGGCAGGGTGTTCTGCATCTAGTGAACGGTTTCACCAACGAACGCCGTAGCCAGGCCTCTGGGACCGTGCCTCTTCAAAAGCCTGCAGTGCTACAGGAAAAACTGTGCTTTAGTTGCAAAAGAACGCAAGCCGTCTTTCTCCTGGAGGCAGGGTGACTTCAGGTAGGAGGTCCTGATTGGAAGGAGAAGCCTAGTGTTTTTCTCTGTGCAGCTCAGACTAGGGAATGAGTGCCATTTCCACGGCATGTTAGACCTTGCTTGAACGTTGCTCTTGAACCTGTGCGAGTGCTGTGAATCAAGATATCACAAGAAAGATTGCAGTGTGTTGCCCATGACTCAGCAGACACAGACGACCTCCGAGGGACCAATGGGCCTCGTTATTGCTCAGCAGGCCTACAGGGGTGTGGAGGTACTCTGAGATCTTGGAACAACAGTGATGCTCACCAGAGGGCGCGAGGAGTCCTGAAAAGGGTACTTCCTTTAAAGTAAAGCACAACAGCGACTAAGAGCTCATGGAAAGAGCTGCATGCCTCCCTTTCTGCAAGGGTACTCAGGTCCTTACCTCGAGGCAAGGACTCACGTGGAGATTCCCTTTAGCTCTAGAGCATGGCAAGGTGCGCCCCACCCCGGCCAATGAAGCTCCGTGTGTGGCCAGAGAAAACTCATTTTCTTCCCAGACCCATGCCTACAGTGACCAGGGGCCTGTCAACAGCAGAGAATTTCTGGGAACTTCACGGCAGCAAGAATGGAGGTTTCCAAATGGAAAGCAAGGTTAGTCCCATCATGCCCCCATTTCCATGGGCACAGCCAGCATACATCTCTGTGGTTTTTAACAAGTCAAATGAGACACAGAGTACACACTGGTTGCTTCCCTCAGTCAACTTCTCGAGGCAGGGTGTTCTGCAACTAGTAAACGGCCTAACCCAGGAAAGCCCTAGCTAGGCCTCCTGGCCCGTGCCTCTTCAAATGCCTGCCGTGCTACAGGAAATACTGTGCTTTAGTTGCAATAGGAACGTAGCCGTCTTTCTCTAGGAGGCAAGGTGACTTCAGCTAGGAGGTCCTGGATGGATGGAGAAGGCTAGTGTTTTTCTCTGTGCAGCTCAAACTAGGGAAGGAGTGAGACTTCCACGGCAAGTTGGAACTTGCTAGAACCGTGCTCGTGAATCTGTGCGATTGCTGGCTAAATCAAGATGTACCAGTAAGAGTGCACTGTGTTGCCCTACCTTCGGCATACACACTGTGATTCGGAAAGCTCCTGGCCTGGATATTGCTTAGAAGGGCCAGGGGAGCCTGAGGGTACTCAGTGTTCTTGCAGGCAATAGATATTCCAGGCTTGGCACCTAGGTGTCCTAACAAGCCTATTGGCGTAAAAATGCTGCCGAGCAGCGACTACGGCCTCATGGAAACTGCTACACGCCTCTGCTTCTGCATAGCATTTCAGGGCTTTACCTCGAGGCAAGTTCTCACGTTGCTTGTCCTGGGAGCGATACAGCATGTTAGGATGCTGTATTTCTCCTTGAATAGAGTGACTTCAGGAACGAGGTCCTCGATCAATTCTAAGCAGAGTGTTTTCTCAGGGCAGCTCAGACGAGGGCAATGTCGAAGACTTCCAGGGCATGTTGGACTGCCTAGAAATGTGGTTCTGATGCTGTTCGAGTGCTCTGGAAATGTAGCTCTCCTGAAGTAACGTAGAGTGTGTTGCCCGAGACTCGGCAGACACAGAGGGCCTCCGAGGGACGTATGGGACCCAATGCTGCTCAGCAGGCCCACAGGGGTGTGGAGGGAGTCAGTGATCTTGGAACCAAAATGATGCTCACCCGAGGGGCCTAGGAGTCCTGAAAAGGGTACTTCCTTTAAAATAAAGCAGAACCTCCACTAAGAGCTCATGGAAAGAGCTGCATGCCTCCCTTTCTGCAGGGCTACTCAGGGCCTTACCTCGAGGCAAGGACTCACGTGGAGATTCCCTTTAGCTCTAGAGCATGGCAAGGTGAGCCCCACCCCGGCCAAAGAAGCTCCGTGTGTACCCAGAGAAAACTCATTTTCTTCCCAGACCCATGCCTACAGTGGCCAGAGGCCTGTCAACAGCAGAGAATTTCAGGGAGCTTCATGGCAGCAAGAATGGATCTTTCCAAATGGAAAGCAAGGTTAGTACCATCACGCCCCTATTTCCATGGGCACAGGCAGCATATATCTCTGTGGTTTTTAACAAGTCAAAAGGGACACAGAGTACATACTGGTTGCTTCCCTGAATCAACTTCTCGAGGCAGGGTGTTCTGCATCTAGTGAACGGTTTCACCAACGAACGCCGTAGCCAGGCCTCTGGGACCGTGCCTCTTCAAAAGCCTGCAGTGCTACAGGAAAAACTGTGCTTTAGTTGCAAAAGAACGCAAGCCGTCTTTCTCCTGGAGGCAGGGTGACTTCAGGTAGGAGGTCCTGATTGGAAGGAGAAGCCTAGTGTTTTTCTCTGTGCAGCTCATACTAGGGAATGAGTGCCATTTCCACGGCATGTTAGACCTTGCTTGAACGTTGCTCTTGAACCTGTGCGAGTGCTGTGAATCAAGATATCACAAGAAAGAGTGCAGTGTGTTGCCCATGACTCAGCAGACACAGACGACCTCCGAGGGACCAATGGGCCTCGTTATTGCTCAGCAGGCCTACAGGGGTGTGGAGGTACTCTGAGATCTTGGAACAACAGTGATGCTCACCAGAGGGCGCGAGGAGTCCTGAAAAGGGTACTTCCTTTAAAGTAAAGCACAACAGCGACTAAGAGCTCATGGAAAGAGCTGCATGCCTCCCTTTCTGCAAGGGTACTCAGGTCCTTACCTCGAGGCAAGGACTCACGTGGAGATTCCCTTTAGCTCTAGAGCATGGCAAGGTGCGCCCCACCCCGGCCAATGAAGCTCCGTGTGTGGCCAGAGAAAACTCATTTTCTTCCCAGACCCATGCCTACAGTGACCAGGGGCCTGTCAACAGCAGAGAATTTCTGGGAACTTCACGGCAGCAAGAATGGAGGTTTCCAAATGGAAAGCAAGGTTAGTCCCATCATGCCCCCATTTCCATGGGCACAGCCAGCATACATCTCTGTGGTTTTTAACAAGTCAAATGAGACACAGAGTACACACAGGTTGCTTCCCTCAGTCAACTTCTCGAGGCAGGGTGTTCTGCAACTAGTAAACGGCCTCACCCAGGAAAGCCCTAGCTAGGCCTCCTGGCCCGTGCCTCTTCAAATGCCTGCCGTGCTACAGGAAATACTGTGCTTTAGTTGCAATAGGAACGTAGCCGTCTTTCTCTAGGAGGCAAGGTGACTTCAGCTAGGAGGTCCTGGATGGATGGAGAAGGCTAGTGTTTTTCTCTGTGCAGCTCAAACTAGGGAAGGAGTGAGACTTCCACGGCAAGTTGGAACTTGCTAGAACCGTGCTCGTGAATCTGTGCGATTGCTGGCTAAATCAAGATGTACCAGTAAGAGTGCACTGTGTTGCCCTACCTTCGGCATACACACTGTGATTCGGAAAGCTCCTGGCCTGGATATTGCTTAGAAGGGCCAGGGGAGCCTGAGGGTACTCAGTGTTCTTGCAGGCAATAGATATTCCAGGCTTGGCACCTAGGTGTCCTAACAAGCCTACTGGCGTAAAAATGCTGCCGAGCAGCGACTACGGCCTCATGGAAACTGCTACACGCCTCTGCTTCTGCATAGCATTTCAGGGCTTTACCTCGAGGCAAGTTCTCACGTTGCTTGTCCTGGGAGCGATACAGCATGTTAGGATGCTGTATTTCTCCTTGAATAGAGTGACTTCAGGAACGAGGTCCTCGATCAATTCTAAGCAGAGTGTTTTCTCAGGGCAGCTCAGACGAGGGCAATGTCGAAGACTTCCAGGGCATGTTGGACTGCCTAGAAATGTGGTTCTGATGCTGTTCGAGTGCTCTGGAAATGTAGCTCTCCTGAAGTAACGTAGAGTGTGTTGCCCGAGACTCGGCAGACACAGAGGGCCTCCGAGGGACGTATGGGACCCAATGCTGCTCAGCAGGCCCACAGGGGTGTGGAGGGAGTCAGTGATCTTGGAACCAAAATGATGCTCACCCGAGGGGCCTAGGAGTCCTGAAAAGGGTACTTCCTTTAAAATAAAGCAGAACCTCCACTAAGAGCTCATGGAAAGAGCTGCATGCCTCCCTTTCTGCAGGGCTACTCAGGGCCTTACCTCGAGGCAAGGACTCACGTGGAGATTCCCTTTAGCTCTAGAGCATGGCAAGGTGAGCCCCACCCCGGCCAAAGAAGCTCCGTGTGTACCCAGAGAAAACTCATTTTCTTCCCAGACCCATGCCTACAGTGGCCAGAGGCCTGTCAACAGCAGAGAATTTCAGGGAGCTTCATGGCAGCAAGAATGGATCTTTCCAAATGGAAAGCAAGGTTAGTACCATCACGCCCCTATTTCCATGGGCACAGGCAGCATATATCTCTGTGGTTTTTAACAAGTCAAAAGGGACACAGAGTACATACTGGTTGCTTCCCTGAATCAACTTCTCGAGGCAGGGTGTTCTGCATCTAGTGAACGGTTTCACCAACGAACGCCGTAGCCAGGCCTCTGGGACCGTGCCTCTTCAAAAGCCTGCAGTGCTACAGGAAAAACTGTGCTTTAGTTGCAAAAGAACGCAAGCCGTCTTTCTCCTGGAGGCAGGGTGACTTCAGGTAGGAGGTCCTGATTGGAAGGAGAAGCCTAGTGTTTTTCTCTGTGCAGCTCAGACTAGGGAATGAGTGCCATTTCCACGGCATGTTAGACCTTGCTTGAACGTTGCTCTTGAACCTGTGCGAGTGCTGTGAATCAAGATATCACAAGAAAGAGTGCAGTGTGTTGCCCATGACTCAGCAGACACAGACGACCTCCGAGGGACCAATGGGCCTCGTTATTGCTCAGCAGGCCTACAGGGGTGTGGAGGTACTCTGAGATCTTGGAACAACAGTGATGCTCACCAGAGGGCTCGAGTAGTCCTGAAAAGGGTACTTCCTTTAAAGTAAAGCACAACAGCGACTAAGAGCTCATGGAAAGAGCTGCATGCCTCCCTTTCTGCAAGGGTACTCAGGTCCTTACCTCGAGGCAAGGACTCACGTGGAGATTCCCTTTAGCTCTAGAGCATGGCAAGGTGCGCCCCACCCCGGCCAATGAAGCTCCGTGTGTGGCCAGAGAAAACTCATTTTCTTCCCAGACCCATGCCTACAGTGACCAGGGGCCTGTCAACAGCAGAGAATTTCTGGGAACTTCACGGCAGCAAGAATGGAGGTTTCCAAATGGAAAGCAAGGTTAGTCCCATCATGCCCCCATTTCCATGGGCACAGCCAGCATACATCTCTGTGGTTTTTAACAAGTCAAATGAGACACAGAGTACACACAGGTTGCTTCCCTCAGTCAACTTCTCGAGGCAGGGTGTTCTGCAACTAGTAAACGGCCTCACCCAGGAAAGCCCTAGCTAGGCCTCCTGGCCCGTGCCTCTTCAAATGCCTGCCGTGCTACAGGAAATACTGTGCTTTAGTTGCAATAGGAACGTAGCCGTCTTTCTCTAGGAGGCAAGGTGACTTCAGCTAGGAGGTCCTGGATGGATGGAGAAGGCTAGTGTTTTTCTCTGTGCAGCTCAAACTAGGGAAGGAGTGAGACTTCCACGGCAAGTTGGAACTTGCTAGAACCGTGCTCGTGAATCTGTGCGATTGCTGGCTAAATCAAGATGTACCAGTAAGAGTGCACTGTGTTACCCTACCTTCGGCATACACACTGTGATTCGGAAAGCTCCTGGCCTGGATATTGCTTAGAAGGGCCAGGGGAGCCTGAGGGTACTCAGTGTTCTTGCAGGCAATAGATATTCCAGGCTTGGCACCTAGGTGTCCTAACAAGCCTACTGGCGTAAAAATGCTGCCGAGCAGCGACTACGGCCTCATGGAAACTGCTACACGCCTCTGCTTCTGCATAGCATTTCAGGGCTTTACCTCGAGGCAAGTTCTCACGTTGCTTGCCCTGTGAGCGATACAGCATGTTAGGATGCTGTATTTCTCCTTGAATAGAGTGACTTCAGGAACGAGGTCCTCGATCAATTCTAAGCAGAGTGTTTTCTCAGGGCAGCTCAGACGAGGGCAATGTCGAAGACTTCCAGGGCATGTTGGACTGCCTAGAAATGTGGTTCTGATGCTTTTCGAGTGCTCTGGAAATGTAGCTCTCCTGAAGTAACGTAGAGTGTGTTGCCCGAGACTCGGCAGACACAGAGGGCCTCCGAGGGACGTATGGGACCCAATGCTGCTCAGCAGGCCCACAGGGGTGTGGAGGGAGTCAGTGATCTTGGAACCAAAATGATGCTCACCCGAGGGGCCTAGGAGTCCTGAAAAGGGTACTTCCTTTAAAATAAAGCAGAACCTCCACTAAGAGCTCATGGAAAGAGCTGCATGCCTCCCTTTCTGCAGGGCTACTCAGGGCCTTACCTCGAGGCAAGGACTCACGTGGAGATTCCCTTTAGCTCTAGAGCATGGCATGGTGAGCCCCACCCCGGCCAATGAAGCTCCGTGTGTACCCAGAGAAAACTCATTTTCTTCCCAGACCCATGCCTACAGTGGCCAGAGGCCTGTCAACAGCAGAGAATTTCAGGGAGCTTCATGGCAGCAAGAATGGATCTTTCCAAATGGAAAGCAAGGTTAGTACCATCACGCCCCTATTTCCATGGGCACAGGCAGCATATATCTCTGTGGTTTTTAACAAGTCAAAAGGGACACAGAGTACATACTGGTTGCTTCCCTGAATCAACTTCTCGAGGCAGGGTGTTCTGCATCTAGTGAACGGTTTCACCAACGAACGCCGTAGCCAGGCCTCTGGGACCGTGCCTCTTCAAAAGCCTGCAGTGCTACAGGAAAAACTGTGCTTTAGTTGCAAAAGAACGCAAGCCGTCTTTCTCCTGGAGGCAGGGTGACTTCAGGTAGGAGGTCCTGATTGGAAGGAGAAGCCTAGTGTTTTTCTCTGTGCAGCTCAGACTAGGGAATGAGTGCCATTTCCACGGCATGTTAGACCTTGCTTGAACGTTGCTCTTGAACCTGTGCGAGTGCTGTGAATCAAGATATCACAAGAAAGAGTGCAGTGTGTTGCCCATGACTCAGCAGACACAGACGACCTCCGAGGGACCAATGGGCCTCGTTATTGCTCAGCAGGCCTACAGGGGTGTGGAGGTACTCTGAGATCTTGGAACAACAGTGATGCTCACCAGAGGGCGCGAGGAGTCCTGAAAAGGGTACTTCCTTTAAAGTAAAGCACAACAGCGACTAAGAGCTCATGGAAAGAGCTGCATGCCTCCCTTTCTGCAAGGGTACTCAGGTCCTTACCTCGAGGCAAGGACTCACGTGGAGATTCCCTTTAGCTCTAGAGCATGGCAAGGTGCGCCCCACCCCGGCCAATGAAGCTCCGTGTGTGGCCAGAGAAAACTCATTTTCTTCCCAGACCCATGCCTACAGTGACCAGGGGCCTGTCAACAGCAGAGAATTTCTGGGAACTTCACGGCAGCAAGAATGGAGGTTTCCAAATGGAAAGCAAGGTTAGTCCCATCATGCCCCCATTTCCATGGGCACAGCCAGCATACATCTCTGTGGTTTTTAACAAGTCAAATGAGACACAGAGTACACACAGGTTGCTTCCCTCAGTCAACTTCTCGAGGCAGGGTGTTCTGCAACTAGTAAACGGCCTCACCCAGGAAAGCCCTAGCTAGGCCTCCTGGCCCGTGCCTCTTCAAATGCCTGCCGTGCTACAGGAAATACTGTGCTTTAGTTGCAATAGGAACGTAGCCGTCTTTCTCTAGGAGGCAAGGTGACTTCAGCTAGGAGGTCCTGGATGGATGGAGAAGGCTAGTGTTTTTCTCTGTGCAGCTCAAACTAGGGAAGGAGTGAGACTTCCACGGCAAGTTGGAAATTGCTAGAACCGTGCTCGTGAATCTGTGCGATTGCTGGCTAAATCAAGATGTACCAGTAAGAGTGCACTGTGTTGCCCTACCTTCGGCATACACACTGTGATTCGGAAAGCTCCTGGCCTGGATATTGCTTAGAAGGTCCAGGGGAGCCTGAGGGTACTCAGTGTTCTTGCAGGCAATAGATATTCCAGGCTTGGCACCTAGGTGTCCTAACAAGCCTACTGGCGTAAAAATGCTGCCGAGCAGCGACTACGGCCTCATGGAAACTGCTACACGCCTCTGCTTCTGCATAGCATTTCAGGGCTTTACCTCGAGGCAAGTTCTCACGTTGCTTGCCCTGGGAGCGATACAGCATGTTAGGATGCTGTATTTCTCCTTGAATAGAGTGACTTCAGGAACGAGGTCCTCGATCAATTCTAAGCAGAGTGTTTTCTCAGGGCAGCTCAGACGAGGGCAATGTCGAAGACTTCCAGGGCATGTTGGACTGCCTAGAAATGTGGTTCTGATGCTGTTCGAGTGCTCTGGAAATGTAGCTCTCCTGAAGTAACGTAGAGTGTGTTGCCCGAGACTCGGCAGACACAGAGGGCCTCCGAGGGACGTATGGGACCCAATGCTGCTCAGCAGGCCCACAGGGGTGTGGAGGGAGTCAGTGATCTTGGAACCAAAATGATGCTCACCCGAGGGGCCTAGGAGTCCTGAAAAGGGTACTTCCTTTAAAATAAAGCAGAACCTCCACTAAGAGCTCATGGAAAGAGCTGCATGCCTCCCTTTCTGCAGGGCTACTCAGGGCCTTACCTCGAGGCAAGGACTCACGTGGAGATTCCCTTTAGCTCTAGAGCATGGCAAGGTGAGCCCCACCCCGGCCAAAGAAGCTCCGTGTGTACCCAGAGAAAACTCATTTTCTTCCCAGACCCATGCCTACAGTGGCCAGAGGCCTGTCAACAGCAGAGAATTTCAGGGAGCTTCATGGCAGCAAGAATGGATCTTTCCAAATGGAAAGCAAGGTTAGTACCATCACGCCCCTATTTCCATGGGCACAGGCAGCATATATCTCTGTGGTTTTTAACAAGTCAAAAGGGACACAGAGTACATAGTGGTTGCTTCCCTGAATCAACTTCTCGAGGCAGGGTGTTCTGCATCTAGTGAACGGTTTCACCAACGAACGCCGTAGCCAGGCCTCTGGGACCGTGCCTCTTCAAAAGCCTGCAGTGCTACAGGAAAAACTGTGCTTTAGTTGCAAAAGAACGCAAGCCGTCTTTCTCCTGGAGGCAGGGTGACTTCAGGTAGGAGGTCCTGATTGGAAGGAGAAGCCTAGTGTTTTTCTCTGTGCAGCTCAGACTAGGGAATGAGTGCCATTTCCACGGCATGTTAGACCTTGCTTGAACGTTGCTCTTGAACCTGTGCGAGTGCTGTGAATCAAGATATCACAAGAAAGAGTGCAGTGTGTTGCCCATGACTCAGCAGACACAGACGACCTCCGAGGGACCAATGGGCCTCGTTATTGCTCAGCAGGCCTACAGGGGTGTGGAGGTACTCTGAGATCTTGGAACAACAGTGATGCTCACCAGAGGGCGCGAGGAGTCCTGAAAAGGGTACTTCCTTTAAAGTAAAGCACAACAGCGACTAAGAGCTCATGGAAAGAGCTGCATGCCTCCCTTTCTGCAAGGGTACTCAGGTCCTTACCTCGAGGCAAGGACTCACGTGGAGATTCCCTTTAGCTCTAGAGCATGGCAAGGTGCGCCCCACCCCGGCCAATGAAGCTCCGTGTGTGGCCAGAGAAAACTCATTTTCTTCCCAGACCCATGCCTACAGTGACCAGGGGCCTGTCAACAGCAGAGAATTTCTGGGAACTTCACGGCAGCAAGAATGGAGGTTTCCAAATGGAAAGCAAGGTTAGTCCCATCATGCCCCCATTTCCATGGGCACAGCCAGCATACATCTCTGTGGTTTTTAACAAGTCAAATGAGACACAGAGTACACACAGGTTGCTTCCCTCAGTCAACTTCTCGAGGCAGGGTGTTCGTCAACTAGTAAACGGCCTCACCCAGGAAAGCCCTAGCTAGGCCTCCTGGCCCGTGCCTCTTCAAATGCCTGCCGTGCTACAGGAAATACTGTGCTTTAGTTGCAATAGGAACGTAGCCGTCTTTCTCTAGGAGGCAAGGTGACTTCAGCTAGGAGGTCCTGGATGGATGGAGAAGGCTAGTGTTTTTCTCTGTGCAGCTCAAACTAGGGAAGGAGTGAGACTTCCACGGCAAGTTGGAACTTGCTAGAACCGTGCTCGTGAATCTGTGCGATTGCTGGCTAAATCAAGATGTACCAGTAAGAGTGCACTGTGTTGCCCTACCTTCGGCATACACACTGTGATTCGGAAAGCTCCTGGCCTGGATATTGCTTAGAAGGGCCAGGGGAGCCTGAGGGTACTCAGTGTTCTTGCAGGCAATAGATATTCCAGGCTTGGCACCTAGGTGTCCTAACAAGCCTACTGGCGTAAAAATGCTGCCGAGCAGCGACTACGGCCTCATGGAAACTGCTACACGCCTCTGCTTCTGCATAGCATTTCAGGGCTTTACCTCGAGGCAAGTTCTCACGTTGCTTGTCCTGGGAGCGATACAGCATGTTAGGATGCTGTATTTCTCCTTGAATAGAGTGACTTCAGGAACGAGGTCCTCGATCAATTCTAAGCAGAGTGTTTTCTCAGGGCAGCTCAGACGAGGGCAATGTCGAAGACTTCCAGGGCATGTTGGACTGCCTAGAAATGTGGTTCTGATGCTGTTCGAGTGCTCTGGAAATGTAGCTCTCCTGAAGTAACGTAGAGTGTGTTGCCCGAGACTCGGCAGACACAGAGGGCCTCCGAGGGACGTATGGGACCCAATGCTGCTCAGCAGGCCCACAGGGGTGTGGAGGGAGTCAGTGATCTTGGAACCAAAATGATGCTCACCCGAGGGGCCTAGGAGTCCTGAAAAGGGTACTTCCTTTAAAATAAAGCAGAACCTCCACTAAGAGCTCATGGAAAGAGCTGCATGCCTCCCTTTCTGCAGGGCTACTCAGGGCCTTACCTCGAGGCAAGGACTCACGTGGAGATTCCCTTTAGCTCTAGAGCATGGCATGGTGAGCCCCACCCCGGCCAATGAAGCTCCGTGTGTACCCAGAGAAAACTCATTTTCTTCCCAGACCCATGCCTACAGTGGCCAGAGGCCTGTCAACAGCAGAGAATTTCAGGGAGCTTCATGGCAGCAAGAATGGATCTTTCCAAATGGAAAGCAAGGTTAGTACCATCACGCCCCTATTTCCATGGGCACAGGCAGCATATATCTCTGTGGTTTTTAACAAGTCAAAAGGGA
Organism: Eschrichtius robustus; assembly: GCF_028021215.1. Taxonomy (NCBI): domain Eukaryota; kingdom Metazoa; phylum Chordata; class Mammalia; order Artiodactyla; family Eschrichtiidae; genus Eschrichtius; species Eschrichtius robustus. The sequence continues at coordinate 100,889,138 of NC_090832.1, forward strand.
CACAGAGTACATACTGGTTGCTTCCCTGAATCAACTTCTCGAGGCAGGGTGTTCTGCATCTAGTGAACGGTTTCACCAACGAACGCCGTAGCCAGGCCTCTGGGACCGTGCCTCTTCAAAAGCCTGCAGTGCTACAGGAAAAACTGTGCTTTAGTTGCAAAAGAACGCAAGCCGTCTTTCTCCTGGAGGCAGGGTGACTTCAGGTAGGAGGTCCTGATTGGAAGGGGAAGCCTAGTGTTTTTCTCTGTGCAGCTCAGACTAGGGAATGAGTGCCATTTCCACGGCATGTTAGACCTTGCTTGAACGTTGCTCTTGAACCTGTGCGAGTGCTGTGAATCAAGATATCACAAGAAAGAGTGCAGTGTGTTGCCCATGACTCAGCAGACACAGACGACCTCCGAGGGACCAATGGGCCTCGTTATTGCTCAGCAGGCCTACAGGGGTGTGGAGGTACTCTGAGATCTTGGAACAACAGTGATGCTCACCAGAGGGCGCGAGGAGTCCTGAAAAGGGTACTTCCTTTAAAGTAAAGCACAACAGCGACTAAGAGCTCATGGAAAGAGCTGCATGCCTCCCTTTCTGCAAGGGTACTCAGGTCCTTACCTCGAGGCAAGGACTCACGTGGAGATTCCCTTTAGCTCTAGAGCATGGCAAGGTGCGCCCCACCCCGGCCAATGAAGCTCCGTGTGTGGCCAGAGAAAACTCATTTTCTTCCCAGACCCATGCCTACAGTGACCAGGGGCCTGTCAACAGCAGAGAATTTCTGGGAACTTCACGGCAGCAAGAATGGAGGTTTCCAAATGGAAAGCAAGGTTAGTCCCATCATGCCCCCATTTCCATGGGCACAGCCAGCATACATCTCTGTGGTTTTTAACAAGTCAAATGAGACACAGAGTACACACTGGTTGCTTCCCTCAGTCAACTTCTCGAGGCAGGGTGTTCTGCAACTAGTAAACGGCCTCACCCAGGAAAGCCCTAGCTAGGCCTCCTGGCCCGTGCCTCTTCAAATGCCTGCCGTGCTACAGGAAATACTGTGCTTTAGTTGCAATAGGAACGTAGCCGTCTTTCTCTAGGAGGCAAGGTGACTTCAGCTAGGAGGTCCTGGATGGATGGAGAAGGCTAGTGTTTTTCTCTGTGCAGCTCAAACTAGGGAAGGAGTGAGACTTCCACGGCAAGTTGGAACTTGCTAGAACCGTGCTCGTGAATCTGTGCGATTGCTGGCTAAATCAAGATGTACCAGTAAGAGTGCACTGTGTTACCCTACCTTCGGCATACACACTGTGATTCGGAAAGCTCCTGGCCTGGATATTGCTTAGAAGGGCCAGGGGAGCCTGAGGGTACTCAGTGTTCTTGCAGGCAATAGATATTCCAGGCTTGGCACCTAGGTGTCCTAACAAGCCTACTGGCGTAAAAATGCTGCCGAGCAGCGACTACGGCCTCATGGAAACTGCTACACGCCTCTGCTTCTGCATAGCATTTCAGGGCTTTACCTCGAGGCAAGTTCTCACGTTGCTTGCCCTGTGAGCGATACAGCATGTTAGGATGCTGTATTTCTCCTTGAATAGAGTGACTTCAGGAACGAGGTCCTCGATCAATTCTAAGCAGAGTGTTTTCTCAGGGCAGCTCAGACGAGGGCAATGTCGAAGACTTCCAGGGCATGTTGGACTGCCTAGAAATGTGGTTCTGATGCTTTTCGAGTGCTCTGGAAATGTAGCTCTCCTGAAGTAACGTAGAGTGTGTTGCCCGAGACTCGGCAGACACAGAGGGCCTCCGAGGGACGTATGGGACCCAATGCTGCTCAGCAGGCCCACAGGGGTGTGGAGGGAGTCAGTGATCTTGGAACCAAAATGATGCTCACCCGAGGGGCCTAGGAGTCCTGAAAAGGGTACTTCCTTTAAAATAAAGCAGAACCTCCACTAAGAGCTCATGGAAAGAGCTGCATGCCTCCCTTTCTGCAGGGCTACTCAGGGCCTTACCTCGAGGCAAGGACTCACGTGGAGATTCCCTTTAGCTCTAGAGCATGGCAAGGTGAGCCCCACCCCGGCCAATGAAGCTCCGTGTGTACCCAGAGAAAACTCATTTTCTTCCCAGACCCATGCCTACAGTGGCCAGAGGCCTGTCAACAGCAGAGAATTTCAGGGAGCTTCATGGCAGCAAGAATGGATCTTTCCAAATGGAAAGCAAGGTTAGTACCATCACGCCCCTATTTCCATGGGCACAGGCAGCATATATCTCTGTGGTTTTTAACAAGTCAAAAGGGACACAGAGTACATACTGGTTGCTTCCCTGAATCAACTTCTCGAGGCAGGGTGTTCTGCATCTAGTGAACGGTTTCACCAACGAACGCCGTAGCCAGGCCTCTGGGACCGTGCCTCTTCAAAAGCCTGCAGTGCTACAGGAAAAACTGTGCTTTAGTTGCAAAAGAACGCAAGCCGTCTTTCTCCTGGAGGCAGGGTGACTTCAGGTAGGAGGTCCTGATTGGAAGGAGAAGCCTAGTGTTTTTCTCTGTGCAGCTCAGACTAGGGAATGAGTGCCATTTCCACGGCATGTTAGACCTTGCTTGAACGTTGCTCTTGAACCTGTGCGAGTGCTGTGAATCAAGATATCACAAGAAAGAGTGCAGTGTGTTGCCCATGACTCAGCAGACACAGACGACCTCCGAGGGACCAATGGGCCTCGTTATTGCTCAGCAGGCCTACAGGGGTGTGGAGGTACTCTGAGATCTTGGAACAACAGTGATGCTCACCAGAGGGCGCGAGGAGTCCTGAAAAGGGTACTTCCTTTAAAGTAAAGCACAACAGCGACTAAGAGCTCATGGAAAGAGCTGCATGCCTCCCTTTCTGCAAGGGTACTCAGGTCCTTACCTCGAGGCAAGGACTCACGTGGAGATTCCCTTTAGCTCTAGAGCATGGCAAGGTGCGCCCCACCCCGGCCAATGAAGCTCCGTGTGTGGCCAGAGAAAACTCATTTTCTTCCCAGACCCATGCCTACAGTGACCAGGGGCCTGTCAACAGCAGAGAATTTCTGGGAACTTCACGGCAGCAAGAATGGAGGTTTCCAAATGGAAAGCAAGGTTAGTCCCATCATGCCCCCATTTCCATGGGCACAGCCAGCATACATCTCTGTGGTTTTTAACAAGTCAAATGAGACACAGAGTACACACAGGTTGCTTCCCTCAGTCAACTTCTCGAGGCAGGGTGTTCTGCAACTAGTAAACGGCCTCACCCAGGAAAGCCCTAGCTAGGCCTCCTGGCCCGTGCCTCTTCAAATGCCTGCCGTGCTACAGGAAATACTGTGCTTTAGTTGCAATAGGAACGTAGCCGTCTTTCTCTAGGAGGCAAGGTGACTTCAGCTAGGAGGTCCTGGATGGATGGAGAAGGCTAGTGTTTTTCTCTGTGCAGCTCAAACTAGGGAAGGAGTGAGACTTCCACGGCAAGTTGGAACTTGCTAGAACCGTGCTCGTGAATCTGTGCGATTGCTGGCTAAATCAAGATGTACCAGTAAGAGTGCACTGTGTTGCCCTACCTTCGGCATACACACTGTGATTCGGAAAGCTCCTGGCCTGGATATTGCTTAGAAGGGCCAGGGGAGCCTGAGGGTACTCAGTGTTCTTGCAGGCAATAGATATTCCAGGCTTGGCACCTAGGTGTCCTAACAAGCCTACTGGCGTAAAAATGCTGCCGAGCAGCGACTACGGCCTCATGGAAACTGCTACACGCCTCTGCTTCTGCATAGCATTTCAGGGCTTTACCTCGAGGCAAGTTCTCACGTTGCTTGTCCTGGGAGCGATACAGCATGTTAGGATGCTGTATTTCTCCTTGAATAGAGTGACTTCAGGAACGAGGTCCTCGATCAATTCTAAGCAGAGTGTTTTCTCAGGGCAGCTCAGACGAGGGCAATGTCGAAGACTTCCAGGGCATGTTGGACTGCCTAGAAATGTGGTTCTGATGCTGTTCGAGTGCTCTGGAAATGTAGCTCTCCTGAAGTAACGTAGAGTGTGTTGCCCGAGACTCGGCAGACACAGAGGGCCTCCGAGGGACGTATGGGACCCAATGCTGCTCAGCAGGCCCACAGGGGTGTGGAGGGAGTCAGTGATCTTGGAACCAAAATGATGCTCACCCGAGGGGCCTAGGAGTCCTGAAAAGGGTACTTCCTTTAAAATAAAGCAGAACCTCCACTAAGAGCTCATGGAAAGAGCTGCATGCCTCCCTTTCTGCAGGGCTACTCAGGGCCTTACCTCGAGGCAAGGACTCACGTGGAGATTCCCTTTAGCTCTAGAGCATGGCATGGTGAGCCCCACCCCGGCCAATGAAGCTCCGTGTGTACCCAGAGAAAACTCATTTTCTTCCCAGACCCATGCCTACAGTGGCCAGAGGCCTGTCAACAGCAGAGAATTTCAGGGAGCTTCATGGCAGCAAGAATGGATCTTTCCAAATGGAAAGCAAGGTTAGTACCATCACGCCCCTATTTCCATGGGCACAGGCAGCATATATCTCTGTGGTTTTTAACAAGTCAAAAGGGACACAGAGTACATACTGGTTGCTTCCCTGAATCAACTTCTCGAGGCAGGGTGTTCTGCATCTAGTGAACGGTTTCACCAACGAACGCCGTAGCCAGGCCTCTGGGACCGTGCCTCTTCAAAAGCCTGCAGTGCTACAGGAAAAACTGTGCTTTAGTTGCAAAAGAACGCAAGCCGTCTTTCTCCTGGAGGCAGGGTGACTTCAGGTAGGAGGTCCTGATTGGAAGGGGAAGCCTAGTGTTTTTCTCTGTGCAGCTCAGACTAGGGAATGAGTGCCATTTCCACGGCATGTTAGACCTTGCTTGAACGTTGCTCTTGAACCTGTGCGAGTGCTGTGAATCAAGATATCACAAGAAAGAGTGCAGTGTGTTGCCCATGACTCAGCAGACACAGACGACCTCCGAGGGACCAATGGGCCTCGTTATTGCTCAGCAGGCCTACAGGGGTGTGGAGGTACTCTGAGATCTTGGAACAACAGTGATGCTCACCAGAGGGCGCGAGGAGTCCTGAAAAGGGTACTTCCTTTAAAGTAAAGCACAACAGCGACTAAGAGCTCATGGAAAGAGCTGCATGCCTCCCTTTCTGCAAGGGTACTCAGGTCCTTACCTCGAGGCAAGGACTCACGTGGAGATTCCCTTTAGCTCTAGAGCATGGCAAGGTGCGCCCCACCCCGGCCAATGAAGCTCCGTGTGTGGCCAGAGAAAACTCATTTTCTTCCCAGACCCATGCCTACAGTGACCAGGGGCCTGTCAACAGCAGAGAATTTCTGGGAACTTCACGGCAGCAAGAATGGAGGTTTCCAAATGGAAAGCAAGGTTAGTCCCATCATGCCCCCATTTCCATGGGCACAGCCAGCATACATCTCTGTGGTTTTTAACAAGTCAAATGAGACACAGAGTACACACAGGTTGCTTCCCTCAGTCAACTTCTCGAGGCAGGGTGTTCTGCAACTAGTAAACGGCCTCACCCAGGAAAGCCCTAGCTAGGCCTCCTGGCCCGTGCCTCTTCAAATGCCTGCCGTGCTACAGGAAATACTGTGCTTTAGTTGCAATAGGAACGTAGCCGTCTTTCTCTAGGAGGCAAGGTGACTTCAGCTAGGAGGTCCTGGATGGATGGAGAAGGCTAGTGTTTTTCTCTGTGCAGCTCAAACTAGGGAAGGAGTGAGACTTCCACGGCAAGTTGGAACTTGCTAGAACCGTGCTCGTGAATCTGTGCGATTGCTGGCTAAATCAAGATGTACCAGTAAGAGTGCACTGTGTTGCCCTACCTTCGGCATACACACTGTGATTCGGAAAGCTCCTGGCCTGGATATTGCTTAGAAGGGCCAGGGGAGCCTGAGGGTACTCAGTGTTCTTGCAGGCAATAGATATTCCAGGCTTGGCACCTAGGTGTCCTAACAAGCCTACTGGCGTAAAAATGCTGCCGAGCAGCGACTACGGCCTCATGGAAACTGCTACACGCCTCTGCTTCTGCATAGCATTTCAGGGCTTTACCTCGAGGCAAGTTCTCACGTTGCTTGTCCTGGGAGCGATACAGCATGTTAGGATGCTGTATTTCTCCTTGAATAGAGTGACTTCAGGAACGAGGTCCTCGATCAATTCTAAGCAGAGTGTTTTCTCAGGGCAGCTCAGACGAGGGAAATGTCGAACACTTCCAGGGCATGTTGGACTGCCTAGAAATGTGGTTCTGATGCTGTTCGAGTGCTCTGGAAATGTAGCTCTCCTGAAGTAACGTAGAGTGTGTTGCCCGAGACTCGGCAGACACAGAGGGCCTCCGAGGGACGTATGGGACCCAATGCTGCTCAGCAGGCCCACAGGGGTGTGGAGGGAGTCAGTGATCTTGGAACCAAAATGATGCTCACCCGAGGGGCCTAGGAGTCCTGAAAAGGGTACTTCCTTTAAAATAAAGCAGAACCTCCACTAAGAGCTCATGGAAAGAGCTGCATGCCTCCCTTTCTGCAGGGCTACTCAGGGCCTTACCTCGAGGCAAGGACTCACGTGGAGATTCCCTTTAGCTCTAGAGCATGGCATGGTGAGCCCCACCCCGGCCAATGAAGCTCCGTGTGTACCCAGAGAAAACTCATTTTCTTCCCAGACCCATGCCTACAGTGGCCAGAGGCCTGTCAACAGCAGAGAATTTCAGGGAGCTTCATGGCAGCAAGAATGGATCTTTCCAAATGGAAAGCAAGGTTAGTACCATCACGCCCCTATTTCCATGGGCACAGGCAGCATATATCTCTGTGGTTTTTAACAAGTCAAAAGGGACACAGAGTACATACTGGTTGCTTCCCTGAATCAACTTCTCGAGGCAGGGTGTTCTGCATCTAGTGAACGGTTTCACCAACGAACGCCGTAGCCAGGCCTCTGGGACCGTGCCTCTTCAAAAGCCTGCAGTGCTACAGGAAAAACTGTGCTTTAGTTGCAAAAGAACGCAAGCCGTCTTTCTCCTGGAGGCAGGGTGACTTCAGGTAGGAGGTCCTGATTGGAAGGAGAAGCCTAGTGTTTTTCTCTGTGCAGCTCAGACTAGGGAATGAGTGCCATTTCCACGGCATGTTAGACCTTGCTTGAACGTTGCTCTTGAACCTGTGCGAGTGCTGTGAATCAAGATATCACAAGAAAGAGTGCAGTGTGTTGCCCATGACTCAGCAGACACAGACGACCTCCGAGGGACCAATGGGCCTCGTTATTGCTCAGCAGGCCTACAGGGGTGTGGAGGTACTCTGAGATCTTGGAACAACAGTGATGCTCACCAGAGGGCGCGAGGAGTCCTGAAAAGGGTACTTCCTTTAAAGTAAAGCACAACAGCGACTAAGAGCTCATGGAAAGAGCTGCATGCCTCCCTTTCTGCAAGGGTACTCAGGTCCTTACCTCGAGGCAAGGACTCACGTGGAGATTCCCTTTAGCTCTAGAGCATGGCAAGGTGCGCCCCACCCCGGCCAATGAAGCTCCGTGTGTGGCCAGAGAAAACTCATTTTCTTCCCAGACCCATGCCTACAGTGACCAGGGGCCTGTCAACAGCAGAGAATTTCTGGGAACTTCACGGCAGCAAGAATGGAGGTTTCCAAATGGAAAGCAAGGTTAGTCCCATCATGCCCCCATTTCCATGGGCACAGCCAGCATACATCTCTGTGGTTTTTAACAAGTCAAATGAGACACAGAGTACACACAGGTTGCTTCCCTCAGTCAACTTCTCGAGGCAGGGTGTTCTGCAACTAGTAAACGGCCTCACCCAGGAAAGCCCTAGCTAGGCCTCCTGGCCCGTGCCTCTTCAAATGCCTGCCGTGCTACAGGAAATACTGTGCTTTAGTTGCAATAGGAACGTAGCCGTCTTTCTCTAGGAGGCAAGGTGACTTCAGCTAGGAGGTCCTGGATGGATGGAGAAGGCTAGTGTTTTTCTCTGTGCAGCTCAAACTAGGGAAGGAGTGAGACTTCCACGGCAAGTTGGAAATTGCTAGAACCGTGCTCGTGAATCTGTGCGATTGCTGGCTAAATCAAGATGTACCAGTAAGAGTGCACTGTGTTGCCCTACCTTCGGCATACACACTGTGATTCGGAAAGCTCCTGGCCTGGATATTGCTTAGAAGGTCCAGGGGAGCCTGAGGGTACTCAGTGTTCTTGCAGGCAATAGATATTCCAGGCTTGGCACCTAGGTGTCCTAACAAGCCTACTGGCGTAAAAATGCTGCCGAGCAGCGACTACGGCCTCATGGAAACTGCTACACGCCTCTGCTTCTGCATAGCATTTCAGGGCTTTACCTCGAGGCAAGTTCTCACGTTGCTTGCCCTGGGAGCGATACAGCATGTTAGGATGCTGTATTTCTCCTTGAATAGAGTGACTTCAGGAACGAGGTCCTCGATCAATTCTAAGCAGAGTGTTTTCTCAGGGCAGCTCAGACGAGGGCAATGTCGAAGACTTCCAGGGCATGTTGGACTGCCTAGAAATGTGGTTCTGATGCTGTTCGAGTGCTCTGGAAATGTAGCTCTCCTGAAGTAACGTAGAGTGTGTTGCCCGAGACTCGGCAGACACAGAGGGCCTCCGAGGGACGTATGGGACCCAATGCTGCTCAGCAGGCCCACAGGGGTGTGGAGGGAGTCAGTGATCTTGGAACCAAAATGATGCTCACCCGAGGGGCCTAGGAGTCCTGAAAAGGGTACTTCCTTTAAAATAAAGCAGAACCTCCACTAAGAGCTCATGGAAAGAGCTGCATGCCTCCCTTTCTGCAGGGCTACTCAGGGCCTTACCTCGAGGCAAGGACTCACGTGGAGATTCCCTTTAGCTCTAGAGCATGGCAAGGTGAGCCCCACCCCGGCCAAAGAAGCTCCGTGTGTACCCAGAGAAAACTCATTTTCTTCCCAGACCCATGCCTACAGTGGCCAGAGGCCTGTCAACAGCAGAGAATTTCAGGGAGCTTCATGGCAGCAAGAATGGATCTTTCCAAATGGAAAGCAAGGTTAGTACCATCACGCCCCTATTTCCATGGGCACAGGCAGCATATATCTCTGTGGTTTTTAACAAGTCAAAAGGGACACAGAGTACATAGTGGTTGCTTCCCTGAATCAACTTCTCGAGGCAGGGTGTTCTGCATCTAGTGAACGGTTTCACCAACGAACGCCGTAGCCAGGCCTCTGGGACCGTGCCTCTTCAAAAGCCTGCAGTGCTACAGGAAAAACTGTGCTTTAGTTGCAAAAGAACGCAAGCCGTCTTTCTCCTGGAGGCAGGGTGACTTCAGGTAGGAGGTCCTGATTGGAAGGAGAAGCCTAGTGTTTTTCTCTGTGCAGCTCAGACTAGGGAATGAGTGCCATTTCCACGGCATGTTAGACCTTGCTTGAACGTTGCTCTTGAACCTGTGCGAGTGCTGTGAATCAAGATATCACAAGAAAGAGTGCAGTGTGTTGCCCATGACTCAGCAGACACAGACGACCTCCGAGGGACCAATGGGCCTCGTTATTGCTCAGCAGGCCTACAGGGGTGTGGAGGTACTCTGAGATTTTGGAACAACAGTGATGCTCACCAGAGGGCGCGAGGAGTCCTGAAAAGGGTACTTCCTTTAAAGTAAAGCACAACAGCGACTAAGAGCTCATGGAAAGAGCTGCATGCCTCCCTTTCTGCAAGGGTACTCAGGTCCTTACCTCGAGGCAAGGACTCACGTGGAGATTCCCTTTAGCTCTAGAGCATGGCAAGGTGCGCCCCACCCCGGCCAATGAAGCTCCGTGTGTGGCCAGAGAAAACTCATTTTCTTCCCAGACCCATGCCTACAGTGACCAGGGGCCTGTCAACAGCAGAGAATTTCTGGGAACTTCACGGCAGCAAGAATGGAGGTTTCCAAATGGAAAGCAAGGTTAGTCCCATCATGCCCCCATTTCCATGGGCACAGCCAGCATACATCTCTGTGGTTTTTAACAAGTCAAATGAGACACAGAGTACACACAGGTTGCTTCCCTCAGTCAACTTCTCGAGGCAGGGTGTTCTGCAACTAGTAAACGGCCTCACCCAGGAAAGCCCTAGCTAGGCCTCCTGGCCCGTGCCTCTTCAAATGCCTGCCGTGCTACAGGAAATACTGTGCTTTATTTGCAATAGGAACGTAGCCGTCTTTCTCTAGGAGGCAAGGTGACTTCAGCTAGGAGGTCCTGGATGGATGGAGAAGGCTAGTGTTTTTCTCTGTGCAGCTCAAACTAGGGAAGGAGTGAGACTTCCACGGCAAGTTGGAACTTGCTAGAACCGTGCTCGTGAATCTGTGCGATTGCTGGCTAAATCAAGATGTACCAGTAAGAGTGCACTGTGTTGCCCTACCTTCGGCATACACACTGTGATTCGGAAAGCTCCTGGCCTGGATATTGCTTAGAAGGGCCAGGGGAGCCTGAGGGTACTCAGTGTTCTTGCAGGCAATAGATATTCCAGGCTTGGCACCTAGGTGTCCTAACAAGCCTACTGGCGTAAAAATGCTGCCGAGCAGCGACTACGGCCTCATGGAAACTGCTACACGCCTCTGCTTCTGCATAGCATTTCAGGGCTTTACCTCGAGGCAAGTTCTCACGTTGCTTGTCCTGGGAGCGATACAGCATGTTAGGATGCTGTATTTCTCCTTGAATAGAGTGACTTCAGGAACGAGGTCCTCGATCAATTCTAAGCAGAGTGTTTTCTCAGGGCAGCTCAGACGAGGGCAATGTCGAAGACTTCCAGGGCATGTTGGACTGCCTAGAAATGTGGTTCTGATGCTGTTCGAGTGCTCTGGAAATGTAGCTCTCCTGAAGTAACGTAGAGTGTGTTGCCCGAGACTCGGCAGACACAGAGGGCCTCCGAGGGACGTATGGGACCCAATGCTGCTCAGCAGGCCCACAGGGGTGTGGAGGGAGTCAGTGATCTTGGAACCAAAATGATGCTCACCCGAGGGGCCTAGGAGTCCTGAAAAGGGTACTTCCTTTAAAATAAAGCAGAACCTCCACTAAGAGCTCATGGAAAGAGCTGCATGCCTCCCTTTCTGCAGGGCTACTCAGGGCCTTACCTCGAGGCAAGGACTCACGTGGAGATTCCCTTTAGCTCTAGAGCATGGCATGGTGAGCCCCACCCCGGCCAATGAAGCTCCGTGTGTACCCAGAGAAAACTCATTTTCTTCCCAGACCCATGCCTACAGTGGCCAGAGGCCTGTCAACAGCAGAGAATTTCAGGGAGCTTCATGGCAGCAAGAATGGATCTTTCCAAATGGAAAGCAAGGTTAGTACCATCACGCCCCTATTTCCATGGGCACAGGCAGCATATATCTCTGTGGTTTTTAACAAGTCAAAAGGGACACAGAGTACATACTGGTTGCTTCCCTGAATCAACTTCTCGAGGCAGGGTGTTCTGCATCTAGTGAACGGTTTCACCAACGAACGCCGTAGCCAGGCCTCTGGGACCGTGCCTCTTCAAAAGCCTGCAGTGCTACAGGAAAAACTGTGCTTTAGTTGCAAAAGAACGCAAGCCGTCTTTCTCCTGGAGGCAGGGTGACTTCAGGTAGGAGGTCCTGATTGGAAGGGGAAGCCTAGTGTTTTTCTCTGTGCAGCTCAGACTAGGGAATGAGTGCCATTTCCACGGCATGTTAGACCTTGCTTGAACGTTGCTCTTGAACCTGTGCGAGTGCTGTGAATCAAGATATCACAAGAAAGAGTGCAGTGTGTTGCCCATGACTCAGCAGACACAGACGACCTCCGAGGGACCAATGGGCCTCGTTATTGCTCAGCAGGCCTACAGGGGTGTGGAGGTACTCTGAGATCTTGGAACAACAGTGATGCTCACCAGAGGGCGCGAGGAGTCCTGAAAAGGGTACTTCCTTTAAAGTAAAGCACAACAGCGACTAAGAGCTCATGGAAAGAGCTGCATGCCTCCCTTTCTGCAAGGGTACTCAGGTCCTTACCTCGAGGCAAGGACTCACGTGGAGATTCCCTTTAGCTCTAGAGCATGGCAAGGTGCGCCCCACCCCGGCCAATGAAGCTCCGTGTGTGGCCAGAGAAAACTCATTTTCTTCCCAGACCCATGCCTACAGTGACCAGGGGCCTGTCAACAGCAGAGAATTTCTGGGAACTTCACGGCAGCAAGAATGGAGGTTTCCAAATGGAAAGCAAGGTTAGTCCCATCATGCCCCCATTTCCATGGGCACAGCCAGCATACATCTCTGTGGTTTTTAACAAGTCAAATGAGACACAGAGTACACACAGGTTGCTTCCCTCAGTCAACTTCTCGAGGCAGGGTGTTCTGCAACTAGTAAACGGCCTCACCCAGGAAAGCCCTAGCTAGGCCTCCTGGCCCGTGCCTCTTCAAATGCCTGCCGTGCTACAGGAAATACTGTGCTTTAGTTGCAATAGGAACGTAGCCGTCTTTCTCTAGGAGGCAAGGTGACTTCAGCTAGGAGGTCCTGGATGGATGGAGAAGGCTAGTGTTTTTCTCTGTGCAGCTCAAACTAGGGAAGGAGTGAGACTTCCACGGCAAGTTGGAACTTGCTAGAACCGTGCTCGTGAATCTGTGCGATTGCTGGCTAAATCAAGATGTACCAGTAAGAGTGCACTGTGTTGCCCTACCTTCGGCATACACACTGTGATTCGGAAAGCTCCTGGCCTGGATATTGCTTAGAAGGGCCAGGGGAGCCTGAGGGTACTCAGTGTTCTTGCAGGCAATAGATATTCCAGGCTTGGCACCTAGGTGTCCTAACAAGCCTACTGGCGTAAAAATGCTGCCGAGCAGCGACTACGGCCTCATGGAAACTGCTACACGCCTCTGCTTCTGCATAGCATTTCAGGGCTTTACCTCGAGGCAAGTTCTCACGTTGCTTGTCCTGGGAGCGATACAGCATGTTAGGATGCTGTATTTCTCCTTGAATAGAGTGACTTCAGGAACGAGGTCCTCGATCAATTCTAAGCAGAGTGTTTTCTCAGGGCAGCTCAGACGAGGGCAATGTCGAAGACTTCCAGGGCATGTTGGACTGCCTAGAAATGTGGTTCTGATGCTGTTCGAGTGCTCTGGAAATGTAGCTCTCCTGAAGTAACGTAGAGTGTGTTGCCCGAGACTCGGCAGACACAGAGGGCCTCCGAGGGACGTATGGGACCCAATGCTGCTCAGCAGGCCCACAGGGGTGTGGAGGGAGTCAGTGATCTTGGAACCAAAATGATGCTCACCCGAGGGGCCTAGGAGTCCTGAAAAGGGTACTTCCTTTAAAATAAAGCAGAACCTCCACTAAGAGCTCATGGAAAGAGCTGCATGCCTCCCTTTCTGCAGGGCTACTCAGGGCCTTACCTCGAGGCAAGGACTCACGTGGAGATTCCCTTTAGCTCTAGAGCATGGCATGGTGAGCCCCACCCCGGCCAATGAAGCTCCGTGTGTACCCAGAGAAAACTCATTTTCTTCCCAGACCCATGCCTACAGTGGCCAGAGGCCTGTCAACAGCAGAGAATTTCAGGGAGCTTCATGGCAGCAAGAATGGATCTTTCCAAATGGAAAGCAAGGTTAGTACCATCACGCCCCTATTTCCATGGGCACAGGCAGCATATATCTCTGTGGTTTTTAACAAGTCAAAAGGGACACAGAGTACATACTGGTTGCTTCCCTGAATCAACTTCTCGAGGCAGGGTGTTCTGCATCTAGTGAACGGTTTCACCAACGAACGCCGTAGCCAGGCCTCTGGGACCGTGCCTCTTCAAAAGCCTGCAGTGCTACAGGAAAAACTGTGCTTTAGTTGCAAAAGAACGCAAGCTGTCTTTCTCCTGGAGGCAGGGTGACTTCAGGTAGGAGGTCCTGATTGGAAGGGGAAGCCTAGTGTTTTTCTCTGTGCAGCTCAGACTAGGGAATGAGTGCCATTTCCACGGCATGTTAGACCTTGCTTGAACGTTGCTCTTGAACCTGTGCGAGTGCTGTGAATCAAGATATCACAAGAAAGAGTGCAGTGTGTTGCCCATGACTCAGCAGACACAGACGACCTCCGAGGGACCAATGGGCCTCGTTATTGCTCAGCAGGCCTACAGGGGTGTGGAGGTACTCTGAGATCTTGGAACAACAGTGATGCTCACCAGAGGGCGCGAGGAGTCCTGAAAAGGGTACTTCCTTTAAAGTAAAGCACAACAGCGACTAAGAGCTCATGGAAAGAGCTGCATGCCTCCCTTTCTGCAAGGGTACTCAGGTCCTTACCTCGAGGCAAGGACTCACGTGGAGATTCCCTTTAGCTCTAGAGCATGGCAAGGTGCGCCCCACCCCGGCCAATGAAGCTCCGTGTGTGGCCAGAGAAAACTCATTTTCTTCCCAGACCCATGCCTACAGTGACCAGGGGCCTGTCAACAGCAGAGAATTTCTGGGAACTTCACGGCAGCAAGAATGGAGGTTTCCAAATGGAAAGCAAGGTTAGTCCCATCATGCCCCCATTTCCATGGGCACAGCCAGCATACATCTCTGTGGTTTTTAACAAGTCAAATGAGACACAGAGTACACACAGGTTGCTTCCCTCAGTCAACTTCTCGAGGCAGGGTGTTCTGCAACTAGTAAACGGCCTCACCCAGGAAAGCCCTAGCTAGGCCTCCTGGCCCGTGCCTCTTCAAATGCCTGCCGTGCTACAGGAAATACTGTGCTTTAGTTGCAATAGGAACGTAGCCGTCTTTCTCTAGGAGGCAAGGTGACTTCAGCTAGGAGGTCCTGGATGGATGGAGAAGGCTAGTGTTTTTCTCTGTGCAGCTCAAACTAGGGAAGGAGTGAGACTTCCACGGCAAGTTGGAACTTGCTAGAACCGTGCTCGTGAATCTGTGCGATTGCTGGCTAAATCAAGATGTACCAGTAAGAGTGCACTGTGTTGCCCTACCTTCGGCATACACACTGTGATTCGGAAAGCTCCTGGCCTGGATATTGCTTAGAAGGGCCAGGGGAGCCTGAGGGTACTCAGTGTTCTTGCAGGCAATAGATATTCCAGGCTTGGCACCTAGGTGTCCTAACAAGCCTACTGGCGTAAAAATGCTGCCGAGCAGCGACTACGGCCTCATGGAAACTGCTACACGCCTCTGCTTCTGCATAGCATTTCAGGGCTTTACCTCGAGGCAAGTTCTCACGTTGCTTGTCCTGGGAGCGATACAGCATGTTAGGATGCTGTATTTCTCCTTGAATAGAGTGACTTCAGGAACGAGGTCCTCGATCAATTCTAAGCAGAGTGTTTTCTCAGGGCAGCTCAGACGAGGGCAATGTCGAAGACTTCCAGGGCATGTTGGACTGCCTAGAAATGTGGTTCTGATGCTGTTCGAGTGCTCTGGAAATGTAGCTCTCCTGAAGTAACGTAGAGTGTGTTGCCCGAGACTCGGCAGACACAGAGGGCCTCCGAGGGACGTATGGGACCCAATGCTGCTCAGCAGGCCCACAGGGGTGTGGAGGGAGTCAGTGATCTTGGAATCAAAATGATGCTCACCCGAGGGGCCTAGGAGTCCTGAAAAGGGTACTTCCTTTAAAATAAAGCAGAACCTCCACTAAGAGCTCATGGAAAGAGCTGCATGCCTCCCTTTCTGCAGGGCTACTCAGGGCCTTACCTCGAGGCAAGGACTCACGTGGAGATTCCCTTTAGCTCTAGAGCATGGCAAGGTGAGCCCCACCCCGGCCAAAGAAGCTCCGTGTGTACCCAGAGAAAACTCATTTTCTTCCCAGACCCATGCCTACAGTGGCCAGAGGCCTGTCAACAGCAGAGAATTTCAGGGAGCTTCATGGCAGCAAGAATGGATCTTTCCAAATGGAAAGCAAGGTTAGTACCATCACGCCCCTATTTCCATGGGCACAGGCAGCATATATCTCTGTGGTTTTTAACAAGTCAAAAGGGACACAGAGTACATACTGGTTGCTTCCCTGAATCAACTTCTCGAGGCAGGGTGTTCTGCATCTAGTGAACGGTTTCACCAACGAACGCCGTAGCCAGGCCTCGGGGACCGTGCCTCTTCAAAAGCCTGCAGTGCTACAGGAAAAACTTTTGCTTTAGTTGCAAAAGAACGCAAGCCGTCTTTCTCCTGGAGGCAGGGTGACTTCAGGTAGGAGGTCCTGATTGGAAGGAGAAGCCTAGTGTTTTTCTCTGTGCAGCTCAGACTAGGGAATGAGTGCCATTTCCACGGCATGTTAGACCTTGCTTGAACGTTGCTCTTGAACCTGTGCGAGTGCTGTGAATCAAGATATCACAAGAAAGAGTGCAGTGTGTTGCCCATGACTCAGCAGACACAGACGACCTCCGAGGGACCAATGGGCCTCGTTATTGCTCAGCAGGCCTACAGGGGTGTGGAGGTACTCTGAGATCTTGGAACAACAGTGATGCTCACCAGAGGGTGCGAGGAGTCCTGAAAAGGGTACTTCCTTTAAAGTAAAGCACAACAGCGACTAAGAGCTCATGGAAAGAGCTGCATGCCTCCCTTTCTGCAAGGGTACTCAGGTCCTTACCTCGAGGCAAGGACTCACGTGGAGATTCCCTTTAGCTCTAGAGCATGGCAAGGTGCGCACCACCCCGGCCAATGAAGCTCCGTGTGTGGCCAGAGAAAACTCATTTTCTTCCCAGACCCATGCCTACAGTGACCAGGGGCCTGTCAACAGCAGAGAATTTCTGGGAACTTCACGGCAGCAAGAATGGAGGTTTCCAAATGGAAAGCAAGGTTAGTCCCATCATGCCCCCATTTCCATGGGCACAGCCAGCATACATCTCTGTGGTTTTTAACAAGTCAAATGAGACACAGAGTACACACAGGTTGCTTCCCTCAGTCAACTTCTCGAGGCAGGGTGTTCTGCAACTAGTAAACGGCCTCACCCAGGAAAGCCCTAGCTAGGCCTCCTGGCCCGTGCCTCTTCAAATGCCTGCCGTGCTACAGGAAATACTGTGCTTTAGTTGCAATAGGAACGTAGCCGTCTTTCTCTAGGAGGCAAGGTGACTTCAGCTAGGAGGTCCTGGATGGATGGAGAAGGCTAGTGTTTTTCTCTGTGCAGCTCAAACTAGGGAAGGAGTGAGACTTCCACGGCAAGTTGGAACTTGCTAGAACCGTGCTCGTGAATCTGTGCGATTGCTGGCTAAATCAAGATGTACCAGTAAGAGTGCACTGTGTTGCCCTACCTTCGGCATACACACTGTGATTCGGAAAGCTCCTGGCCTGGATATTGCTTAGAAGGGCCAGGGGAGCCTGAGGGTACTCAGTGTTCTTGCAGGCAATAGATATTCCAGGCTTGGCACCTACGTGTCCTAACAAGCCTACTGGCGTAAAAATGCTGCCGAGCAGCGACTACGGCCTCATGGAAACTGCTACACGCCTCTGCTTCTGCATAGCATTTCAGGGCTTTACCTCGAGGCAAGTTCTCACGTTGCTTGCCCTGGGAGTGATACAGCATGTTAGGATGCTGTATTTCTCCTTGAATAGAGTGACTTCAGGAACGAGGTCCTCGATCAATTCTAAGCAGAGTGTTTTCTCAGGGCAGCTCAGACGAGGGCAATGTCGAAGACTTCCAGGGCATGTTGGACTGCCTAGAAATGTGGTTCTGATGCTGTTCGAGTGCTCTGGAAATGTAGCTCTCCTGAAGTAACGTAGAGTGTGTTGCCCGAGACTCGGCAGACACAGAGGGCCTCCGAGGGACGTATGGGACCCAATGCTGCTCAGCAGGCCCACAGGGGTGTGGAGGGAGTCAGTGATCTTGGAACCAAAATGATGCTCACCCGAGGGGCCTAGGAGTCCTGAAAAGGGTACTTCCTTTAAAATAAAGCAGAACCTCCACTAAGAGCTCATGGAAAGAGCTGCATGCCTCCCTTTCTGCAGGGCTACTCAGGGCCTTACCTCGAGGCAAGGACTCACGTGGAGATTCCCTTTAGCTCTAGAGCATGGCAAGGTGAGCCCCACCCCGGCCAAAGAAGCTCCGTGTGTACCCAGAGAAAACTCATTTTCTTCCCAGACCCATGCCTACAGTGGCCAGAGGCCTGTCAACAGCAGAGAATTTCAGGGAGCTTCATGGCAGCAAGAATGGATCTTTCCAAATGGAAAGCAAGGTTAGTACCATCACGCCCCTATTTCCATGGGCACAGGCAGCATATATCTCTGTGGTTTTTAACAAGTCAAAAGGGACACAGAGTACATACTGGTTGCTTCCCTGAATCAACTTCTCGAGGCAGGGTGTTCTGCATCTAGTGAACGGTTTCACCAACGAACGCCGTAGCCAGGCCTCTGGGATCGTGCCTCTTCAAAAGCCTGCAGTGCTACAGGAAAAACTGTGCTTTAGTTGCAAAAGAACGCAAGCCGTCTTTCTCCTGGAGGCAGGGTGACTTCAGGTAGGAGGTCCTGATTGGAAGGAGAAGCCTAGTGTTTTTCTCTGTGCAGCTCAGACTAGGGAATGAGTGCCATTTCCACGGCATGTTAGACCTTGCTTGAACGTTGCTCTTGAACCTGTGCGAGTGCTGTGAATCAAGATATCACAAGAAAGAGTGCAGTGTGTTGCCCATGACTCAGCAGACACAGACGACCTCCGAGGGACCAATGGGCCTCGTTATTGCTCAGCAGGCCTACAGGGGTGTGGAGGTACTCTGAGATCTTGGAACAACAGTGATGCTCACCAGAGGGCGCGAGGAGTCCTGAAAAGGTTACTTCCTTTAAAGTAAAGCACAACAGCGACTAAGAGCTCATGGAAAGAGCTGCATGCCTCCCTTTCTGCAAGGGTACTCAGGTCCTTACCTCGAGGCAAGGACTCACGTGGAGATTCCCTTTAGCTCTAGAGCATGGCAAGGTGCGCCCCACCCCGGCCAATGAAGCTCCGTGTGTGGCCAGAGAAAACTCATTTTCTTCCCAGACCCATGCCTACAGTGACCAGGGGCCTGTCAACAGCAGAGAATTTCTGGGAACTTCACGGCAGCAAGAATGGAGGTTTCCAAATGGAAAGCAAGGTTAGTCCCATCATGCCCCCATTTCCATGGGCACAGCCAGCATACATCTCTGTGGTTTTTAACAAGTCAAATGAGACACAGAGTACACACAGGTTGCTTCCCTCAGTCAACTTCTCGAGGCAGGGTGTTCTGCAACTAGTAAACGGCCTCACCCAGGAAAGCCCTAGCTAGGCCTCCTGGCCCGTGCCTCTTCAAATGCCTGCCGTGCTACAGGAAATACTGTGCTTTAGTTGCAATAGGAACGTAGCCGTCTTTCTCTAGGAGGCAAGGTGACTTCAGCTAGGAGGTCCTGGATGGATGGAGAAGGCTAGTGTTTTTCTCTGTGCAGCTCAAACTAGGGAAGGAGTGAGACTTCCACGGCAAGTTGGAACTTGCTAGAACCGTGCTCGTGAATCTGTACGATTGCTGGCTAAATCAAGATGTACCAGTAAGAGTGCACTGTGTTGCCCTACCTTCGGCATACACACTGTGATTCGGAAAGCTCCTGGCCTGGATATTGCTTAGAAGGGCCAGGGGAGCCTGAGGGTACTCAGTGTTCTTGCAGGCAATAGATATTCCAGGCTTGGCACCTAGGTGTCCTAACAAGCCTACTGGCGTAAAAATGCTGCCGAGCAGCGACTACGGCCTCATGGAAACTGCTACACGCCTCTGCTTCTGCATAGCATTTCAGGGCTTTACCTAGAGGCAAGTTCTCACGTTGCTTGTCCTGGGAGCGATACAGCATGTTAGGATGCTGTATTTCTCCTTGAATAGAGTGACTTCAGGAACGAGGTCCTCGATCAATTCTAAGCAGAGTGTTTTCTCAGGGCAGCTCAGACGAGGGCAATGTCGAAGACTTCCAGGGCATGTTGGACTGCCTAGAAATGTGGTTCTGATGCTGTTCGAGTGCTCTGGAAATGTAGCTCTCCTGAAGTAACGTAGAGTGTGTTGCCCGAGACTCGGCAGACACAGAGGGCCTCCGAGGGACGTATGGGACCCAATGCTGCTCAGCAGGCCCACAGGGGTGTGGAGGGAGTCAGTGATCTTGGAACCAAAATGATGCTCACCCGAGGGGCCTAGGAGTCCTGAAAAGGGTACTTCCTTTAAAATAAAGCAGAACCTCCACTAAGAGCTCATGGAAAGAGCTGCATGCCTCCCTTTCTGCAGGGCTACTCAGGGCCTTACCTCGAGGCAAGGACTCACGTGGAGATTCCCTTTAGCTCTAGAGCATGGCAAGGTGAGCCCCACCCCGGCCAAAGAAGCTCCGTGTGTACCCAGAGAAAACTCATTTTCTTCCCAGACCCATGCCTACAGTGGCCAGAGGCCTGTCAACAGCAGAGAATTTCAGGGAGCTTCATGGCAGCAAGAATGGATCTTTCCAAATGGAAAGCAAGGTTAGTACCATCACGCCCCTATTTCCATGGGCACAGGCAGCATATATCTCTGTGGCTTTTAACAAGTCAAAAGGGACACAGAGTACATACTGGTTGCTTCCCTGAATCAACTTCTCGAGGCAGGGTGTTCTGCATCTAGTGAACGGTTTCACCAACGAACGCCGTAGCCAGGCCTCTGGGACCGTGCCTCTTCAAAAGCCTGCAGTGCTACAGGAAAAACTGTGCTTTAGTTGCAAAAGAACGCAAGCCGTCTTTCTCCTGGAGGCAGGGTGACTTCAGGTAGGAGGTCCTGATTGGAAGGAGAAGCCTAGTGTTTTTCTCTGTGCAGCTCAGACTAGGGAATGAGTGCCATTTCCACGGCATGTTAGACCTTGCTTGAACGTTGCTCTTGAACCTGTGCGAGTGCTGTGAATCAAGATATCACAAGAAAGAGTGCAGTGTGTTGCCCATGACTCAGCAGACACAGACGACCTCCGAGGGACCAATGGGCCTCGTTATTGCTCAGCAGGCCTACAGGGGTGTGGAGGTACTCTGAGATCTTGGAACAACAGTGATGCTCACCAGAGGGCGCGAGGAGTCCTGAAAAGGGTACTTCCTTTAAAGTAAAGCACAACAGCGACTAAGAGCTCATGGAAAGAGCTGCATGCCTCCCTTTCTGCAAGGGTACTCAGGTCCTTACCTCGAGGCAAGGACTCACGTGGAGATTCCCTTTAGCTCTAGAGCATGGCAAGGTGCGCCCCACCCCGGCCAATGAAGCTCCGTGTGTGGCCAGAGAAAACTCATTTTCTTCCCAGACCCATGCCTACAGTGACCAGGGGCCTGTCAACAGCAGAGAATTTCTGGGAACTTCACGGCAGCAAGAATGGAGGTTTCCAAATGGAAAGCAAGGTTAGTCCCATCATGCCCCCATTTCCATGGGCACAGCCAGCATACATCTCTGTGGTTTTTAACAAGTCAAATGAGACACAGAGTACACACAGGTTGCTTCCCTCAGTCAACTTCTCGAGGCAGGGTGTTCTGCAACTAGTAAACGGCCTCACCCAGGAAAGCCCTAGCTAGGCCTCCTGGCCCGTGCCTCTTCAAATGCCTGCCGTGCTACAGGAAATACTGTGCTTTAGTTGCAATAGGAACGTAGCCGTCTTTCTCTAGGAGGCAAGGTGACTTCAGCTAGGAGGTCCTGGATGGATGGAGAAGGCTAGTGTTTTTCTCTGTGCAGCTCAAACTAGGGAAGGAGTGAGACTTCCACGGCAAGTTGGAACTTGCTAGAACCGTGCTCGTGAATCTGTACGATTGCTGGCTAAATCAAGATGTACCAGTAAGAGTGCACTGTGTTGCCCTACCTTCGGCATACACACTGTGATTCGGAAAGCTCCTGGCCTGGATATTGCTTAGAAGGGCCAGGGGAGCCTGAGGGTACTCAGTGTTCTTGCAGGCAATAGATATTCCAGGCTTGGCACCTAGGTGTCCTAACAAGCCTACTGGCGTAAAAATGCTGCCGAGCAGCGACTACGGCCTCATGGAAACTGCTACACGCCTCTGCTTCTGCATAGCATTTCAGGGCTTTACCTAGAGGCAAGTTCTCACGTTGCTTGTCCTGGGAGCGATACAGCATGTTAGGATGCTGTATTTCTCCTTGAATAGAGTGACTTCAGGAACGAGGTCCTCGATCAATTCTAAGCAGAGTGTTTTCTCAGGGCAGCTCAGACGAGGGCAATGTCGAAGACTTCCAGGGCATGTTGGACTGCCTAGAAATGTGGTTCTGATGCTGTTCGAGTGCTCTGGAAATGTAGCTCTCCTGAAGTAACGTAGAGTGTGTTGCCCGAGACTCGGCAGACACAGAGGGCCTCCGAGGGACGTATGGGACCCAATGCTGCTCAGCAGGCCCACAGGGGTGTGGAGGGAGTCAGTGATCTTGGAACCAAAATGATGCTCACCCGAGGGGCCTAGGAGTCCTGAAAAGGGTACTTCCTTTAAAATAAAGCAGAACCTCCACTAAGAGCTCATGGAAAGAGCTGCATGCCTCCCTTTCTGCAGGGCTACTCAGGGCCTTACCTCGAGGCAAGGACTCACGTGGAGATTCCCTTTAGCTCTAGAGCATGGCAAGGTGAGCCCCACCCCGGCCAAAGAAGCTCCGTGTGTACCCAGAGAAAACTCATTTTCTTCCCAGACCCATGCCTACAGTGGCCAGAGGCCTGTCAACAGCAGAGAATTTCAGGGAGCTTCATGGCAGCAAGAATGGATCTTTCCAAATGGAAAGCAAGGTTAGTACCATCACGCCCCTATTTCCATGGGCACAGGCAGCATATATCTCTGTGGTTTTTAACAAGTCAAAAGGGACACAGAGTACATACTGGTTGCTTCCCTGAATCAACTTCTCGAGGCAGGGTGTTCTGCATCTAGTGAACGGTTTCACCAACGAACGCCGTAGCCAGGCCTCTGGGACCGTGCCTCTTCAAAAGCCTGCAGTGCTACAGGAAAAACTGTGCTTTAGTTGCAAAAGAACGCAAGCCGTCTTTCTCCTGGAGGCAGGGTGACTTCAGGTAGGAGGTCCTGATTGGAAGGAGAAGCCTAGTGTTTTTCTCTGTGCAGCTCAGACTAGGGAATGAGTGCCATTTCCACGGCATGTTAGACCTTGCTTGAACGTTGCTCTTGAACCTGTGCGAGTGCTGTGAATCAAGATATCACAAGAAAGAGTGCAGTGTGTTGCCCATGACTCAGCAGACACAGACGACCTCCGAGGGACCAATGGGCCTCGTTATTGCTCAG
The DNA here is from genome assembly GCF_028021215.1 of Eschrichtius robustus. NCBI lineage: Eukaryota > Metazoa > Chordata > Mammalia > Artiodactyla > Eschrichtiidae > Eschrichtius > Eschrichtius robustus. The sequence continues at coordinate 100,912,178 of NC_090832.1, forward strand.
CAGGCCTACAGGGGTGTGGAGGTACTCTGAGATCTTGGAACAACAGTGATGCTCACCAGAGGGCGCGAGGAGTCCTGAAAAGGGTACTTCCTTTAAAGTAAAGCACAACAGCGACTAAGAGCTCATGGAAAGAGCTGCATGCCTCCCTTTCTGCAAGGGTACTCAGGTCCTTACCTCGAGGCAAGGACTCACGTGGAGATTCCCTTTAGCTCTAGAGCATGGCAAGGTGCGCCCCACCCCGGCCAATGAAGCTCCGTGTGTGGCCAGAGAAAACTCATTTTCTTCCCAGACCCATGCCTACAGTGACCAGGGGCCTGTCAACAGCAGAGAATTTCTGGGAACTTCACGGCAGCAAGAATGGAGGTTTCCAAATGGAAAGCAAGGTTAGTCCCATCATGCCCCCATTTCCATGGGCACAGCCAGCATACATCTCTGTGGTTTTTAACAAGTCAAATGAGACACAGAGTACACACAGGTTGCTTCCCTCAGTCAACTTCTCGAGGCAGGGTGTTCTGCAACTAGTAAACGGCCTCACCCAGGAAAGCCCTAGCTAGGCCTCCTGGCCCGTGCCTCTTCAAATGCCTGCCGTGCTACAGGAAATACTGTGCTTTAGTTGCAATAGGAACGTAGCCGTCTTTCTCTAGGAGGCAAGGTGACTTCAGCTAGGAGGTCCTGGATGGATGGAGAAGGCTAGTGTTTTTCTCTGTGCAGCTCAAACTAGGGAAGGAGTGAGACTTCCACGGCAAGTTGGAACTTGCTAGAACCGTGCTCGTGAATCTGTGCGATTGCTGGCTAAATCAAGATGTACCAGTAAGAGTGCACTGTGTTGCCCTACCTTCGGCATACACACTGTGATTCGGAAAGCTCCTGGCCTGGATATTGCTTAGAAGGGCCAGGGGAGCCTGAGGGTACTCAGTGTTCTTGCAGGCAATAGATATTCCAGGCTTGGCACCTAGGTGTCCTAACAAGCCTACTGGCGTAAAAATGCTGCCGAGCAGCGACTACGGCCTCATGGAAACTGCTACACGCCTCTGCTTCTGCATAGCATTTCAGGGCTTTACCTCGAGGCAAGTTCTCACGTTGCTTGTCCTGGGAGCGATACAGCATGTTAGGATGCTGTATTTCTCCTTGAATAGAGTGACTTCAGGAACGAGGTCCTCGATCAATTCTAAGCAGAGTGTTTTCTCAGGGCAGCTCAGACGAGGGCAATGTCGAAGACTTCCAGGGCATGTTGGACTGCCTAGAAATGTGGTTCTGATGCTGTTCGAGTGCTCTGGAAATGTAGCTCTCCTGAAGTAACGTAGAGTGTGTTGCCCGAGACTCGGCAGACACAGAGGGCCTCCGAGGGACGTATGGGACCCAATGCTGCTCAGCAGGCCCACAGGGGTGTGGAGGGAGTCAGTGATCTTGGAACCAAAATGATGCTCACCCGAGGGGCCTAGGAGTCCTGAAAAGGGTACTTCCTTTAAAATAAAGCAGAACCTCCACTAAGAGCTCATGGAAAGAGCTGCATGCCTCCCTTTCTGCAGGGCTACTCAGGGCCTTACCTCGAGGCAAGGACTCACGTGGAGATTCCCTTTAGCTCTAGAGCATGGCAAGGTGAGCCCCACCCCGGCCAAAGAAGCTCCGTGTGTACCCAGAGAAAACTCATTTTCTTCCCAGACCCATGCCTACAGTGGCCAGAGGCCTGTCAACAGCAGAGAATTTCAGGGAGCTTCATGGCAGCAAGAATGGATCTTTCCAAATGGAAAGCAAGGTTAGTACCATCACGCCCCTATTTCCATGGGCACAGGCAGCATATATCTCTGTGGTTTTTAACAAGTCAAAAGGGACACAGAGTACATACTGGTTGCTTCCCTGAATCAACTTCTCGAGGCAGGGTGTTCTGCATCTAGTGAACGGTTTCACCAACGAACGCCGTAGCCAGGCCTCTGGGACCGTGCCTCTTCAAAAGCCTGCAGTGCTACAGGAAAAACTGTGCTTTAGTTGCAAAAGAACGCAAGCCGTCTTTCTCCTGGAGGCAGGGTGACTTCAGGTAGGAGGTCCTGATTGGAAGGAGAAGCCTAGTGTTTTTCTCTGTGCAGCTCAGACTAGGGAATGAGTGCCATTTCCACGGCATGTTAGACCTTGCTTGAACGTTGCTCTTGAACCTGTGCGAGTGCTGTGAATCAAGATATCACAAGAAAGAGTGCAGTGTGTTGCCCATGACTCAGCAGACACAGACGACCTCCGAGGGACCAATGGGCCTCGTTATTGCTCAGCAGGCCTACAGGGGTGTGGAGGTACTCTGAGATCTTGGAACAACAGTGATGCTCACCAGAGGGCGCGAGGAGTCCTGAAAAGGGTACTTCCTTTAAAGTAAAGCACAACAGCGACTAAGAGCTCATGGAAAGAGCTGCATGCCTCCCTTTCTGCAAGGGTACTCAGGTCCTTACCTCGAGACAAGGACTCACGTGGAGATTCCCTTTAGCTCTAGAGCATGGCAAGGTGCGCCCCACCCCGGCCAATGAAGCTCCGTGTGTGGCCAGAGAAAACTCATTTTCTTCCCAGACCCATGCCTACAGTGACCAGGGGCCTGTCAACAGCAGAGAATTTCTGGGAACTTCACGGCAGCAAGAATGGAGGTTTCCAAATGGAAAGCAAGGTTAGTCCCATCATGCCCCCATTTCCATGGGCACAGCCAGCATACATCTCTGTGGTTTTTAACAAGTCAAATGAGACACAGAGTACACACAGGTTGCTTCCCTCAGTCAACTTCTCGAGGCAGGGTGTTCTGCAACTAGTAAACGGCCTCACCCAGGAAAGCCCTAGCTAGGCCTCCTGGCCCGTGCCTCTTCAAATGCCTGCCGTGCTACAGGAAATACTGTGCTTTAGTTGCAATAGGAACGTAGCCGTCTTTCTCTAGGAGGCAAGGTGACTTCAGCTAGGAGGTCCTGGATGGATGGAGAAGGCTAGTGTTTTTCTCTGTGCAGCTCAAACTAGGGAAGGAGTGAGACTTCCACGGCAAGTTGGAACTTGCTAGAACCGTGCTCGTGAATCTGTGCGATTGCTGGCTAAATCAAGATGTACCAGTAAGAGTGCACTGTGTTGCCCTACCTTCGGCATACACACTGTGATTCGGAAAGCTCCTGGCCTGGATATTGCTTAGAAGGGCCAGGGGAGCCTGAGGGTACTCAGTGTTCTTGCAGGCAATAGATATTCCAGGCTTGGCACCTAGGTGTCCTAACAAGCCTACTGGCGTAAAAATGCTGCCGAGCAGCGACTACGGCCTCATGGAAACTGCTACACGCCTCTGCTTCTGCATAGCATTTCAGGGCTTTACCTCGAGGCAAGTTCTCACGTTGCTTGCCCTGTGAGCGATACAGCATGTTAGGATGCTGTATTTCTCCTTGAATAGAGTGACTTCAGGAACGAGGTCCTCGATCAATTCTAAGCAGAGTGTTTTCTCAGGGCAGCTCAGACGAGGGCAATGTCGAAGACTTCCAGGGCATGTTGGACTGCCTAGAAATGTGGTTCTGATGCTTTTCGAGTGCTCTGGAAATGTAGCTCTCCTGAAGTAACGTAGAGTGTGTTGCCCGAGACTCGGCAGACACAGAGGGCCTCCGAGGGACGTATGGGACCCAATGCTGCTCAGCAGGCCCACAGGGGTGTGGAGGGAGTCAGTGATCTTGGAACCAAAATGATGCTCACCCGAGGGGCCTAGGAGTCCTGAAAAGGGTACTTCCTTTAAAATAAAGCAGAACCTCCACTAAGAGCTCATGGAAAGAGCTGCATGCCTCCCTTTCTGCAGGGCTACTCAGGGCCTTACCTCGAGGCAAGGACTCACGTGGAGATTCCCTTTAGCTCTAGAGCATGGCATGGTGAGCCCCACCCCGGCCAATGAAGCTCCGTGTGTACCCAGAGAAAACTCATTTTCTTCCCAGACCCATGCCTACAGTGGCCAGAGGCCTGTCAACAGCAGAGAATTTCAGGGAGCTTCATGGCAGCAAGAATGGATCTTTCCAAATGGAAAGCAAGGTTAGTACCATCACGCCCCTATTTCCATGGGCACAGGCAGCATATATCTCTGTGGTTTTTAACAAGTCAAAAGGGACACAGAGTACATACTGGTTGCTTCCCTGAATCAACTTCTCGAGGCAGGGTGTTCTGCATCTAGTGAACGGTTTCACCAACGAACGCCGTAGCCAGGCCTCTGGGACCGTGCCTCTTCAAAAGCCTGCAGTGCTACAGGAAAAACTGTGCTTTAGTTGCAAAAGAACGCAAGCCGTCTTTCTCCTGGAGGCAGGGTGACTTCAGGTAGGAGGTCCTGATTGGAAGGAGAAGCCTAGTGTTTTTCTCTGTGCAGCTCAGACTAGGGAATGAGTGCCATTTCCACGGCATGTTAGACCTTGCTTGAACGTTGCTCTTGAACCTGTGCGAGTGCTGTGAATCAAGATATCACAAGAAAGAGTGCAGTGTGTTGCCCATGACTCAGCAGACACAGACGACCTCCGAGGGACCAATGGGCCTCGTTATTGCTCAGCAGGCCTACAGGGGTGTGGAGGTACTCTGAGATCTTGGAACAACAGTGATGCTCACCAGAGGGCGCGAGGAGTCCTGAAAAGGGTACTTCCTTTAAAGTAAAGCACAACAGCGACTAAGAGCTCATGGAAAGAGCTGCATGCCTCCCTTTCTGCAAGGGTACTCAGGTCCTTACCTCGAGGCAAGGACTCACGTGGAGATTCCCTTTAGCTCTAGAGCATGGCAAGGTGCGCCCCACCCCGGCCAATGAAGCTCCGTGTGTGGCCAGAGAAAACTCATTTTCTTCCCAGACCCATGCCTACAGTGACCAGGGGCCTGTCAACAGCAGAGAATTTCTGGGAACTTCACGGCAGCAAGAATGGAGGTTTCCAAATGGAAAGCAAGGTTAGTCCCATCATGCCCCCATTTCCATGGGCACAGCCAGCATACATCTCTGTGGTTTTTAACAAGTCAAATGAGACACAGAGTACACACAGGTTGCTTCCCTCAGTCAACTTCTCGAGGCAGGGTGTTCTGCAACTAGTAAACGGCCTCACCCAGGAAAGCCCTAGCTAGGCCTCCTGGCCCGTGCCTCTTCAAATGCCTGCCGTGCTACAGGAAATACTGTGCTTTAGTTGCAATAGGAACGTAGCCGTCTTTCTCTAGGAGGCAAGGTGACTTCAGCTAGGAGGTCCTGGATGGATGGAGAAGGCTAGTGTTTTTCTCTGTGCAGCTCAAACTAGGGAAGGAGTGAGACTTCCACGGCAAGTTGGAACTTGCTAGAACCGTGCTCGTGAATCTGTGCGATTGCTGGCTAAATCAAGATGTACCAGTAAGAGTGCACTGTGTTGCCCTACCTTCGGCATACACACTGTGATTCGGAAAGCTCCTGGCCTGGATATTGCTTAGAAGGGCCAGGGGAGCCTGAGGGTACTCAGTGTTCTTGCAGGCAATAGATATTCCAGGCTTGGCACCTAGGTGTCCTAACAAGCCTACTGGCGTAAAAATGCTGCCGAGCAGCGACTACGGCCTCATGGAAACTGCTACACGCCTCTGCTTCTGCATAGCATTTCAGGGCTTTACCTCGAGGCAAGTTCTCACGTTGCTTGCCCTGTGAGCGATACAGCATGTTAGGATGCTGTATTTCTCCTTGAATAGAGTGACTTCAGGAACGAGGTCCTCGATCAATTCTAAGCAGAGTGTTTTCTCAGGGCAGCTCAGACGAGGGCAATGTCGAAGACTTCCAGGGCATGTTGGACTGCCTAGAAATGTGGTTCTGATGCTTTTCGAGTGCTCTGGAAATGTAGCTCTCCTGAAGTAACGTAGAGTGTGTTGCCCGAGACTCGGCAGACACAGAGGGCCTCCGAGGGACGTATGGGACCCAATGCTGCTCAGCAGGCCCACAGGGGTGTGGAGGGAGTCAGTGATCTTGGAACCAAAATGATGCTCACCCGAGGGGCCTAGGAGTCCTGAAAAGGGTACTTCCTTTAAAATAAAGCAGAACCTCCACTAAGAGCTCATGGAAAGAGCTGCATGCCTCCCTTTCTGCAGGGCTACTCAGGGCCTTACCTCGAGGCAAGGACTCACGTGGAGATTCCCTTTAGCTCTAGAGCATGGCATGGTGAGCCCCACCCCGGCCAATGAAGCTCCGTGTGTACCCAGAGAAAACTCATTTTCTTCCCAGACCCATGCCTACAGTGGCCAGAGGCCTGTCAACAGCAGAGAATTTCAGGGAGCTTCATGGCAGCAAGAATGGATCTTTCCAAATGGAAAGCAAGGTTAGTACCATCACGCCCCTATTTCCATGGGCACAGGCAGCATATATCTCTGTGGTTTTTAACAAGTCAAAAGGGACACAGAGTACATACTGGTTGCTTCCCTGAATCAACTTCTCGAGGCAGGGTGTTCTGCATCTAGTGAACGGTTTCACCAACGAACGCCGTAGCCAGGCCTCTGGGACCGTGCCTCTTCAAAAGCCTGCAGTGCTACAGGAAAAACTGTGCTTTAGTTGCAAAAGAACGCAAGCCGTCTTTCTCCTGGAGGCAGGGTGACTTCAGGTAGGAGGTCCTGATTGGAAGGAGAAGCCTAGTGTTTTTCTCTGTGCAGCTCAGACTAGGGAATGAGTGCCATTTCCACGGCATGTTAGACCTTGCTTGAACGTTGCTCTTGAACCTGTGCGAGTGCTGTGAATCAAGATATCACAAGAAAGAGTGCAGTGTGTTGCCCATGACTCAGCAGACACAGACGACCTCCGAGGGACCAATGGGCCTCGTTATTGCTCAGCAGGCCTACAGGGGTGTGGAGGTACTCTGAGATCTTGGAACAACAGTGATGCTCACCAGAGGGCGCGAGGAGTCCTGAAAAGGGTACTTCCTTTAAAGTAAAGCACAACAGCGACTAAGAGCTCATGGAAAGAGCTGCATGCCTCCCTTTCTGCAAGGGTACTCAGGTCCTTACCTCGAGGCAAGGACTCACGTGGAGATTCCCTTTAGCTCTAGAGCATGGCAAGGTGCGCCCCACCCCGGCCAATGAAGCTCCGTGTGTGGCCAGAGAAAACTCATTTTCTTCCCAGACCCATGCCTACAGTGACCAGGGGCCTGTCAACAGCAGAGAATTTCTGGGAACTTCACGGCAGCAAGAATGGAGGTTTCCAAATGGAAAGCAAGGTTAGTCCCATCATGCCCCCATTTCCATGGGCACAGCCAGCATACATCTCTGTGGTTTTTAACAAGTCAAATGAGACACAGAGTACACACAGGTTGCTTCCCTCAGTCAACTTCTCGAGGCAGGGTGTTCTGCAACTAGTAAACGGCCTCACCCAGGAAAGCCCTAGCTAGGCCTCCTGGCCCGTGCCTCTTCAAATGCCTGCCGTGCTACAGGAAATACTGTGCTTTAGTTGCAATAGGAACGTAGCCGTCTTTCTCTAGGAGGCAAGGTGACTTCAGCTAGGAGGTCCTGGATGGATGGAGAAGGCTAGTGTTTTTCTCTGTGCAGCTCAAACTAGGGAAGGAGTGAGACTTCCACGGCAAGTTGGAACTTGCTAGAACCGTGCTCGTGAATCTGTGCGATTGCTGGCTAAATCAAGATGTACCAGTAAGAGTGCACTGTGTTGCCCTACCTTCGGCATACACACTGTGATTCGGAAAGCTCCTGGCCTGGATATTGCTTAGAAGGGCCAGGGGAGCCTGAGGGTACTCAGTGTTCTTGCAGGCAATAGATATTCCAGGCTTGGCACCTAGGTGTCCTAACAAGCCTACTGGCGTAAAAATGCTGCCGAGCAGCGACTACGGCCTCATGGAAACTGCTACACGCCTCTGCTTCTGCATAGCATTTCAGGGCTTTACCTCGAGGCAAGTTCTCACGTTGCTTGCCCTGTGAGCGATACAGCATGTTAGGATGCTGTATTTCTCCTTGAATAGAGTGACTTCAGGAACGAGGTCCTCGATCAATTCTAAGCAGAGTGTTTTCTCAGGGCAGCTCAGACGAGGGCAATGTCGAAGACTTCCAGGGCATGTTGGACTGCCTAGAAATGTGGTTCTGATGCTTTTCGAGTGCTCTGGAAATGTAGCTCTCCTGAAGTAACGTAGAGTGTGTTGCCCGAGACTCGGCAGACACAGAGGGCCTCCGAGGGACGTATGGGACCCAATGCTGCTCAGCAGGCCCACAGGGGTGTGGAGGGAGTCAGTGATCTTGGAACCAAAATGATGCTCACCCGAGGGGCCTAGGAGTCCTGAAAAGGGTACTTCCTTTAAAATAAAGCAGAACCTCCACTAAGAGCTCATGGAAAGAGCTGCATGCCTCCCTTTCTGCAGGGCTACTCAGGGCCTTACCTCGAGGCAAGGACTCACGTGGAGATTCCCTTTAGCTCTAGAGCATGGCATGGTGAGCCCCACCCCGGCCAATGAAGCTCCGTGTGTACCCAGAGAAAACTCATTTTCTTCCCAGACCCATGCCTACAGTGGCCAGAGGCCTGTCAACAGCAGAGAATTTCAGGGAGCTTCATGGCAGCAAGAATGGATCTTTCCAAATGGAAAGCAAGGTTAGTACCATCACGCCCCTATTTCCATGGGCACAGGCAGCATATATCTCTGTGGTTTTTAACAAGTCAAAAGGGACACAGAGTACATACTGGTTGCTTCCCTGAATCAACTTCTCGAGGCAGGGTGTTCTGCATCTAGTGAACGGTTTCACCAACGAACGCCGTAGCCAGGCCTCTGGGACCGTGCCTCTTCAAAAGCCTGCAGTGCTACAGGAAAAACTGTGCTTTAGTTGCAAAAGAACGCAAGCCGTCTTTCTCCTGGAGGCAGGGTGACTTCAGGTAGGAGGTCCTGATTGGAAGGAGAAGCCTAGTGTTTTTCTCTGTGCAGCTCAGACTAGGGAATGAGTGCCATTTCCACGGCATGTTAGACCTTGCTTGAACGTTGCTCTTGAACCTGTGCGAGTGCTGTGAATCAAGATATCACAAGAAAGAGTGCAGTGTGTTGCCCATGACTCAGCAGACACAGACGACCTCCGAGGGACCAATGGGCCTCGTTATTGCTCAGCAGGCCTACAGGGGTGTGGAGGTACTCTGAGATCTTGGAACAACAGTGATGCTCACCAGAGGGCGCGAGGAGTCCTGAAAAGGGTACTTCCTTTAAAGTAAAGCACAACAGCGACTAAGAGCTCATGGAAAGAGCTGCATGCCTCCCTTTCTGCAAGGGTACTCAGGTCCTTACCTCGAGGCAAGGACTCACGTGGAGATTCCCTTTAGCTCTAGAGCATGGCAAGGTGCGCCCCACCCCGGCCAATGAAGCTCCGTGTGTGGCCAGAGAAAACTCATTTTCTTCCCAGACCCATGCCTACAGTGACCAGGGGCCTGTCAACAGCAGAGAATTTCTGGGAACTTCACGGCAGCAAGAATGGAGGTTTCCAAATGGAAAGCAAGGTTAGTCCCATCATGCCCCCATTTCCATGGGCACAGCCAGCATACATCTCTGTGGTTTTTAACAAGTCAAATGAGACACAGAGTACACACAGGTTGCTTCCCTCAGTCAACTTCTCGAGGCAGGGTGTTCTGCAACTAGTAAACGGCCTCACCCAGGAAAGCCCTAGCTAGGCCTCCTGGCCCGTGCCTCTTCAAATGCCTGCCGTGCTACAGGAAATACTGTGCTTTAGTTGCAATAGGAACGTAGCCGTCTTTCTCTAGGAGGCAAGGTGACTTCAGCTAGGAGGTCCTGGATGGATGGAGAAGGCTAGTGTTTTTCTCTGTGCAGCTCAAACTAGGGAAGGAGTGAGACTTCCACGGCAAGTTGGAACTTGCTAGAACCGTGCTCGTGAATCTGTGCGATTGCTGGCTAAATCAAGATGTACCAGTAAGAGTGCACTGTGTTGCCCTACCTTCGGCATACACACTGTGATTCGGAAAGCTCCTGGCCTGGATATTGCTTAGAAGGGCCAGGGGAGCCTGAGGGTACTCAGTGTTCTTGCAGGCAATAGATATTCCAGGCTTGGCACCTAGGTGTCCTAACAAGCCTACTGGCGTAAAAATGCTGCCGAGCAGCGACTACGGCCTCATGGAAACTGCTACACGCCTCTGCTTCTGCATAGCATTTCAGGGCTTTACCTCGAGGCAAGTTCTCACGTTGCTTGCCCTGGGAGCGATACAGCATGTTAGGATGCTGTATTTCTCCTTGAATAGAGTGACTTCAGGAACGAGGTCCTCGATCAATTCTAAGCAGAGTGTTTTCTCAGGGCAGCTCAGACGAGGGCAATGTCGAAGACTTCCAGGGCATGTTGGACTGCCTAGAAATGTGGTTCTGATGCTTTTCGAGTGCTCTGGAAATGTAGCTCTCCTGAAGTAACGTAGAGTGTGTTGCCCGAGACTCGGCAGACACAGAGGGCCTCCGAGGGACGTATGGGACCCAATGCTGCTCAGCAGGCCCACAGGGGTGTGGAGGGAGTCAGTGATCTTGGAACCAAAATGATGCTCACCCGAGGGGCCTAGGAGTCCTGAAAAGGGTACTTCCTTTAAAATAAAGCAGAACCTCCACTAAGAGCTCATGGAAAGAGCTGCATGCCTCCCTTTCTGCAGGGCTACTCAGGGCCTTACCTCGAGGCAAGGACTCACGTGGAGATTCCCTTTAGCTCTAGAGCATGGCATGGTGAGCCCCACCCCGGCCAAAGAAGCTCCGTGTGTACCCAGAGAAAACTCATTTTCTTCCCAGACCCATGCCTACAGTGGCCAGAGGCCTGTCAACAGCAGAGAATTTCAGGGAGCTTCATGGCAGCAAGAATGGATCTTTCCAAATGGAAAGCAAGGTTAGTACCATCACGCCCCTATTTCCATGGGCACAGGCAGCATATATCTCTGTGGTTTTTAACAAGTCAAAAGGGACACAGAGTACATACTGGTTGCTTCCCTGAATCAACTTCTCGAGGCAGGGTGTTCTGCATCTAGTGAACGGTTTCACCAACGAACGCCGTAGCCAGGCCTCTGGGACCGTGCCTCTTCAAAAGCCTGCAGTGCTACAGGAAAAACTGTGCTTTAGTTGCAAAAGAACGCAAGCCGTCTTTCTCCTGGAGGCAGGGTGACTTCAGGTAGGAGGTCCTGATTGGAAGGAGAAGCCTAGTGTTTTTCTCTGTGCAGCTCAGACTAGGGAATGAGTGCCATTTCCACGGCATGTTAGACCTTGCTTGAACGTTGCTCTTGAACCTGTGCGAGTGCTGTGAATCAAGATATCACAAGAAAGAGTGCAGTGTGTTGCCCATGACTCAGCAGACACAGACGACCTCCGAGGGACCAATGGGCCTCGTTATTGCTCAGCAGGCCTACAGGGGTGTGGAGGTACTCTGAGATCTTGGAACAACAGTGATGCTCACCAGAGGGCGCGAGGAGTCCTGAAAAGGGTACTTCCTTTAAAGTAAAGCACAACAGCGACTAAGAGCTCATGGAAAGAGCTGCATGCCTCCCTTTCTGCAAGGGTACTCAGGTCCTTACCTCGAGGCAAGGACTCACGTGGAGATTCCCTTTAGCTCTAGAGCGTGGCAAGGTGCGCCCCACCCCGGCCAATGAAGCTCCGTGTGTGGCCAGAGAAAACTCATTTTCTTCCCAGACCCATGCCTACAGTGACCAGGGGCCTGTCAACAGCAGAGAATTTCTGGGAACTTCACGGCAGCAAGAATGGAGGTTTCCAAATGGAAAGCAAGGTTAGTCCCATCATGCCCCCATTTCCATGGGCACAGCCAGCATACATCTCTGTGGTTTTTAACAAGTCAAATGAGACACAGAGTACACACAGGTTGCTTCCCTCAGTCAACTTCTCGAGGCAGGGTGTTCTGCAACTAGTAAACGGCCTCACCCAGGAAAGCCCTAGCTAGGCCTCCTGGCCCGTGCCTCTTCAAATGCCTGCCGTGCTACAGGAAATACTGTGCTTTAGTTGCAATAGGAACGTAGCCGTCTTTCTCTAGGAGGCAAGGTGACTTCAGCTAGGAGGTCCTGGATGGATGGAGAAGGCTAGTGTTTTTCTCTGTGCAGCTCAAACTAGGGAAGGAGTGAGACTTCCACGGCAAGTTGGAACTTGCTAGAACCGTGCTCGTGAATCTGTGCGATTGCTGGCTAAATCAAGATGTACCAGTAAGAGTGCACTGTGTTGCCCTACCTTCGGCATACACACTGTGATTCGGAAAGCTCCTGGCCTGGATATTGCTTAGAAGGGCCAGGGGAGCCTGAGGGTACTCAGTGTTCTTGCAGGCAATAGATATTCCAGGCTTGGCACCTAGGTGTCCTAACAAGCCTACTGGCGTAAAAATGCTGCCGAGCAGCGACTACGGCCTCATGGAAACTGCTACACGCCTCTGCTTCTGCATAGCATTTCAGGGCTTTACCTCGAGGCAAGTTCTCACGTTGCTTGCCCTGGGAGCGATACAGCATGTTAGGATGCTGTATTTCTCCTTGAATAGAGTGACTTCAGGAACGAGGTCCTCGATCAATTCTAAGCAGAGTGTTTTCTCAGGGCAGCTCAGACGAGGGCAATGTCGAAGACTTCCAGGGCATGTTGGACTGCCTAGAAATGCGGTTCTGATGCTGTTCGAGTGCTCTGGAAATGTAGCTCTCCTGAAGTAACGTAGAGTGTGTTGCCCGAGACTCGGCAGACACAGAGGGCCTCCGAGGGACGTATGGGACTCAATGCTGCTCAGCATGCCTACAGGGGTGTGGAGGGAGTCAGTGATCTTGGAACCAAAATGATGCTCACCCGAGGGGCCTAGGAGTCCTGAAAAGGGTACTTCCTTTAAAATAAAGCAGAACCTCCACTAAGAGCTCATGGAAAGAGCTGCATGCCTCCCTTTCTGCAGGGCTACTCAGGGCCTTACCTCGAGGCAAGGACTCACGTGGAGATTCCCTTTAGCTCTAGAGCATGGCAAGGTGAGCCCCACCCCGGCCAATGAAGCTCCGTGTGTACCCAGAGAAAACTCATTTTCTTCCCAGACCCATGCCTACAGTGGCCAGAGGCCTGTCAACAGCAGAGAATTTCAGGGAGCTTCATGGCAGCAAGAATGGATCTTTCCAAATGGAAAGCAAGGTTAGTACCATCACGCCCCTATTTCCATGGGCACAGGCAGCATATATCTCTGTGGTTTTTAACAAGTCAAAAGGGACACAGAGTACATACTGGTTGCTTCCTTGAATCAAGTTCTCAAGGCAGGGTGTTCTGCATCTAGTGAACGGTTTCACCAACGAACGCCGTAGCCAGGCCTCTGGGACCGTGCCTCTTCAAAAGCCTGCAGTGCTACACGAAAAACTGTGCTTTAGTTGCAAAAGAACGCAAGCCGTCTTTCTCCTGTAGGCAGGGTGACTTCAGGTAGGAGGTCCTGATTGGAAGGAGAAGCCTAGTGTTTTTCTCTGTGCAGCTCAGACTAGGGAATGAGTGCCATTTCCACGGCATGTTAGACCTTGCTTGAACGTTGCTCTTGAACCTGTGCGAGTGCTGTGAATCAAGATATCACAAGAAAGAGTGCAGTGTGTTGCCCATGACTCAGCAGACACAGACGACCTCCGAGGGACCAATGGGCCTCGTTATTGCTCAGCAGGCCTACAGGGGTGTGGAGGTACTCTGAGATCTTGGAACAACAGTGATGCTCACCAGAGGGCGCGAGGAGTCCTGAAAAGGGTACTTCCTTTAAAGTAAAGCACAACAGCGACTAAGAGCTCATGGAAAGAGCTGCATGCCTCCCTTTCTGCAAGGGTACTCAGGTCCTTACCTCGAGGCAAGGACTCACGTGGAGATTCCCTTTAGCTCTAGAGCATGGCAAGGTGCGCCCCACCCCGGCCAATGAAGCTCCGTGTGTGGCCAGAGAAAACTCATTTTCTTCCCAGACCCATGCCTACAGTGACCAGGGGCCCGTCAACAGCAGAGAATTTCTGGGAACTTCACGGCAGCAAGAATGGAGGTTTCCAAATGGAAAGCAAGGTTAGTCCCAACATGCCCCCATTTCCATGGGCACAGCCAGCATACATCTCTGTGGTTTTTAACAAGTCAAATGAGACACAGAGTACACACAGGTTGCTTCCCTCAGTCAACTTCTCGAGGCAGGGTGTTCTGCAACTAGTAAACGGCCTCACCCAGGAAAGCCCTAGCTAGGCCTCCTGGCCCATGCCTCTTCAAATGCCTGCCGTGCTACAGGAAATACTGTGCTTTAGTTGCAATAGGAACGTAGCCGTCTTTCTCTAGGAGGCAAGGTGACTTCAGCTAGGAGGTCCTGGATGGATGGAGAAGGCTAGTGTTTTTCTCTGTGCAGCTCAAACTAGGGAAGGAGTGAGACTTCCACGGCAAGTTGGAACTTGCTAGAACCGTGCTCGTGAATCTGTGCGATTGCTGGCTAAATCAAGATGTACCAGTAAGAGTGCACTGTGTTGCCCTACCTTCGGCATACACACTGTGATTCGGAAAGCTCCTGGCCTGGATATTGCTTAGAAGGGCCAGGGGAGCCTGAGGGTACTCAGTGTTCTTGCAGGCAATAGATATTCCAGGCTTGGCACCTAGGTGTCCTAACAAGCCTACTGGCGTAAAAATGCTGCCGAGCAGCGACTACGGCCTCATGGAAACTGCTACACGCCTCTGCTTCTGCATAGCATTTCAGGGCTTTACCTCGAGGCAAGTTCTCACGTTGCTTGCCCTGTGAGCGATACAGCATGTTAGGATGCTGTATTTCTCCTTGAATAGAGTGACTTCAGGAACGAGGTCCTCGATCAATTCTAAGCAGAGTGTTTTCTCAGGGCAGCTCAGACGAGGGCAATGTCGAAGACTTCCAGGGCATGTTGGACTGCCTAGAAATGTGGTTCTGATGCTTTTCGAGTGCTCTGGAAATGTAGCTCTCCTGAAGTAACGTAGAGTGTGTTGCCCGAGACTCGGCAGACACAGAGGGCCTCCGAGGGACGTATGGGACCCAATGCTGCTCAGCAGGCCCACAGGGGTGTGGAGGGAGTCAGTGATCTTGGAACCAAAATGATGCTCACCCGAGGGGCCTAGGAGTCCTGAAAAGGGTACTTCCTTTAAAATAAAGCAGAACCTCCACTAAGAGCTCATGGAAAGAGCTGCATGCCTCCCTTTCTGCAGGGCTACTCAGGGCCTTACCTCGAGGCAAGGACTCACGTGGAGATTCCCTTTAGCTCTAGAGCATGGCATGGTGAGCCCCACCCCGGCCAATGAAGCTCCGTGTGTACCCAGAGAAAACTCATTTTCTTCCCAGACCCATGCCTACAGTGGCCAGAGGCCTGTCAACAGCAGAGAATTTCAGGGAGCTTCATGGCAGCAAGAATGGATCTTTCCAAATGGAAAGCAAGGTTAGTACCATCACGCCCCTATTTCCATGGGCACAGGCAGCATATATCTCTGTGGTTTTTAACAAGTCAAAAGGGACACAGAGTACATACTGGTTGCTTCCCTGAATCAACTTCTCGAGGCAGGGTGTTCTGCATCTAGTGAACGGTTTCACCAACGAACGCCGTAGCCAGGCCTCTGGGACCGTGCCTCTTCAAAAGCCTGCAGTGCTACAGGAAAAACTGTGCTTTAGTTGCAAAAGAACGCAAGCCGTCTTTCTCCTGGAGGCAGGGTGACTTCAGGTAGGAGGTCCTGATTGGAAGGAGAAGCCTAGTGTTTTTCTCTGTGCAGCTCAGACTAGGGAATGAGTGCCATTTCCACGGCATGTTAGACCTTGCTTGAACGTTGCTCTTGAACCTGTGCGAGTGCTGTGAATCAAGATATCACAAGAAAGAGTGCAGTGTGTTGCCCATGACTCAGCAGACACAGACGACCTCCGAGGGACCAATGGGCCTCGTTATTGCTCAGCAGGCCTACAGGGGTGTGGAGGTACTCTGAGATCTTGGAACAACAGTGATGCTCACCAGAGGGCGCGAGGAGTCCTGAAAAGGGTACTTCCTTTAAAGTAAAGCACAACAGCGACTAAGAGCTCATGGAAAGAGCTGCATGCCTCCCTTTCTGCAAGGGTACTCAGGTCCTTACCTCGAGGCAAGGACTCACGTGGAGATTCCCTTTAGCTCTAGAGCGTGGCAAGGTGCGCCCCACCCCGGCCAATGAAGCTCCGTGTGTGGCCAGAGAAAACTCATTTTCTTCCCAGACCCATGCCTACAGTGACCAGGGGCCTGTCAACAGCAGAGAATTTCTGGGAACTTCACGGCAGCAAGAATGGAGGTTTCCAAATGGAAAGCAAGGTTAGTCCCATCATGCCCCCATTTCCATGGGCACAGCCAGCATACATCTCTGTGGTTTTTAACAAGTCAAATGAGACACAGAGTACACACAGGTTGCTTCCCTCAGTCAACTTCTCGAGGCAGGGTGTTCTGCAACTAGTAAACGGCCTCACCCAGGAAAGCCCTAGCTAGGCCTCCTGGCCCGTGCCTCTTCAAATGCCTGCCGTGCTACAGGAAATACTGTGCTTTAGTTGCAATAGGAACGTAGCCGTCTTTCTCTAGGAGGCAAGGTGACTTCAGCTAGGAGGTCCTGGATGGATGGAGAAGGCTAGTGTTTTTCTCTGTGCAGCTCAAACTAGGGAAGGAGTGAGACTTCCACGGCAAGTTGGAACTTGCTAGAACCGTGCTCGTGAATCTGTGCGATTGCTGGCTAAATCAAGATGTACCAGTAAGAGTGCACTGTGTTGCCCTACCTTCGGCATACACACTGTGATTCGGAAAGCTCCTGGCCTGGATATTGCTTAGAAGGGCCAGGGGAGCCTGAGGGTACTCAGTGTTCTTGCAGGCAATAGATATTCCAGGCTTGGCACCTAGGTGTCCTAACAAGCCTACTGGCGTAAAAATGCTGCCGAGCAGCGACTACGGCCTCATGGAAACTGCTACACGCCTCTGCTTCTGCATAGCATTTCAGGGCTTTACCTCGAGGCAAGTTCTCACGTTGCTTGCCCTGGGAGCGATACAGCATGTTAGGATGCTGTATTTCTCCTTGAATAGAGTGACTTCAGGAACGAGGTCCTCGATCAATTCTAAGCAGAGTGTTTTCTCAGGGCAGCTCAGACGAGGGCAATGTCGAAGACTTCCAGGGCATGTTGGACTGCCTAGAAATGTGGTTCTGATGCTGTTCGAGTGCTCTGGAAATGTAGCTCTCCTGAAGTAACGTAGAGTGTGTTGCCCGAGACTCGGCAGACACAGAGGGCCTCCGAGGGACGTATGGGACCCAATGCTGCTCAGCAGGCCCACAGGGGTGTGGAGGGAGTCAGTGATCTTGGAACCAAAATGATGCTCACCCGAGGGGCCTAGGAGTCCTGAAAAGGGTACTTCCTTTAAAATAAAGCAGAACCTCCACTAAGAGCTCATGGAAAGAGCTGCATGCCTCCCTTTCTGCAGGGCTACTCAGGGCCTTACCTCGAGGCAAGGACTCACGTGGAGATTCCCTTTAGCTCTAGAGCATGGCAAGGTGAGCCCCACCCCGGCCAAAGAAGCTCCGTGTGTACCCAGAGAAAACTCATTTTCTTCCCAGACCCATGCCTACAGTGGCCAGAGGCCTGTCAACAGCAGAGAATTTCAGGGAGCTTCATGGCAGCAAGAATGGATCTTTCCAAATGGAAAGCAAGGTTAGTACCATCACGCCCCTATTTCCATGGGCACAGGCAGCATATATCTCTGTGGTTTTTAACAAGTCAAAAGGGACACAGAGTACATACTGGTTGCTTCCCTGAATCAACTTCTCGAGGCAGGGTGTTCTGCATCTAGTGAACGGTTTCACCAACGAACGCCGTAGCCAGGCCTCTGGGACCGTGCCTCTTCAAAAGCCTGCAGTGCTACAGGAAAAACTGTGCTTTAGTTGCAAAAGAACGCAAGCCGTCTTTCTCCTGGAGGCAGGGTGACTTCAGGTAGGAGGTCCTGATTGGAAGGAGAAGCCTAGTGTTTTTCTCTGTGCAGCTCAGACTAGGGAATGAGTGCCATTTCCACGGCATGTTAGACCTTGCTTGAACGTTGCTCTTGAACCTGTGCGAGTGCAGTGAATCAAGATATCACAAGAAAGAGTGCAGTGTGTTGCCCATGACTCAGCAGACACAGACGACCTCCGAGGGACCAATGGGCCTCGTTATTGCTCAGCAGGCCTACAGGGGTGTGGAGGTACTCTGAGATCTTGGAACAACAGTGATGCTCACCAGAGGGCGCGAGGAGTCCTGAAAAGGGTACTTCCTTTAAAGTAAAGCACAACAGCGACTAAGAGCTCATGGAAAGAGCTGCATGCCTCCCTTTCTGCAAGGGTACTCAGGTCCTTACCTCGAGGCAAGGACTCACGTGGAGATTCCCTTTAGCTCTAGAGCATGGCAAGGTGCGCCCCACCCCGGCCAATGAAGCTCCGTGTGTGGCCAGAGAAAACTCATTTTCTTCCCAGACCCATGCCTACAGTGACCAGGGGCCTGTCAACAGCAGAGAATTTCTGGGAACTTCACGGCAGCAAGAATGGAGGTTTCCAAATGGAAAGCAAGGTTAGTCCCATCATGCCCCCATTTCCATGGGCACAGCCAGCATACATCTCTGTGGTTTTTAACAAGTCAAATGAGACACAGAGTACACACAGGTTGCTTCCCTCAGTCAACTTCTCGAGGCAGGGTGTTCTGCAACTAGTAAACGGCCTCACCCAGGAAAGCCCTAGCTAGGCCTCCTGGCCCGTGCCTCTTCAAATGCCTGCCGTGCTACAGGAAATACTGTGCTTTAGTTGCAATAGGAACGTAGCCGTCTTTCTCTAGGAGGCAAGGTGACTTCAGCTAGGAGGTCCTGGATGGATGGAGAAGGCTAGTGTTTTTCTCTGTGCAGCTCAAACTAGGGAAGGAGTGAGACTTCCACGGCAAGTTGGAACTTGCTAGAACCGTGCTCGTGAATCTGTGCGATTGCTGGCTAAATCAAGATGTACCAGTAAGAGTGCACTGTGTTGCCCTACCTTCGGCATACACACTGTGATTCGGAAAGCTCCTGGCCTGGATATTGCTTAGAAGGGCCAGGGGAGCCTGAGGGTACTCAGTGTTCTTGCAGGCAATAGATATTCCAGGCTTGGCACCTAGGTGTCCTAACAAGCCTACTGGCGTAAAAATGCTGCCGAGCAGCGACTACGGCCTCATGGAAACTGCTACACGCCTCTGCTTCTGCATAGCATTTCAGGGCTTTACCTCGAGGCAAGTTCTCACGTTGCTTGTCCTGGGAGCGATACAGCATGTTAGGATGCTGTATTTCTCCTTGAATAGAGTGACTTCAGGAACGAGGTCCTCGATCAATTCTAAGCAGAGTGTTTTCTCAGGGCAGCTCAGACGAGGGCAATGTCGAAGACTTCCAGGGCATGTTGGACTGCCTAGAAATGTGGTTCTGATGCTGTTCGAGTGCTCTGGAAATGTAGCTCTCCTGAAGTAACGTAGAGTGTGTTGCCCGAGACTCGGCAGACACAGAGGGCCTCCGAGGGACGTATGGGACCCAATGCTGCTCAGCAGGCCCACAGGGGTGTGGAGGGAGTCAGTGATCTTGGAACCAAAATGATGCTCACCCGAGGGGCCTAGGAGTCCTGAAAAGGGTACTTCCTTTAAAATAAAGCAGAACCTCCACTAAGAGCTCATGGAAAGAGCTGCATGCCTCCCTTTCTGCAGGGCTACTCAGGGCCTTACCTCGAGGCAAGGACTCACGTGGAGATTCCCTTTAGCTCTAGAGCATGGCAAGGTGAGCCCCACCCCGGCCAAAGAAGCTCCGTGTGTACCCAGAGAAAACTCATTTTCTTCCCAGACCCATGCCTACAGTGGCCAGAGGCCTGTCAACAGCAGAGAATTTCAGGGAGCTTCATGGCAGCAAGAATGGATCTTTCCAAATGGAAAGCAAGGTTAGTACCATCACGCCCCTATTTCCATGGGCACAGGCAGCATATATCTCTGTGGTTTTTAACAAGTCAAAAGGGACACAGAGTACATACTGGTTGCTTCCCTGAATCAACTTCTCGAGGCAGGGTGTTCTGCATCTAGTGAACGGTTTCACCAACGAACGCCGTAGCCAGGCCTCTGGGACCGTGCCTCTTCAAAAGCCTGCAGTGCTACAGGAAAAACTGTGCTTTAGTTGCAAAAGAACGCAAGCCGTCTTTCTCCTGGAGGCAGGGTGACTTCAGGTAGGAGGTCCTGATTGGAAGGAGAAGCCTAGTGTTTTTCTCTGTGCAGCTCAGACTAGGGAATGAGTGCCATTTCCACGGCATGTTAGACCTTGCTTGAACGTTGCTCTTGAACCTGTGCGAGTGCTGTGAATCAAGATATCACAAGAAAGAGTGCAGTGTGTTGCCCATGACTCAGCAGACACAGACGACCTCCGAGGGACCAATGGGCCTCGTTATTGCTCAGCAGGCCTACAGGGGTGTGGAGGTACTCTGAGATCTTGGAACAACAGTGATGCTCACCAGAGGGCGCGAGGAGTCCTGAAAAGGGTACTTCCTTTAAAGTAAAGCACAACAGCGACTAAGAGCTCATGGAAAGAGCTGCATGCCTCCCTTTCTGCAAGGGTACTCAGGTCCTTACCTCGAGGCAAGGACTCACGTGGAGATTCCCTTTAGCTCTAGAGCATGGCAAGGTGCGCCCCACCCCGGCCAATGAAGCTCCGTGTGTGGCCAGAGAAAACTCATTTTCTTCCCAGACCCATGCCTACAGTGACCAGGGGCCTGTCAACAGCAGAGAATTTCTGGGAACTTCACGGCAGCAAGAATGGAGGTTTCCAAATGGAAAGCAAGGTTAGTCCCATCATGCCCCCATTTCCATGGGCACAGCCAGCATACATTTCTGTGGTTTTTAACAAGTCAAATGAGACACAGAGTACACACTGGTTGCTTCCCTCAGTCAACTTCTCGAGGCAGGGTGTTCTGCAACTAGTAAACGGCCTCACCCAGGAAAGCCCTAGCTAGGCCTCCTGGCCCGTGCCTCTTCAAATGCCTGCCGTGCTACAGGAAATACTGTGCTTTAGTTGCAATAGGAACGTAGCCGTCTTTCTCTAGGAGGCAAGGTGACTTCAGCTAGGAGGTCCTGGATGGATGGAGAAGGCTAGTGTTTTTCTCTGTGCAGCTCAAACTAGGGAACGAGTGAGACTTCCACGGCAAGTTGGAACTTGCTAGAACCGTGCTCGTGAATCTGTGCGATTGCTGGCTAAATCAAGATGTACCAGTAAGAGTGCACTGTGTTGCCCTACCTTCGGCATACACACTGTGATTCGGAAAGCTCCTGGCCTGGATATTGCTTAGAAGGGCCAGGGGAGCCTGAGGGTACTCAGTGTTCTTGCAGGCAATAGATATTCCAGGCTTGGCACCTAGGTGTCCTAACAAGCCTACTGGCGTAAAAATGCTGCCGAGCAGCGACTACGGCCTCATGGAAACTGCTACACGCCTCTGCTTCTGCATAGCATTTCAGGGCTTTACCTCGAGGCAAGTTCTCACGTTGCTTGCCCTGGGAGCGATACAGCATGTTAGGATGCTGTATTTTCTCCTTGAATAGAGTGACTTCAGGAACGAGGTCCTCGATCAATTCTAAGCAGAGTGTTTTCTCAGGGCAGCTCAGACGAGGGCAATGTCGAAGACTTCCAGGGCATGTTGGACTGCCTAGAAATGTGGTTCTGATGCTGTTCGAGTGCTCTGGAAATGTAGCTCTCCTGAAGTAACGTAGAGTGTGTTGCCCGAGACTCGGCAGACACAGAGGGCCTCCGAGGGACGTATGGGACCCAATGCTGCTCAGCAGGCCCACAGGGGTGTGGAGGGAGTCAGTGATCTTGGAACCAAAATGATGCTCACCCGAGGGGCCTAGGAGTCCTGAAAAGGGTACTTCCTTTAAAATAAAGCAGAACCTCCACTAAGAGCTCATGGAAAGAGCTGCATGCCTCCCTTTCTGCAGGGCTACTCAGGGCCTTACCTCGAGGCAAGGACTCACGTGGAGATTCCCTTTAGCTCTAGAGCATGGCAAGGTGAGCCCCACCCCGGCCAAAGAAGCTCCGTGTGTACCCAGAGAAAACTCATTTTCTTCCCAGACCCATGCCTACAGTGGCCAGAGGCCTGTCAACAGCAGAGAATTTCAGGGAGCTTCATGGCAGCAAGAATGGATCTTTCCAAATGGAAAGCAAGGTTAGTACCATCACGCCCCTATTTCCATGGGCACAGGCAGCATATATCTCTGTGGTTTTTAACAAGTCAAAAGGGACACAGAGTACATACTGGTTGCTTCCCTGAATCAACTTCTCGAGGCAGGGTGTTCTGCATCTAGTGAACGGTTTCACCAACGAACGCCGTAGCCAGGCCTCTGGGACCGTGCCTCTTCAAAAGCCTGCAGTGCTACAGGAAAAACTGTGCTTTAGTTGCAAAAGAACGCAAGCCGTCTTTCTCCTGGAGGCAGGGTGACTTCAGGTAGGAGGTCCTGATTGGAAGGAGAAGCCTAGTGTTTTTCTCTGTGCAGCTCAGACTAGGGAATGAGTGCCATTTCCACGGCATGTTAGACCTTGCTTGAACGTTGCTCTTGAACCTGTGCGAGTGCTGTGAATCAAGATATCACAAGAAAGAGTGCAGTGTGTTGCCCATGACTCAGCAGACACAGACGACCTCCGAGGGACCAATGGGCCTCGTTATTGCTCAGCAGGCCTACAGGGGTGTGGAGGTACTCTGAGATCTTGGAACAACAGTGATGCTCACCAGAGGGCGCAAGGAGTCCTGAAAAGGGTACTTCCTTTAAAGTAAAGCACAACAGCGACTAAGAGCTCATGGAAAGAGCTGCATGCCTCCCTTTCTGCAAGGGTACTCAGGTCCTTACCTCGAGGCAAGGACTCACGTGGAGATTCCCTTTAGCTCTAGAGCATGGCAAGGTGCGCCCCACCCCGGCCAATGAAGCTCCGTGTGTGGCCAGAGAAAACTCATTTTCTTCCCAGACCCATGCCTACAGTGACCAGGGGCCTGTCAACAGCAGAGAATTTCTGGGAACTTCACGGCAGCAAGAATGGAGGTTTCCAAATGGAAAGCAAGGTTAGTCCCATCATGCCCCCATTTCCATGGGCACAGCCAGCATACATCTCTGTGGTTTTTAACAAGTCAAATGAGACACAGAGTACACACTGGTTGCTTCCCTCAGTCAACTTCTCGAGGCAGGGTGTTCTGCAACTAGTAAACGGCCTCACCCAGGAAAGCCCTAGCTAGGCCTCCTGGCCCGTGCCTCTTCAAATGCCTGCCGTGCTACAGGAAATACTGTGCTTTAGTTGCAATAGGAACGTAGCCGTCTTTCTCTAGGAGGCAAGGTGACTTCAGCTAGGAGGTCCTGGATGGATGGAGAAGGCTAGTGTTTTTCTCTGTGCAGCTCAAACTAGGGAAGGAGTGAGACTTCCACGGCAAGTTGGAACTTGCTAGAACCGTGCTCGTGAATCTGTGCGATTGCTGGCTAAATCAAGATGTACCAGTAAGAGTGCACTGTGTTGCCCTACCTTCGGCATACACACTGTGATTCGGAAAGCTCCTGGCCTGGATATTGCTTAGAAGGGCCAGGGGAGCCTGAGGGTACTCAGTGTTCTTGCAGGCAATAGATATTCCAGGCTTGGCACCTAGGTGTCCTAACAAGCCTACTGGCGTAAAAATGCTGCCGAGCAGCGACTACGGCCTCATGGAAACTGCTACACGCCTCTGCTTCTGCATAGCATTTCAGGGCTTTACCTCGAGGCAAGTTCTCACGTTGCTTGCCCTGGGAGCGATACAGCATGTTAGGATGCTGTATTTTCTCCTTGAATAGAGTGACTTCAGGAACGAGGTCCTCGATCAATTCTAAGCAGAGTGTTTTCTCAGGGCAGCTCAGACGAGGGCAATGTCGAAGACTTCCAGGGCATGTTGGACTGCCTAGAAATGTGGTTCTGATGCTGTTCGAGTGCTCTGGAAATGTAGCTCTCCTGAAGTAACGTAGAGTGTGTTGCCCGAGACTCGGCAGACACAGAGGGCCTCCGAGGGACGTATGGGACCCAATGCTGCTCAGCAGGCCCACAGGGGTGTGGAGGGAGTCAGTGATCTTGGAACCAAAATGATGCTCACCCGAGGGGCCTAGGAGTCCTGAAAAGGGTACTTCCTTTAAAATAAAGCAGAACCTCCACTAAGAGCTCATGGAAAGAGCTGCATGCCTCCCTTTCTGCAGGGCTACTCAGGGCCTTACCTCGAGGCAAGGACTCACGTGGAGATTCCCTTTAGCTCTAGAGCATGGCAAGGTGAGCCCCACCCCGGCCAATGAAGCTCCGTGTGTACCCAGAGAAAACTCATTTTCTTACCAGACCCATGCCTACAGTGGCCAGAGGCCTGTCAACAGCAGAGAATTTCAGGGAGCTTCATGGCAGCAAGAATGGATCTTTCCAAATGGAAAGCAAGGTTAGTACCATCACGCCCCTATTTCCATGGGCACAGGCAGCATATATCTCTGTGGCTTTTAACAAGTCAAAAGGGACACAGAGTACATACTGGTTGCTTCCCTGAATCAACTTCTCGAGGCAGGGTGTTCTGCATCTAGTGAACGGTTTCACCAACGAACGCCGTAGCCAGGCCTCTGGGACCGTGCCTCTTCAAAAGCCTGCAGTGCTACAGGAAAAACTGTGCTTTAGTTGCAAAAGAACGCAAGCCGTCTTTCTCCTGGAGGCAGGGTGACTTCAGGTAGGAGGTCCTGATTGGAAGGAGAAGCCTAGTGTTTTTCTCTGTGCAGCTCAGACTAGGGAATGAGTGCCATTTCCACGGCATGTTAGACCTTGCTTGAACGTTGCTCTTGAACCTGTGCGAGTGCTGTGAATCAAGATATCACAAGAAAGAGTGCAGTGTGTTGCCCATGACTCAGCAGACACAGACGACCTCCGAGGGACCAATGGGCCTCGTTATTGCTCAGCAGGCCTACAGGGGTGTGGAGGTACTCTGAGATCTTGGAACAACAGTGATGCTCACCAGAGGGCGCGAGGAGTCCTGAAAAGGGTACTTCCTTTAAAGTAAAGCACAACAGCGACTAAGAGCTCATGGAAAGAGCTGCATGCCTCCCTTTCTGCAAGGGTACTCAGGTCCTTACCTCGAGGCAAGGACTCACGTGGAGATTCCCTTTAGCTCTAGAGCATGGCAAGGTGCGCCCCACCCCGGCCAATGAAGCTCCGTGTGTGGCCAGAGAAAACTCATTTTCTTCCCAGACCCATGCCTACAGTGACCAGGGGCCTGTCAACAGCAGAGAATTTCTGGGAACTTCACGGCAGCAAGAATGGAGGTTTCCAAATGGAAAGCAAGGTTAGTCCCATCATGCCCCCATTTCCATGGGCACAGCCAGCATACATCTCTGTGGTTTTTAACAAGTCAAATGAGACACAGAGTACACACTGGTTGCTTCCCTCAGTCAACTTCTCGAGGCAGGGTGTTCTGCAACTAGTAAACGGCCTCACCCAGGAAAGCCCTAGCTAGGCCTCCTGGCCCGTGCCTCTTCAAATGCCTGCCGTGCTACAGGAAATACTGTGCTTTAGTTGCAATAGGAACGTAGCCGTCTTTCTCTAGGAGGCAAGGTGACTTCAGCTAGGAGATCCTGGATGGATGGAGAAGGCTAGTGTTTTTCTCTGTGCAGCTCAAACTAGGGAAGGAGTGAGACTTCCACGGCAAGTTGGAACTTGCTAGAACCGTGCTCGTGAATCTGTGCGATTGCTGGCTAAATCAAGATGTACCAGTAAGAGTGCACTGTGTTGCCCTACCTTCGGCATACACACTGTGATTCGGAAAGCTCCTGGCCTGGATATTGCTTAGAAGGGCCAGGGGAGCCTGAGGGTACTCAGTGTTCTTGCAGGCAATAGATATTCCAGGCTTGGCACCTAGGTGTCCTAACAAGCCTACTGGCGTAAAAATGCTGCCCAGCAGCGACTACGGCCTCATGGAAACTGCTACACGCCTCTGCTTCTGCATAGCATTTCAGGGCTTTACCTCGAGGCAAGTTCTCACGTTGCTTGCCCTGGGAGCGATACAGCATGTTAGGATGCTGTATTTCTCCTTGAATAGAGTGACTTCAGGAACGAGGTCCTCGATCAATTCTAAGCAGAGTGTTTTCTCAGGGCAGCTCAGACGAGGGCAATGTCGAAGACTTCCAGGGCATGTTGGACTGCCTAGAAATGTGGTTCTGATGCTGTTCGAGTGCTCTGGAAATGTAGCTCTCCTGAAGTAACGTAGAGTGTGTTGCCCGAGACTCGGCAGACACAGAGGGCCTCCGAGGGACGTATGGGACCCAATGCTGCTCAGCAGGCCCACAGGGGTGTGGAGGGAGTCAGTGATCTTGGAACCAAAATGATGCTCACCCGAGGGGCCTAGGAGTCCTGAAAAGGGTACTTCCTTTAAAATAAAGCAGAACCTCCACTAAGAGCTCATGGAAAGAGCTGCATGCCTCCCTTTCTGCAGGGCTACTCAGGGCCTTACCTCGAGGCAAGGACTCACGTGGAGATTCCCTTTAGCTCTAGAGCATGGCAAGGTGAGCCCCACCCCGGCCAAAGAAGCTCCGTGTGTACCCAGAGAAAACTCATTTTCTTACCAGACCCATGCCTACAGTGGCCAGAGGCCTGTCAACAGCAGAGAATTTCAGGGAGCTTCATGGCAGCAAGAATGGATCTTTCCAAATGGAAAGCAAGGTTAGTACCATCACGCCCCTATTTCCATGGGCACAGGCAGCATATATCTCTGTGGCTTTTAACAAGTCAAAAGGGACACAGAGTACATACTGGTTGCTTCCCTGAATCAACTTCTCGAGGCAGGGTGTTCTGCATCTAGTGAACGGTTTCACCAACGAACGCCGTAGCCAGGCCTCTGGGACCGTGCCTCTTCAAAAGCCTGCAGTGCTACAGGAAAAACTGTGCTTTAGTTGCAAAAGAACGCAAGCCGTCTTTCTCCTGGAGGCAGGGTGACTTCAGGTAGGAGGTCCTGATTGGAAGGAGAAGCCTAGTGTTTTTCTCTGTGCAGCTCAGACTAGGGAATGAGTGCCATTTCCACGGCATGTTAGACCTTGCTTGAACGTTGCTCTTGAACCTGTGCGAGTGCTGTGAATCAAGATATCACAAGAAAGAGTGCAGTGTGTTGCCCATGACTCAGCAGACACAGACGACCTCCGAGGGACCAATGGGCCTCGTTATTGCTCAGCAGGCCTACAGGGGTGTGGAGGTACTCTGAGATCTTGGAACAACAGTGATGCTCACCAGAGGGCGCGAGGAGTCCTGAAAAGGGTACTTCCTTTAAAGTAAAGCACAACAGCGACTAAGAGCTCATGGAAAGAGCTGCATGCCTCCCTTTCTGCAAGGGTACTCAGGTCCTTACCTCGAGGCAAGGACTCACGTGGAGATTCCCTTTAGCTCTAGAGCATGGCAAGGTGCGCCCCACCCCGGCCAATGAAGCTCCGTGTGTGGCCAGAGAAAACTCATTTTCTTCCCAGACCCATGCCTACAGTGACCAGGGGCCTGTCAACAGCAGAGAATTTCTGGGAACTTCACGGCAGCAAGAATGGAGGTTTCCAAATGGAAAGCAAGGTTAGTCCCATCATGCCCCCATTTCCATGGGCACAGCCAGCATACATCTCTGTGGTTTTTAACAAGTCAAATGAGACACAGAGTACACACTGGTTGCTTCCCTCAGTCAACTTCTCGAGGCAGGGTGTTCTGCAACTAGTAAACGGCCTCACCCAGGAAAGCCCTAGCTAGGCCTCCTGGGCCGTGCCTCTTCAAATGCCTGCCGTGCTACAGGAAATACTGTGCTTTAGTTGCAATAGGAACGTAGCCGTCTCTCTCTAGGAGGCAAGGTGACTTCAGCTAGGAGGTCCTGGATGGATGGAGAAGGCTAGTGTTTTTCTCTGTGCAGCTCAAACTAGGGAAGGAGTGAGACTTCCACGGCAAGTTGGAACTTGCTAGAACCGTGCTCGTGAATCTGTGCGATTGCTGGCTAAATCAAGATGTACCAGTAAGAGTGCACTGTGTTGCCCTACCTTCGGCATACACACTGTGATTCGGAAAGCTCCTGTCCTGGATATTGCTTAGAAGGGCCAGGGGAGCCTGAGGGTACTCAGTGTTCTTGCAGGCAATAGATATTCCAGGCTTGGCACCTAGGTGTCCTAACAAGCCTACTGGCGTAAAAATGCTGCCCAGCAGCGACTACGGCCTCTTGGAAACTGCTACACGCCTCTGCTTCTGCATAGCATTTCAGGGCTTTACCTCGAGGCAAGTTCTCACGTTGCTTGCCCTGGGAGCGATACAGCATGTTAGGATGCTGTATTTCTCCTTGAATAGAGTGACTTCAGGAACGAGGTCCTCGATCAATTCTAAGCAGAGTGTTTTCTCAGGGCAGCTCAGACGAGGGCAATGTCGAAGACTTCCAGGGCATGTTGGACTGCCTAGAAATGTGGTTCTGATGCTGTTCGAGTGCTCTGGAAATGTAGCTCTCCTGAAGTAACGTAGAGTGTGTTGCCCGAGACTCGGCAGACACAGAGGGCCTCCGAGGGACGTATGGGACCCAATGCTGCTCAGCAGGCCCACAGGGGTGTGGAGGGAGTCAGTGATCTTGGAACCAAAATGATGCTCACCCGAGGGGCCTAGGAGTCCTGAAAAGGGTACTTCCTTTAAAATAAAGCAGAACCTCCACTAAGAGCTCATGGAAAGAGCTGCATGCCTCCCTTTCTGCAGGGCTACTCAGGGCCTTACCTCGAGGCAAGGACTCACGTGGAGATTCCCTTTAGCTCTAGAGCATGGCAAGGTGAGCCCCACCCCGGCCAAAGAAGCTCCGTGTGTACCCAGAGAAAACTCATTTTCTTACCAGACCCATGCCTACAGTGGCCAGAGGCCTGTCAACAGCAGAGAATTTCAGGGAGCTTCATGGCAGCAAGAATGGATCTTTCCAAATGGAAAGCAAGGTTAGTACCATCACGCCCCTATTTCCATGGGCACAGGCAGCATATATCTCTGTGGCTTTTAACAAGTCAAAAGGGACACAGAGTACATACTGGTTGCTTCCCTGAATCAACTTCTCGAGGCAGGGTGTTCTGCATCTAGTGAACGGTTTCACCAACGAACGCCGTAGCCAGGCCTCTGGGACCGTGCCTCTTCAAAAGCCTGCAGTGCTACAGGAAAAACTGCTTTAGTTGCAAAAGAACGCAAGCCGTCTTTCTCCTGGAGGCAGGGTGACTTCAGGTAGGAGGTCCTGATTGGAAGGAGAAGCCTAGTGTTTTTCTCTGTGCAGCTCAGACTAGGGAATGAGTGCCATTTCCACGGCATGTTAGACCTTGCTTGAACGTTGCTCTTGAACCTGTGCGAGTGCTGTGAATCAAGATATCACAAGAAAGAGTGCAGTGTGTTGCCCATGACTCAGCAGACACAGACGACCTCCGAGGGACCAATGGGCCTCGTTATTGCTCAGCAGGCCTACAGGGGTGTGGAGGTACTCTGAGATCTTGGAACAACAGTGATGCTCACCAGAGGGCGCGAGGAGTCCTGAAAAGGGTACTTCCTTTAAAGTAAAGCACAACAGCGACTAAGAGCTCATGGAAAGAGCTGCATGCCTCCCTTTCTGCAAGGGTACTCAGGTCCTTACCTCGAGGCAAGGACTCACGTGGAGATTCCCTTTAGCTCTAGAGCATGGCAAGGTGCGCCCCACCCCGGCCAATGAAGCTCCGTGTGTGGCCAGAGAAAACTCATTTTCTTCCCAGACCCATGCCTACAGTGACCAGGGGCCTGTCAACAGCAGAGAATTTCTGGGAACTTCACGGCAGCAAGAATGGAGGTTTCCAAATGGAAAGCAAGGTTAGTCCCATCATGCCCCCATTTCCATGGGCACAGCCAGCATACATCTCTGTGGTTTTTAACAAGTCAAATGAGACACAGAGTACACACAGGTTGCTTCCCTCAGTCAACTTCTCGAGGCAGGGTGTTCTGCAACTAGTAAACGGCCTCACCCAGGAAAGCCCTAGCTAGGCCTCCTGGGCCGTGCCTCTTCAAATGCCTGCCGTGCTACAGGAAATACTGTGCTTTAGTTGCAATAGGAACGTAGCCGTCTCTCTCTAGGAGGCAAGGTGACTTCAGCTAGGAGGTCCTGGATGGATGGAGAAGGCTAGTGTTTTTCTCTGTGCAGCTCAAACTAGGGAAGGAGTGAGACTTCCACGGCAAGTTGGAACTTGCTAGAACCGTGCTCGTGAATCTGTGCGATTGCTGGCTAAATCAAGATGTACCAGTAAGAGTGCACTGTGTTGCCCTACCTTCGGCATACACACTGTGATTCGGAAAGCTCCTGGCCTGGATATTGCTTAGAAGGGCCAGGGGAGCCTGAGGGTACTCAGTGTTCTTGCAGGCAATAGATATTCCAGGCTTGGCACCTAGGTGTCCTAACAAGCCTACTGGCGTAAAAATGCTGCCGAGCAGCGACTACGGCCTCATGGAAACTGCTACACGCCTCTGCTTCTGCATAGCATTTCAGGGCTTTACCTCGAGGCAAGTTCTCACGTTGCTTGCCCTGGGAGCGATACAGCATGTTAGGATGCTGTATTTCTCCTTGAATAGAGTGACTTCAGGAACGAGGTCCTCGATCAATTCTAAGCAGAGTGTTTTCTCAGGGCAGCTCAGACGAGGGCAATGTCGAAGACTTCCAGGGCATGTTGGACTGCCTAGAAATGTGGTTCTGATGCTGTTCGAGTGCTCTGGAAATGTAGCTCTCCTGAAGTAACGTAGAGTGTGTTGCCCGAGACTCGGCAGACACAGAGGGCCTCCGAGGGACGTATGGGACCCAATGCTGCTCAGCAGGCCCACAGGGGTGTGGAGGGAGTCAGTGATCTTGGAACCAAAATGATGCTCACCCGAGGGGCCTAGGAGTCCTGAAAAGGGTACTTCCTTTAAAATAAAGCAGAACCTCCACCAGGAGCTCATGGAAAGAGCTGCATGCCTCCCTTTCTGCAGGGCTACTCAGGGCCTTACCTCGAGGCAAGGACTCACGTGGAGATTCCCTTTAGCTCTAGAGCATGGCAAGGTGAGCCCCACCCCGGCCAAAGAAGCTCCGTGTGTACCCAGAGAAAACTCATTTTCTTACCAGACCCATGCCTACAGTGGCCAGAGGCCTGTCAACAGCAGAGAATTTCAGGGAGCTTCATGGCAGCAAGAATGGATCTTTCCAAATGGAAAGCAAGGTTAGTACCATCACGCCCCTATTTCCATGGGCACAGGCAGCATATATCTCTGTGGCTTTTAACAAGTCAAAAGGGACACAGAGTACATACTGGTTGCTTCCCTGAATCAACTTCTCGAGGCAGGGTGTTCTGCATCTAGTGAACGGTTTCACCAACGAACGCCGTAGCCAGGCCTCTGGGACCGTGCCTCTTCAAAAGCCTGCAGTGCTACAGGAAAAACTGTGCTTTAGTTGCAAAAGAACGCAAGCCGTCTTTCTCCTGGAGGCAGGGTGACTTCAGGTAGGAGGTCCTGATTGGAAGGAGAAGCCTAGTGTTTTTCTCTGTGCAGCTCAGACTAGGGAATGAGTGCCATTTCCACGGCATGTTAGACCTTGCTTGAACGTTGCTCTTGAACCTGTGCGAGTGCTGTGAATCTAGATATCACAAGAAAGAGTGCAGTGTGTTGCCCATGACTCAGCAGACACAGACGACCTCCGAGGGACCAATGGGCCTCGTTATTGCTCAGCAGGCCTACAGGGGTGTGGAGGTACTCTGAGATCTTGGAACAACAGTGATGCTCACCAGAGGGCGCGAGGAGTCCTGAAAAGGGTACTTCCTTTAAAGTAAAGCACAACAGCGACTAAGAGCTCATGGAAAGAGCTGCATGCCTCCCTTTCTGCAAGGGTACTCAGGTCCTTACCTCGAGGCAAGGACTCACGTGGAGATTCCCTTTAGCTCTAGAGCATGGCAAGGTGCGCCCCACCCCGGCCAATGAAGCTCCGTGTGTGGCCAGAGAAAACTCATTTTCTTCCCAGACCCATGCCTACAGTGACCAGGGGCCTGTCAACAGCAGAGAATTTCTGGGAACTTCACGGCAGCAAGAATGGAGGTTTCCAAATGGAAAGCAAGGTTAGTCCCATCATGCCCCCATTTCCATGGGCACAGCCAGCATACATCTCTGTGGTTTTTAACAAGTCAAATGAGACACAGAGTACACACTGGTTGCTTCCCTCAGTCAACTTCTCGAGGCAGGGTGTTCTGCAACTAGTAAACGGCCTCACCCAGGAAAGCCCTAGCTAGGCCTCCTGGGCCGTGCCTCTTCAAATGCCTGCCGTGCTACAGGAAATACTGTGCTTTAGTTGCAATAGGAACGTAGCCGTCTCTCTCTAGGAGGCAAGGTGACTTCAGCTAGGAGGTCCTGGATGGATGGAGAAGGCTAGTGTTTTTCTCTGTGCAGCTCAAACTAGGGAAGGAGTGAGACTTCCACGGCAAGTTGGAACTTGCTAGAACCGTGCTCGTGAATCTGTGCGATTGCTGGCTAAATCAAGATGTACCAGTAAGAGTGCACTGTGTTGCCCTACCTTCGGCATACACACTGTGATTCGGAAAGCTCCTGGCCTGGATATTGCTTAGAAGGGCCAGGGGAGCCTGAGGGTACTCAGTGTTCTTGCAGGCAATAGATATTCCAGGCTTGGCACCTAGGTGTCCTAACAAGCCTACTGGCGTAAAAATGCTGCCGAGCAGCGACTACGGCCTCATGGAAACTGCTACACGCCTCTGCTTCTGCATAGCATTTCAGGGCTTTACCTCGAGGCAAGTTCTCACGTTGCTTGCCCTGGGAGCGATACAGCATGTTAGGATGCTGTATTTCTCCTTGAATAGAGTGACTTCAGGAACGAGGTCCTCGATCAATTCTAAGCAGAGTGTTTTCTCAGGGCAGCTCAGACGAGGGCAATGTCGAAGACTTCCAGGGCATGTTGGACTGCCTAGAAATGTGGTTCTGATGCTGTTCGAGTGCTCTGGAAATGTAGCTCTCCTGAAGTAACGTAGAGTGTGTTGCCCGAGACTCGGCAGACACAGAGGGCCTCCGAGGGACGTATGGGACCCAATGCTGCTCAGCAGGCCCACAGGGGTGTGGAGGGAGTCAGTGATCTTGGAACCAAAATGATGCTCACCCGAGGGGCCTAGGAGTCCTGAAAAGGGTACTTCCTTTAAAATAAAGCAGAACCTCCACTAAGAGCTCATGGAAAGAGCTGCATGCCTCCCTTTCTGCAGGGCTACTCAGGGCCTTACCTCGAGGCAAGGACTCACGTGGAGATTCCCTTTAGCTCTAGAGCATGGCAAGGTGAGCCCCACCCCGGCCAAAGAAGCTCCGTGTGTACCCAGAGAAAACTCATTTTCTTACCAGACCCATGCCTACAGTGGCCAGAGGCCTGTCAACAGCAGAGAATTTCAGGGAGCTTCATGGCAGCAAGAATGGATCTTTCCAAATGGAAAGCAAGGTTAGTACCATCACGCCCCTATTTCCATGGGCACAGGCAGCATATATCTCTGTGGCTTTTAACAAGTCAAAAGGGACACAGAGTACATACTGGTTGCTTCCCTGAATCAACTTCTCGAGGCAGGGTGTTCTGCATCTAGTGAACGGTTTCACCAACGAACGCCGTAGCCAGGCCTCTGGGACCGTGCCTCTTCAAAAGCCTGCAGTGCTACAGGAAAAACTGTGCTTTAGTTGCAAAAGAACGCAAGCCGTCTTTCTCCTGGAGGCAGGGTGACTTCAGGTAGGAGGTCCTGATTGGAAGGAGAAGCCTAGTGTTTTTCTCTGTGCAGCTCAGACTAGGGAATGAGTGCCATTTCCACGGCATGTTAGACCTTGCTTGAACGTTGCTCTTGAACCTGTGCGAGTGCTGTGAATCAAGATATCACAAGAAAGAGTGCAGTGTGTTGCCCATGACTCAGCAGACACAGACGACCTCCGAGGGACCAATGGGCCTCGTTATTGCTCAGCAGGCCTACAGGGGTGTGGAGGTACTCTGAGATCTTGGAACAACAGTGATGCTCACCAGAGGGCGCGAGGAGTCCTGAAAAGGGTACTTCCTTTAAAGTAAAGCACAACAGCGACTAAGAGCTCATGGAAAGAGCTGCATGCCTCCCTTTCTGCAAGGGTACTCAGGTCCTTACCTCGAGGCAAGGACTCACGTGGAGATTCCCTTTAGCTCTAGAGCATGGCAAGGTGCGCCCTACCCCGGCCAATGAAGCTCCGTGTGTGGCCAGAGAAAACTCATTTTCTTCCCAGACCCATGCCTACAGTGACCAGGGGCCTGTCAACAGCAGAGAATTTCTGGGAACTTCACGGCAGCAAGAATGGAGGTTTCCAAATGGAAAGCAAGGTTAGTCCCATCATGCCCCCATTTCCATGGGCACAGCCAGCATACATCTCTGTGGTTTTTAACAAGTCAAATGAGACACAGAGTACACACTGGTTGCTTCCCTCAGTCAACTTCTCGAGGCAGGGTGTTCTGCAACTAGTAAACGGCCTCACCCAGGAAAGCCCTAGCTAGGCCTCCTGGCCCGTGCCTCTTCAAATGCCTGCCGTGCTACAGGAAATACTGTGCTTTAGTTGCAATAGGAACGTAGCCGTCTCTCTCTAGGAGGCAAGGTGACTTCAGCTAGGAGGTCCTGGATGGATGGAGAAGGCTAGTGTTTTTCTCTGTGCAGCTCAAACTAGGGAAGGAGTGAGACTTCCACGGCAAGTTGGAACTTGCTAGAACCGTGCTCGTGAATCTGTGCGATTGCTGGCTAAATCAAGATGTACCAGTAAGAGTGCACTGTGTTGCCCTACCTTCGGCATACACACTGTGATTCGGAAAGCTCCTGGCCTGGATATTGCTTAGAAGGGCCAGGGGAGCCTGAGGGTACTCAGTGTTCTTGCAGGCAATAGATATTCCAGGCTTGGCACCTAGGTGTCCTAACAAGCCTACTGGCGTAAAAATGCTGCCGAGCAGCGACTACGGCCTCATGGAAACTGCTACACGCCTCTGCTTCTGCATAGCATTTCAGGGCTTTACCTCGAGGCAAGTTCTCACGTTGCTTGCCCTGGGAGCGATACAGCATGTTAGGATGCTGTATTTCTCCTTGAATAGAGTGACTTCAGGAACGAGGTCCTCGATCAATTCTAAGCAGAGTGTTTTCTCAGGGCAGCTCAGACGAGGGCAATGTCGAAGACTTCCAGGGCATGTTGGACTGCCTAGAAATGTGGTTCTGATGCTGTTCGAGTGCTCTGGAAATGTAGCTCTCCTGAAGTAACGTAGAGTGTGTTGCCCGAGACTCGGCAGACACAGAGGGCCTCCGAGGGACGTATGGGACCCAATGCTGCTCAGCAGGCCCACAGGGGTGTGGAGGGAGTCAGTGATCTTGGAACCAAAACGATGCTCACCCGAGGGGCCTAGGAGTCCTGAAAAGGGTACTTCCTTTAAAATAAAGCAGAACCTCCACTAAGAGCTCATGGAAAGAGCTGCATGCCTCCCTTTCTGCAGGGCTACTCAGGGCCTTACCTCGAGGCAAGGACTCACGTGGAGATTCCCTTTAGCTCTAGAGCATGGCAAGGTGAGCCCCACCCCGGCCAAAGAAGCTCCGTGTGTACCCAGAGAAAACTCATTTTCTTACCAGACCCATGCCTACAGTGGCCAGAGGCCTGTCAACAGCAGAGAATTTCAGGGAGCTTCATGGCAGCAAGAATGGATCTTTCCAAATGGAAAGCAAGGTTAGTACCATCACGCCCCTATTTCCATGGGCACAGGCAGCATATATCTCTGTGGCTTTTAACAAGTCAAAAGGGACACAGAGTACATACTGGTTGCTTCCCTGAATCAACTTCTCGAGGCAGGGTGTTCTGCATCTAGTGAACGGTTTCACCAACGAACGCCGTAGCCAGGCCTCTGGGACCGTGCCTCTTCAAAAGCCTGCAGTGCTACAGGAAAAACTGTGCTTTAGTTGCAAAAGAACGCAAGCCGTCTTTCTCCTGGAGGCAGGGTGACTTCAGGTAGGAGGTCCTGATTGGAAGGAGAAGCCTAGTGTTTTTCTCTGTGCAGCTCAGACTAGGGAATGAGTGCCATTTCCACGGCATGTTAGACCTTGCTTGAACGTTGCTCTTGAACCTGTGCGAGTGCTGTGAATCAAGATATCACAAGAAAGAGTGCAGTGTGTTGCCCATGACTCAGCAGACACAGACGACCTCCGAGGGACCAATGGGCCTCGTTATTGCTCAGCAGGCCTACAGGGGTGTGGAGGTACTCTGAGATCTTGGAACAACAGTGATGCTCACCAGAGGGTGCGAGGAGTCCTGAAAAGGGTACTTCCTTTAAAGTAAAGCACAACAGCGACTAAGAGCTCATGGAAAGAGCTGCATGCCTCCCTTTCTGCAAGGGTACTCAGGTCCTTACCTCGAGGCAAGGACTCACGTGGAGATTCCCTTTAGCTCTAGAGCATGGCAAGGTGCGCCCCACCCCGGCCAATGAAGCTCCGTGTGTGGCCAGAGAAAACTCATTTTCTTCCCAGACCCATGCCTACAGTGACCAGGGGCCTGTCAACAGCAGAGAATTTCTGGGAACTTCACGGCAGCAAGAATGGAGGTTTCCAAATGGAAAGCAAGGTTAGTCCCATCATGCCCCCATTTCCATGGGCACAGCCAGCATACATCTCTGTGGTTTTTAACAAGTCAAATGAGACACAGAGTACACACAGGTTGCTTCCCTCAGTCAACTTCTCGAGGCAGGGTGTTCTGCAACTAGTAAACGGCCTCACCCAGGAAAGCCCTAGCTAGGCCTCCTGGGCCGTGCCTCTTCAAATGCCTGCCGTGCTACAGGAAATACTGTGCTTTAGTTGCAATAGGAACGTAGCCGTCTCTCTCTAGGAGGCAAGGTGACTTCAGCTAGGAGGTCCTGGATGGATGGAGAAGGCTAGTGTTTTTCTCTGTGCAGCTCAAACTAGGGAAGGAGTGAGACTTCCACGGCAAGTTGGAACTTGCTAGAACCGTGCTCGTGAATCTGTGCGATTGCTGGCTAAATCAAGATGTACCAGTAAGAGTGCACTGTGTTGCCCTACCTTCGGCATACACACTGTGATTCGGAAAGCTCCTGGCCTGGATATTGCTTAGAAGGGCCAGGGGAGCCTGAGGGTACTCAGTGTTCTTGCAGGCAATAGATATTCCAGGCTTGGCACCTAGGTGTCCTAACAAGCCTACTGGCGTAAAAATGCTGCCGAGCAGCGACTACGGCCTCTTGGAAACTGCTACACGCCTCTGCTTCTGCATAGCATTTCAGGGCTTTACCTCGAGGCAAGTTCTCACGTTGCTTGCCCTGGGAGCGATACAGCATGTTAGGATGCTGTATTTCTCCTTGAATAGAGTGACTTCAGGAACGAGGTCCTCGATCAATTCTAAGCAGAGTGTTTTCTCAGGGCAGCTCAGACGAGGGCAATGTCGAAGACTTCCAGGGCATGTTGGACTGCCTAGAAATGTGGTTCTGATGCTGTTCGAGTGCTCTGGAAATGTAGCTCTCCTGAAGTAACGTAGAGTGTGTTGCCCGAGACTCGGCAGACACAGAGGGCCTCCGAGGGACGTATGGGACCCAATGCTGCTCAGCAGGCCCACAGGGGTGTGGAGGGAGTCAGTGATCTTGGAACCAAAATGATGCTCACCCGAGGGGCCTAGGAGTCCTGAAAAGGGTACTTCCTTTAAAATAAAGCAGAACCTCCACTAAGAGCTCATGGAAAGAGCTGCATGCCTCCCTTTCTGCAGGGCTACTCAGGGCCTTACCTCGAGGCAAGGACTCACGTGGAGATTCCCTTTAGCTCTAGAGCATGGCAAGGTGAGCCCCACCCCGGCCAATGAAGCTCCGTGTGTACCCAGAGAAAACTCATTTTCTTACCAGACCCATGCCTACAGTGGCCAGAGGCCTGTCAACAGCAGAGAATTTCAGGGAGCTTCATGGCAGCAAGAATGGATCTTTCCAAATGGAAAGCAAGGTTAGTACCATCACGCCCCTATTTCCATGGGCACAGGCAGCATATATCTCTGTGGTTTTTAACAAGTCAAAAGGGACACAGAGTACATACTGGTTGCTTCCCTGAATCAACTTCTCGAGGCAGGGTGTTCTGCATCTAGTGAACGGTTTCACCAACGAACGCCGTAGCCAGGCCTCTGGGACCGTGCCTCTTCAAAAGCCTGCAGTGCTACAGGAAAAACTGTGCTTTAGTTGCAAAAGAACGCAAGCCGTCTTTCTCCTGGAGGCAGGGTGACTTCAGGTAGGAGGTCCTGATTGGAAGGAGAAGCCTAGTGTTTTTCTCTGTGCAGCTCAGACTAGGGAATGAGTGCCATTTCCACGGCATGTTAGACCTTGCTTGAACGTTGCTCTTGAACCTGTGCGAGTGCTGTGAATCAAGATATCACAAGAAAGAGTGCAGTGTGTTGCCCATGACTCAGCAGACACAGACGACCTCCGAGGGACCAATGGGCCTCGTTATTGCTCAGCAGGCCTACAGGGGTGTGGAGGTACTCTGAGATCTTGGAACAACAGTGATGCTCACCAGAGGGCGCGAGGAGTCCTGAAAAGGGTACTTCCTTTAAAGTAAAGCACAACAGCGACTAAGAGCTCATGGAAAGAGCTGCATGCCTCCCTTTCTGCAAGGGTACTCAGGTCCTTACCTCGAGGCAAGGACTCACGTGGAGATTCCCTTTAGCTCTAGAGCATGGCAAGGTGCGCCCCACCCCGGCCAATGAAGCTCCGTGTGTGGCCAGAGAAAACTCATTTTCTTCCCAGACCCATGCCTACAGTGACCAGGGGCCTGTCAACAGCAGAGAATTTCTGGGAACTTCACGGCAGCAAGAATGGAGGTTTCCAAATGGAAAGCAAGGTTAGTCCCATCATGCCCCCATTTCCATGGGCACAGCCAGCATACATCTCTGTGGTTTTTAACAAGTCAAATGAGACACAGAGTACACACAGGTTGCTTCCCTCAGTCAACTTCTCGAGGCAGGGTGTTCTGCAACTAGTAAACGGCCTCACCCAGGAAAGCCCTAGCTAGGCCTCCTGGGCCGTGCCTCTTCAAATGCCTGCCGTGCTACAGGAAATACTGTGCTTTAGTTGCAATAGGAACGTAGCCGTCTCTCTCTAGGAGGCAAGGTGACTTCAGCTAGGAGGTCCTGGATGGATGGAGAAGGCTAGTGTTTTTCTCTGTGCAGCTCAAACTAGGGAAGGAGTGAGACTTCCACGGCAAGTTGGAACTTGCTAGAACCGTGCTCGTGAATCTGTGCGATTGCTGGCTAAATCAAGATGTACCAGTAAGAGTGCACTGTGTTGCCCTACCTTCGGCATACACACTGTGATTCGGAAAGCTCCTGGCCTGGATATTGCTTAGAAGGAACAGGGGAGCCTGAGGGTACTCAGTGTTCTTGCAGGCAATAGATATTCCAGGCTTGGCACCTAGGTGTCCTAACAAGCCTACTGGCGTAAAAATGCTGCCGAGCAGCGACTACGGCCTCATGGAAACTGCTACACGCCTCTGCTTCTGCATAGCATTTCAGGGCTTTACCTCGAGGCAAGTTCTCACGTTGCTTGCCCTGGGAGCGATACAGCATGTTAGGATGCTGTATTTCTCCTTGAATAGAGTGACTTCAGGAACGAGGTCCTCGATCAATTCTAAGCAGAGTGTTTTCTCAGGGCAGCTCAGACGAGGGCAATGTCGAAGACTTCCAGGGCATGTTGGACTGCCTAGAAATGTGGTTCTGATGCTGTTCGAGTGCTCTGGAAATGTAGCTCTCCTGAAGTAACGTAGAGTGTGTTGCCCGAGACTCGGCAGACACAGAGGGCCTCCGAGGGACGTATGGGACCCAATGCTGCTCAGCAGGCCCACAGGGGTGTGGAGGGAGTCAGTGATCTTGGAACCAAAATGATGCTCACCCGAGGGGCCTAGGAGTCTTGAAAAGGGTACTTCCTTTAAAATAAAGCAGAACCTCCACTAAGAGCTCATGGAAAGAGCTGCATGCCTCCCTTTCTGCAGGGCTACTCAGGGCCTTACCTCGAGGCAAGGACTCACGTGGAGATTCCCTTTAGCTCTAGAGCATGGCAAGGTGAGCCCCACCCCGGCCAATGAAGCTCCGTGTGTACCCAGAGAAAACTCATTTTCTTACCAGACCCATGCCTACAGTGGCCAGAGGCCTGTCAACAGCAGAGAATTTCAGGGAGCTTCATGGCAGCAAGAATGGATCTTTCCAAATGGAAAGCAAGGTTAGTACCATCACGCCCCTATTTCCATGGGCACAGGCAGCATATATCTCTGTGGTTTTTAACAAGTCAAAAGGGACACAGAGTACATACTGGTTGCTTCCCTGAATCAACTTCTCGAGGCAGGGTGTTCTGCATCTAGTGAACGGTTTCACCAACGAACGCCGTAGCCAGGCCTCTGGGACCGTGCCTCTTCAAAAGCCTGCAGTGCTACAGGAAAAACTGTGCTTTAGTTGCAAAAGAACGCAAGCCGTCTTTCTCCTGGAGGCAGGGTGACTTCAGGTAGGAGGTCCTGATTGGAAGGAGAAGCCTAGTGTTTTTCTCTGTGCAGCTCAGACTAGGGAATGAGTGCCATTTCCACGGCATGTTAGACCTTGCTTGAACGTTGCTCTTGAACCTGTGCGAGTGCTGTGAATCAAGATATCACAAGAAAGAGTGCAGTGTGTTGCCCATGACTCAGCAGACACAGACGACCTCCGAGGGACCAATGGGCCTCGTTATTGCTCAGCAGGCCTACAGGGGTGTGGAGGTACTCTGAGATCTTGGAACCACAGTGATGCTCACCAGAGGGCGCGAGGAGTCCTGAAAAGGGTACTTCCTTTAAAGTAAAGCACAACAGCGACTAAGAGCTCATGGAAAGAGCTGCATGCCTCCCTTTCTGCAAGGGTACTCAGGTCCTTACCTCGAGGCGAGGACTCACGTGGAGATTCCCTTTAGCTCTAGAGCATGGCAAGGTGCGCCCCACCCCGGCCAATGAAGCTCCGTGTGTGGCCAGGGAAAACTCATTTTCTTCCCAGACCCATGCCTACAGTGACCAGGGGCCTGTCAACAGCAGAGAATTTCTGGGAAATTCACGGCAGCAAGAATGGAGGTTTCCAAATGGAAAGCAAGGTTAGTCCCATCATGCCCCCATTTCCATGGGCACAGCCAGCATACATCTCTGTGGTTTTTAACAAGTCAAATGAGACACAGAGTACACACAGGTTGCTTCCCTCAGTCAACTTCTCGAGGCAGGGTGTTCTGCAACTAGTAAACGGCCTCACCCAGGAAAGCCCTAGCTAGGCTTCCTGGGCCGTGCCTCTTCAAATGCCTGCCGTGCTACAGGAAATACTGTGCTTTAGTTGCAATAGGAACGTAGCCGTCTTTCTCTAGGAGGCAAGGTGACTTCAGCTAGGAGGTCCTGGATGGATGGAGAAGGCTAGTGTTTTTCTCTGTGCAGCTCAAACTAGGGAAGGAGTGAGACTTCCACGGCAAGTTGGAACTTGCTAGAACCGTGCTCGTGAATCTGTGCGATTGCTGGCTAAATCAAGATGTACCAGTAAGAGTGCACTGTGTTGCCCTACCTTCGGCATACACACTGTGATTCGGAAAGCTCCTGGCCTGGATCTTGCTTAGAAGGGCCAGGGGAGCCTGAGGGTACTCAGTGTTCTTGCAGGCAATAGATATTCCAGGCTTGGCACCTACGTGTCCTAACAAGCCTACTGGCGTAAAAATGCTGCCGAGCAGCGACTACGGCCTCATGGAAACTGCTACACGCCTCTGCTTCTGCATAGCATTTCAGGGCTTTACCTCGAGGCAAGTTCTCACGTTGCTTGCCCTGGGAGCGATACAGCATGTTAGGATGCTGTATTTCTCCTTGAATAGAGTGACTTCAGGAACGAGGTCCTCGATCAATTCTAAGCAGAGTGTTTTATCAGGGCAGCTCAGACGAGGGCAATGTCGAAGACTTCCAGGGCATGTTGGACTGCCTAGAAATGTGGTTCTGATGCTGTTCGAGTGCTCTGGAAATGTAGCTCTCCTGAAGTAACGTAGAGTGTGTTGCCCGAGACTCGGCAGACACAGAGGGCCTCCGAGGGACGTATGGGACTCAATGCTGCTCAGCAGGCCCACAGGGGTGTGGAGGGAGTCAGTGATCTTGGAACCAAAATGATGCTCACCCGAGGGGCCTAGGAGTCCTGAAAAGGGTACTTCCTTTAAAATAAAGCAGAACCTCCGCTAAGAGCTCATGGAAAGAGCTGCATGCCTCCCTTTCTGCAGGGCTACTCAGGGCCTTACCTCGAGGCAAGGACTCACGTGGAGATTCCCTTTAGCTCTAGAGCATGGCAAGGTGAGCCCCACCCCGGCCAAAGAAGCTCCGTGTGTACCCAGAGAAAACTCATTTTCTTACCAGACCCATGCCTACAGTGGCCAGAGGCCTGTCAACAGCAGAGAATTTCAGGGAGCTTCATGGCAGCAAGAATGGATCTTTCCAAATGGAAAGCAAGGTTAGTACCATCACGCCCCTATTTCCATGGGCACAGGCAGCATATATCTCTGTGGCTTTTAACAAGTCAAAATGGACACAGAGTACATACTGGTTGCTTCCCTGAATCAACTTCTCGAGGCAGGGTGTTCTGCATCTAGTGAACGGTTTCACCAACGAACGCCGTAGCCAGGCCTCTGGGACCGTGCCTCTTCAAAAGCCTGCAGTGCTACAGGAAAAACTGTGCTTTAGTTGCAAAAGAACGCAAGCCGTCTTTCTCCTGGAGGCAGGGTGACTTCAGGTAGGAGGTCCTGATTGGAAGGAGAAGCCTAGTGTTTTTCTCTGTGCAGCTCAGACTAGGGAATGAGTGCAATTTCCACGGCATGTTAGACCTTGCTTGAACGTTGCTCTTGAACCTGTGCGAGTGCTGTGAATCAAGATATCACAAGAAAGAGTGCAGTGTGTTGCCCATGACTCAGCAGACACAGACGACCTCCGAGGGACCAATGGGCCTCGTTATTGCTCAGCAGGCCTACAGGGGTGTGGAGGTACTCTGAGATCTTGGAACAACAGTGATGCTCACCAGAGGGCTCGAGGAGTCCTGAAAAGGTTACTTCCTTTAAAGTAAAGCACAACAGCGACTAAGAGCTCATGGAAAGAGCTGCATGCCTCCCTTTCTGCAAGGGTACTCAGGTCCTTACCTCGAGGCGAGGACTCACGTGGAGATTCCCTTTAGCTCTAGAGCATGGCAAGGTGCGCCCCACCCCGGCCAATGAAGCTCCGTGTGTACCCAGAGAAAACTCATTTTCTTCCCAGACCCATGCCTACAGTGACCAGGGGCCTGTCAACAGCAGAGAATTTCTGGGAACTTCACGGCAGCAAGAATGGAGGTTTCCAAATGGAAAGCAAGGTTAGTCCCATCATGCCCCCATTTCCATGGGCACAGCCAGCATACATCTCTGTGGTTTTTAACAAGTCAAATGAGACACAGAGTACACACAGGTTGCTTCC
This sequence comes from Eschrichtius robustus, assembly GCF_028021215.1. Lineage (NCBI taxonomy): Eukaryota > Metazoa > Chordata > Mammalia > Artiodactyla > Eschrichtiidae > Eschrichtius > Eschrichtius robustus. Next base: position 100,955,621 of record NC_090832.1, read on the forward strand.
CTCAGTCAACTTCTCGAGGCAGGGTGTTCTGCAACTAGTAAACGGCCTCACCCAGGAAAGCCCTAGCTAGGCCTCCTGGCCCGTGCCTCTTCAAATGCCTGCCGTGCTACAGGAAATACTGTGCTTTAGTTGCAATAGGAACGTAGCCGTCTCTCTCTAGGAGGCAAGGTGACTTCAGCTAGGAGGTCCTGGATGGATGGAGAAGGCTAGTGTTTTTCTCTGTGCAGCTCAAACTAGGGAAGGAGTGAGACTTCCACGGCAAGTTGGAACGTGCTAGAACCGTGCTCGTGAATCTGTGCGATTGCTGGCTAAATCAAGATGTACCAGTAAGAGTGCACTGTGTTGCCCTACCTTCGGCATACACACTGTGATTCGGAAAGCTCCTGGCCTGGATATTGCTTAGAAGGGCCAGGGGAGCCTGAGGGTACTCAGTGTTCTTGCAGGCAATAGATATTCCAGGCTTGGCACCTAGGTGTCCTAACAAGCCTACTGGCGTAAAAATGCTGCCGAGCAGCGACTACGGCCTCATGGAAACTGCTACACGCCTCTGCTTCTGCATAGCATTTCAGGGCTTTACCTCGAGGCAAGTTCTCACGTTGCTTGCCCTGGGAGCGATACAGCATGTTAGGATGCTGTATTTCTCCTTGAATAGAGTGACTTCAGGAACGAGGTCCTCGATCAATTCTAAGCAGAGTGTTTTCTCAGGGCAGCTCAGACGAGGGCAATGTCGAAGACTTCCAGGGCATGTTGGACTGCCTAGAAATGTGGTTCTGATGCTGTTCGAGTGCTCTGGAAATGTAGCTCTCCTGAAGTAACGTAGAGTGTGTTGCCCGAGACTCGGCAGACACAGAGGGCCTCCGAGGGACGTATGGGACTCAATGCTGCTCAGCAGGCCCACAGGGGTGTGGAGGGAGTCAGTGATCTTGGAACCAAAATGATGCTCACCCGAGGGGCCTAGGAGTCCTGAAAAGGGTACTTCCTTTAAAATAAAGCAGAACCTCCACTAAGAGCTCATGGAAAGAGCTGCATGCCTCCCTTTCTGCAGGGCTACTCAGGGCCTTACCTCGAGGCAAGGACTCACGTGGAGATTCCCTTTAGCTCTAGAGCATGGCAAGGTGAGCCCCACCCCGGCCAATGAAGCTCCGTGTGTACCCAGAGAAAACTCATTTTCTTACCAGACCCATGCCTACAGTGGCCAGAGGCCTGTCAACAGCAGAGAATTTCAGGGAGCTTCATGGCAGCAAGAATGGATCTTTCCAAATGGAAAGCAAGGTTAGTACCATCACGCCCCTATTTCCATGGGCACAGGCAGCATATATCTCTGTGGTTTTTAACAAGTCAAAAGGGACACAGAGTACATACTGGTTGCTTCCCTGAATCAACTTCTCGAGGCAGGGTGTTCTGCATCTAGTGAACGGTTTCACCAACGAACGCCGTAGCCAGGCCTCTGGGACCGTGCCTCTTCAAAAGCCTGCAGTGCTACAGGAAAAACTGTGCTTTAGTTGCAAAAGAACACAAGCCGTCTTTCTCCTGGAGGCAGGGTGACTTCAGGTAGGAGGTCCTGATTGGAAGGAGAAGCCTAGTGTTTTTCTCTGTGCAGCTCAGACTAGGGAATGAGTGCCATTTCCACGGCATGTTAGACCTTGCTTGAACGTTGCTCTTGAACCTGTGCGAGTGCTGTGAATCAAGATATCACAAGAAAGAGTGCAGTGTGTTGCCCATGACTCAGCAGACAGAGACGACCTCCGAGGGACCAATGGGCCTCGTTATTGCTCAGCAGGCCTACAGGGGTGTGGAGGTACTCTGAGATCTTGGAACAACAGTGATGCTCACCAGAGGGCTCGAGGAGTCCTGAAAAGGGTACTTCCTTTAAAGTAAAGCACAACAGCGACTAAGAGCTCATGGAAAGAGCTGCATGCCTCCCTTTCTGCAAGGTTACTCAGGTCCTTACCTCGAGGCAAGGACTCACGTGGAGATTCCCTTTAGCTCTAGAGCATGGCAAGGTGCGCCCCACCCCGGCCAATGAAGCTCCGTGTGTGGCCAGAGAAAACTCATTTTCTTCCCAGACCCATGCCTACAGTGACCAGGGGCCTGTCAACAGCAGAGAATTTCTGGGAACTTCACGGCAGCAAGAATGGAGGTTTCCAAATGGAAAGCAAGGTTAGTCCCATCATGCCCCCATTTCCATGGGCACAGCCAGCATACATCTCTGTGGTTTTTAACAAGTCAAATGAGACACAGAGTACACACTGGTTGCTTCCCTCAGTCAACTTCTCGAGGAAGGGTGTTCTGCAACTAGTAAACGGCCTCACCCAGGAAAGCCCTAGCTAGGCCTCCTGGCCCGTGCCTCTTCAAATGCCTGCCGTGCTACAGGAAATACTGTGCTTTAGTTGCAATAGGAACGTAGCCGTCTTTCTCTAGGAGGCAAGGTGACTTCAGCTAGGAGGTCCTGGATGGATGGAGAAGGCTAGTGTTTTTCTCTGTGCAGCTCAAACTAGGGAAGGAGTGAGACTTCCACGGCAAGTTGGAACTTGCTAGAACCTTGCTCTTGAATCTGTGCGATTGCTGGCTAAATCAAGATGTACCAATAAGAGTGCACTGTGTTGCCCTACCTTCGGCATACACACTGTGATTCGGAAAGCTCCTGGCCTGGATATTGCTTAGAAGGGCCAGGGGAGCCTGAGGGTACTCAGTGTTCTTGCAGGCAATAGATATTCCAGGCTTGGCACCTAGGTGTCCTAACAAGCCTACTGGCGTAAAAATGCTGCCGAGCAGCGACTACGGCCTCATGGAAACTGCTACACGCCTCTGCTTCTGCATAGCATTTCAGGGCTTTACCTCGAGGCAAGTTCTCACGTTGCTTGCCCTGGGAGCGATACAGCATGTTAGGATGCTGTATTACTCCTTGAATAGAGTGACTTCAGGAACGAGGTCCTCGATCAATTCTAAGCAGAGTGTTTTCACAGGGCAGCTCAGACGAGGGCAATGTCGAAGGCTTCCAGGGCATGTTGGACTGCCTAGAAATGTGGTTCTGATGCTGTTCGAGTGCTCTGGAAATATAGCTCTCCTGAAGTAACGTAGAGTTTGTTGCCCGAGACTCGGCAGACACAGAGGGCCTCCGAGGGACGTATGGGACTCAATGCTGCTCAGCAGGCCCACAGGGGTGTGGAGGGAGTCAGTGACCTTGGAACAAAAATGATGCTCACCCGAGGGGCCTAGGAGTCCTGAAACGGGTACTTCCTTTAAAATAAAGCAGAACCTCCACTAAGAGCTCATGGAAAGAGCTGCATGCTTCCCTTTCTGCAGGGCTACTCAGGGCATTACCTCGAGGCAAGGACTCACGTGGAGATTCCCTTTAGCTCTAGAGCATGGCAAGGTGAGCCCCACCCCGGCCAATGAAGCTCCGTGTGTACCCAGAGAAAACTCATTTTCTTACCAGACCCATGCCTACAGTGGCCAGAGGCCTGTCAACAGCAGAGAATTTCAGGGAGCTTCATGGCAGCAAGAATGGATCTTTCCAAATGGAAAGCAAGGTTAGTACCATCACGCCCCTATTTCCATGGGCACAGGCAGCATATATCTCTGTGGTTTTTAACAAGTCAAAAGGGACACAGAGTACATACTGGTTGCTTCCCTGAATCAACTTCTCGAGGCAGGGTGTTCTGCATCTAGTGAACGGTTTCACCAACGAACGCCGTAGCCAGGCCTCTGGGACCGTGCCTCTTCAAAAGCCTGCAGTGCTACAGGAAAAACTGTGCTTTAGTTGCAAAAGAACGCAAGCCGTCTTTCTCCTGGAGGCAGGGTGACTTCAGGTAGGAGGTCCTGATTGGAAGGAGAAGCCTAGTGTTTTTCTCTGTGCAGCTCAGACTAGGGAATGAGTGCCATTTCCACGGCATGTTAGACCTTGCTTGAACGTTGCTCTTGAACCTGTGCGAGTGCTGTGAATCAAGATATCACAAGAAAGAGTGCAGTGTGTTGCCCATGACTCAGCAGACACAGACGACCTCCGAGGGACCAATGGGCCTCGTTATTGCTCAGCAGGCCTACAGGGGTGTGGAGGTACTCTGAGATCTTGGAACAACAGTGATGCTCACCAGAGGGCTCGAGGAGTCCTGAAAAGGGTACTTCCTTTAAAGTAAAGCACAACAGCGACTAAGAGCTCATGGAAAGAGCTGCATGCCTCCCTTTCTGCAAGGGTACTCAGGTCCTTACCTCGAGGCAAGGACTCACGTGGAGATTCCCTTTAGCTCTAGAGCATGGCAAGGTGCGCCCCACCCCGGCCAATGAAGCTCCGTGTGTGGCCAGAGAAAACTCATTTTCTTCCCAGACCCATGCCTACAGTGACCAGGGGCCTGTCAACAGCAGAGAATTTCTGGGAACTTCACGGCAGCAAGAATGGAGGTTTCCAAATGGAAAGCAAGGTTAGTCCCATCATGCCCCCATTTCCATGGGCACAGCCAGCATACATCTCTGTGGTTTTTAACAAGTCAAATGAGACACAGAGTACACACTGGTTGCTTCCCTCAGTCAACTTCTCGAGGCAGGGTGTTCTGCAACTAGTAAACGGCCTCAACCAGGAAAGCCCCAGCTAGGCCTCCTGACCCGTGCCTCTTCAAATGCCTGCCGTGCTACAGGAAATACTGTGCTTTAGTTGCAATAGGAACGTAGCCGTCTTTCTCTAGGAGGCAAGGTGACTTCAGCTAGGAGGTCCTGGATGGATGGAGAAGGCTAGTGTTTTTCTCTGTGCAGCTCAAACTAGGGAAGGAGTGAGACTTCCACGGCAAGTTGGAACTTGCTAGAACCTTGCTCGTGAATCTGTGCGATTGCTGGCTAAATCAAGATGTACCAATAAGAGTGCACTGTGTTTCCCTACCTTCGGCATACACACTGTGATTCGGAAAGCTCCTGGCCTGGATATTGCTTAGAAGGGCCAGGGGAGCCTGAGGGTACTCAGTGTTCTTGCAGGCAATAGATATTCCAGGCTTGGCACCTAGGTGTCCTAACAAGCCTACTGGCGTAAAAATGCTGCCGAGCAGCGACTACGGCCTCATGGAAACTGCTACACGCCTCTGCTTCTGCATAGCATTTCAGGGCTTTACCTCGAGGCAAGTTCTCACGTTGCTTGCCCTGTGAGCGATACAGCATGTTAGGATGCTGTATTTCTCCTTGAATAGAGTGACTTCAGGAACGAGGTCCTCGATAAATTCTAAGCAGAGTGTTTTCTCAGGGCAGCTCAGACGAGGGCAATGTCGAAGACTTCCAGGGCATGTTGGACTGCCTAGAAATGCGGTTCTGATGCTGTTCGAGTGCTCTGGAAATGTAGCTCTCCTGAAGTAACGTAGAGTGTGTTGCCTGAGACTCGGCAGACACAGAGGGCCTCCGAGGGACGTATGGGACTCAATGCTGCTCAGCAGGCCCACAGGGGTGTGGAGGGAGTCAGTGATCTTGGAACCAAAATGATGCTCACCCGAGGGGCCTAGGAGTCCTGAAACGGGTACTTCCTTTAAAATAAAGCAGAACCTCCACTACGAGCTCATGGAAAGAGCTGCATGCCTCCCATTCTGCAGGGCTACTCAGGGCCTTACCTCGAGGCAAGGACTCACGTGGAGATTCCCTTTAGCTCTAGAGCATGGCAAGGTGAGCCCCACCACGGCCAATGAAGCTCCGTGTGTACCCAGAGAAAACTCATTTTCTTACCAGACCCATGCCTACAGTGGCCAGAGGCCTGTCAACAGCAGAGAATTTCAGGGAGCTTCATGGCAGCAAGAATGGATCTTTCCAAATGGAAAGCAAGGTTAGTACCATCACGCCCCTATTTCCATGGGCACAGGCAGCATATATCTCTGTGGTTTTTAACAAGTCAAAAGGAACACAGAGTACATACTGGTTGCTTCCCTGAATCAACTTCTCGAGGCAGGGTGTTCTGCATCTAGTGAACGGTTTCACCAACGAACGCCGTAGCCAGGCCTCTGGGACCGTGCCTCTTCAAAAGCCTGCAGTGCTACAGGAAAAACTGTGCTTTAGTTGCAAAAGAACGCAAGCCGTCTTTCTCCTGGAGGCAGGGTGACTTCAGGTAGGAGGTCCTGATTGGAAGGAGAAGCCTAGTGTTTTTCTCTGTGCAGCTCAGACTAGGGAATGAGTGCCATTTCCACGGCATGTTAGACCTTGCTTGAACGTTGCTCTTGAACCTGTGCGAGTGCTGTGAATCAAGATATCACAAGAAAGAGTGCAGTGTGTTGCCCATGACTCAGCAGACACAGACGACCTCCGAGGGACCAATGGGCCTCGTTATTGCTCAGCAGGCCTACAGGGGTGTGGAGGTACTCTGAGATCTTGGAACAACAGTGATGCTCACCAGAGGGCTCGAGGAGTCCTGAAAAGGTTACTTCCTTTAAAGTAAAGCACAACAGCGACTAAGAGCTCATGGAAAGAGCTGCATGCCTCCCTTTCTGCAAGGGTACTCAGGGCCTTACCTCGAGGCAAGGACTCACGTGGAGATTCCCTTTAGCTCTAGAGCATGGCAAGGTGCGCCCCACCCCGGCCAATGAAGCTCCGTGTGTGGCCAGAGAAAACTCATTTTCTTCCCAGACCCATGCCTACAGTGACCAGGGGCCTGTCAACAGCAGAGAATTTCTGGGAACTTAGCGGCAGCAAGAATGGAGGTTTCCAAATGGAAAGCAAGGTTAGTCCCATCATGCCCCCATTTCCATGGGCACAGCCAGCATACATCTCTGTGGTTTTTAACAAGTCAAATGAGACACAGAGTACACACTGGTTGCTTCCCTCAGTCAACTTCTCGAGGCAGGGTGTTCTGCAACTAGTAAACGGCCTCACCCAGGAAAGCCCCAGCTAGGCCTCCTGGCCCGTGCCTCTTCAAATGCCTGCCGTGCTACAGGAAATACTGTGCTTTAGTTGCAATAGGAACGTAGCCGTCTTTCTCTAGGAGGCAAGGTGACTTCAGCTAGGAGGTCCTGGATGTATGGAGAAGGCTAGTGTTTTTCTCTGTGCAGCTCAAACTAGGGAAGGAGTGAGACTTCCACGGCAAGTTGGAACTTGCTAGAACCGTGCTCGTGAATCTGTGCGATTGCTGGCTAAATCAAGATGTACCAGTAAGAGTGCACTGTGTTACCCTACCTTCGGCATACACACTGTGATTCGGAAAGCTCCTGGCCTGGATATTGCTTAGAAGGGCCAGGGGAGCCTGAGGGTACTCAGTGTTCTTGCAGGCAATAGATATTCCAGGCTTGGCACCTAGGTGTCCTAACAAGCCTACTGGCGTAAAAATGCTGCCGAGCAGCGACTACGGCCTCATGGAAACTGCTACACGCCTCTGCTTCTGCATAGCATTTCAGGACTTTACCTCGAGGCAAGTTCTCACGTTGCTTGCCCTGTGAGCGATACAGCATGTTAGGATGCTGTATTTCTCCTTGAATAGAGTGACTTCAGGAACGAGGTCCTCGATAAATTCGAAGCAGAGTTTTTTCTCAGGGCAGCTCAGACGAGGGCAATGTCGAAGACTTCCAGGGCATGTTGGACTGCCTAGAAATGTGGTTCTGATGCTGTTCGAGTGCTCTGGAAATGTAGCTCTCCTGAAGTAACGTAGAGTGTGTTGCCCGAGACTCGGCAGACACAGAGGGCCTCCGAGGGACGTATGGGACTCAATGCTGCTCAGCAGGCCCACAGGGGTGTGGAGGGAGTCAGTGATCTTGGAACCAAAATGATGCTCACCCGAGGGGCCTAGGAGTCCTGAAAAGGGTACTTCCTTTAAAATAAAGCAGAACCTCCACTAACGGCTCATGGAAAGAGCTGCATGCCTCCCTTTCTGCAAGGGTACTCAGGTCCTTACCGTGAGGCAAGGACTCACGTGGAGATTCCCTTTAGCTCTAGAGCATGGCAAGGTGAGCCCCACCCCGGCCAAAGAAGCTCCGTGTGTACCCAGAGAAAACTCATTTTCTTACCAGACCCATGCCTACAGTGGCCAGAGGCCTGTCAACAGCAGAGAATTTCAGGGAGCTTCATGGCAGCAAGAATGGATCTTTCCAAATGGAAAGCAAGGTTAGTACCATCACGCCCCTATTTCCATGGGCACAGGCAGCATATATCTCTGTGGCTTTTAACAAGTCAAAATGGACACAGAGTACATACTGGTTGCTTCCCTGAATCAACTTCTCGAGGCAGGGTGTTCTGCATCTAGTGAACGGTTTCACCAACGAACGCCGTAGCCAGGCCTCTGGGACCGTGCCTCTTCAAAAGCCTGCAGTGCTACAGGAAAAACTGTGCTTTAGTTGCAAAAGAACGCAAGCCGTCTTTCTCCTGGAGGCAGGGTGACTTCAGGTAGGAGGTCCTGATTGGAAGGAGAAGCCTAGTGTTTTTCTCTGTGCAGCTCAGACTAGGGAATGAGTGCAATTTCCACGGCATGTTAGACCTTGCTTGAACGTTGCTCTTGAACCTGTGCGAGTGCTGTGAATCAAGATATCACAAGAAAGAGTGCAGTGTGTTGCCCATGACTCAGCAGACACAGACGACCTCCGAGGGACCAATGGGCCTCGTTATTGCTCAGCAGGCCTACAGGGGTGTGGAGGTACTCTGAGATCTTGGAACAACAGTGATGCTCACCAGAGGGCTCGAGGAGTCCTGAAAAGGTTACTTCCTTTAAAGTAAAGCACAACAGCGACTAAGAGCTCATGGAAAGAGCTGCATGCCTCCCTTTCTGCAAGGGTACTCAGGTCCTTACCTCGAGGCGAGGACTCACGTGGAGATTCCCTTTAGCTCTAGAGCATGGCAAGGTGCGCCCCACCCCGGCCAATGAAGCTCCGTGTGTACCCAGAGAAAACTCATTTTCTTCCCAGACCCATGCCTACAGTGACCAGGGGCCTGTCAACAGCAGAGAATTTCTGGGAACTTCACGGCAGCAAGAATGGAGGTTTCCAAATGGAAAGCAAGGTTAGTCCCATCATGCCCCCATTTCCATGGGCACAGCCAGCATACATCTCTGTGGTTTTTAACAAGTCAAATGAGACACAGAGTACACACAGGTTGCTTCCCTCAGTCAACTTCTCGAGGCAGGGTGTTCTGCAACTAGTAAACGGCCTCACCCAGGAAAGCCCTAGCTAGGCCTCCTGGCCCGTGCCTCTTCAAATGCCTGCCGTGCTACAGGAAATACTGTGCTTTAGTTGCAATAGGAACGTAGCCGTCTCTCTCTAGGAGGCAAGGTGACTTCAGCTAGGAGGTCCTGGATGGATGGAGAAGGCTAGTGTTTTTCTCTGTGCAGCTCAAACTAGGGAAGGAGTGAGACTTCCACGGCAAGTTGGAACGTGCTAGAACCGTGCTCGTGAATCTGTGCGATTGCTGGCTAAATCAAGATGTACCAGTAAGAGTGCACTGTGTTGCCCTACCTTCGGCATACACACTGTGATTCGGAAAGCTCCTGGCCTGGATATTGCTTAGAAGGGCCAGGGGAGCCTGAGGGTACTCAGTGTTCTTGCAGGCAATAGATATTCCAGGCTTGGCACCTAGGTGTCCTAACAAGCCTACTGGCGTAAAAATGCTGCCGAGCAGCGACTACGGCCTCATGGAAACTGCTACACGCCTCTGCTTCTGCATAGCATTTCAGGGCTTTACCTCGAGGCAAGTTCTCACGTTGCTTGCCCTGGGAGCGATACAGCATGTTAGGATGCTGTATTTCTCCTTGAATAGAGTGACTTCAGGAACGAGGTCCTCGATCAATTCTAAGCAGAGTGTTTTCTCAGGGCAGCTCAGACGAGGGCAATGTCGAAGACTTCCAGGGCATGTTGGACTGCCTAGAAATGTGGTTCTGATGCTGTTCGAGTGCTCTGGAAATGTAGCTCTCCTGAAGTAACGTAGAGTGTGTTGCCCGAGACTCGGCAGACACAGAGGGCCTCCGAGGGACGTATGGGACCCAATGCTGCTCAGCAGGCCCACAGGGGTGTGGAGGGAGTCAGTGATCTTGGAACCAAAATGATGCTCACCCGAGGGGCCTAGGAGTCTTGAAAAGGGTACTTCCTTTAAAATAAAGCAGAACCTCCACTAAGAGCTCATGGAAAGAGCTGCATGCCTCCCTTTCTGCAGGGCTACTCAGGGCCTTACCTCGAGGCAAGGACTCACGTGGAGATTCCCTTTAGCTCTAGAGCATGGCAAGGTGAGCCCCACCCCGGCCAATGAAGCTCCGTGTGTACCCAGAGAAAACTCATTTTCTTACCAGACCCATGCCTACAGTGGCCAGAGGCCTGTCAACAGCAGAGAATTTCAGGGAGCTTCATGGCAGCAAGAATGGATCTTTCCAAATGGAAAGCAAGGTTAGTACCATCACGCCCCTATTTCCATGGGCACAGGCAGCATATATCTCTGTGGTTTTTAACAAGTCAAAAGGGACACAGAGTACATACTGGTTGCTTCCCTGAATCAACTTCTCGAGGCAGGGTGTTCTGCATCTAGTGAACGGTTTCACCAACGAACGCCGTAGCCAGGCCTCTGGGACCGTGCCTCTTCAAAAGCCTGCAGTGCTACAGGAAAAACTGTGCTTTAGTTGCAAAAGAACGCAAGCCGTCTTTCTCCTGGAGGCAGGGTGACTTCAGGTAGGAGGTCCTGATTGGAAGGAGAAGCCTAGTGTTTTTCTCTGTGCAGCTCAGACTAGGGAATGAGTGCCATTTCCACGGCATGTTAGACCTTGCTTGAACGTTGCTCTTGAACCTGTGCGAGTGCTGTGAATCAAGATATCACAAGAAAGAGTGCAGTGTGTTGCCCATGACTCAGCAGACACAGACGACCTCCGAGGGACCAATGGGCCTCGTTATTGCTCAGCAGGCCTACAGGGGTGTGGAGGTACTCTGAGATCTTGGAACCACAGTGATGCTCACCAGAGGGCGCGAGGAGTCCTGAAAAGGGTACTTCCTTTAAAGTAAAGCACAACAGCGACTAAGAGCTCATGGAAAGAGCTGCATGCCTCCCTTTCTGCAAGGGTACTCAGGTCCTTACCTCGAGGCGAGGACTCACGTGGAGATTCCCTTTAGCTCTAGAGCATGGCAAGGTGCGCCCCACCCCGGCCAATGAAGCTCCGTGTGTGGCCAGGGAAAACTCATTTTCTTCCCAGACCCATGCCTACAGTGACCAGGGGCCTGTCAACAGCAGAGAATTTCTGGGAAATTCACGGCAGCAAGAATGGAGGTTTCCAAATGGAAAGCAAGGTTAGTCCCATCATGCCCCCATTTCCATGGGCACAGCCAGCATACATCTCTGTGGTTTTTAACAAGTCAAATGAGACACAGAGTACACACAGGTTGCTTCCCTCAGTCAACTTCTCGAGGCAGGGTGTTCTGCAACTAGTAAACGGCCTCACCCAGGAAAGCCCTAGCTAGGCTTCCTGGGCCGTGCCTCTTCAAATGCCTGCCGTGCTACAGGAAATACTGTGCTTTAGTTGCAATAGGAACGTAGCCGTCTTTCTCTAGGAGGCAAGGTGACTTCAGCTAGGAGGTCCTGGATGGATGGAGAAGGCTAGTGTTTTTCTCTGTGCAGCTCAAACTAGGGAAGGAGTGAGACTTCCACGGCAAGTTGGAACTTGCTAGAACCGTGCTCGTGAATCTGTGCGATTGCTGGCTAAATCAAGATGTACCAGTAAGAGTGCACTGTGTTGCCCTACCTTCGGCATACACACTGTGATTCGGAAAGCTCCTGGCCTGGATCTTGCTTAGAAGGGCCAGGGGAGCCTGAGGGTACTCAGTGTTCTTGCAGGCAATAGATATTCCAGGCTTGGCACCTACGTGTCCTAACAAGCCTACTGGCGTAAAAATGCTGCCGAGCAGCGACTACGGCCTCATGGAAACTGCTACACGCCTCTGCTTCTGCATAGCATTTCAGGGCTTTACCTCGAGGCAAGTTCTCACGTTGCTTGCCCTGGGAGCGATACAGCATGTTAGGATGCTGTATTTCTCCTTGAATAGAGTGACTTCAGGAACGAGGTCCTCGATCAATTCTAAGCAGAGTGTTTTATCAGGGCAGCTCAGACGAGGGCAATGTCGAAGACTTCCAGGGCATGTTGGACTGCCTAGAAATGTGGTTCTGATGCTGTTCGAGTGCTCTGGAAATGTAGCTCTCCTGAAGTAACGTAGAGTGTGTTGCCCGAGACTCGGCAGACACAGAGGGCCTCCGAGGGACGTATGGGACTCAATGCTGCTCAGCAGGCCCACAGGGGTGTGGAGGGAGTCAGTGATCTTGGAACCAAAATGATGCTCACCCGAGGGGCCTAGGAGTCCTGAAAAGGGTACTTCCTTTAAAATAAAGCAGAACCTCCGCTAAGAGCTCATGGAAAGAGCTGCATGCCTCCCTTTCTGCAGGGCTACTCAGGGCCTTACCTCGAGGCAAGGACTCACGTGGAGATTCCCTTTAGCTCTAGAGCATGGCAAGGTGAGCCCCACCCCGGCCAAAGAAGCTCCGTGTGTACCCAGAGAAAACTCATTTTCTTACCAGACCCATGCCTACAGTGGCCAGAGGCCTGTCAACAGCAGAGAATTTCAGGGAGCTTCATGGCAGCAAGAATGGATCTTTCCAAATGGAAAGCAAGGTTAGTACCATCACGCCCCTATTTCCATGGGCACAGGCAGCATATATCTCTGTGGCTTTTAACAAGTCAAAATGGACACAGAGTACATACTGGTTGCTTCCCTGAATCAACTTCTCGAGGCAGGGTGTTCTGCATCTAGTGAACGGTTTCACCAACGAACGCCGTAGCCAGGCCTCTGGGACCGTGCCTCTTCAAAAGCCTGCAGTGCTACAGGAAAAACTGTGCTTTAGTTGCAAAAGAACGCAAGCCGTCTTTCTCCTGGAGGCAGGGTGACTTCAGGTAGGAGGTCCTGATTGGAAGGAGAAGCCTAGTGTTTTTCTCTGTGCAGCTCAGACTAGGGAATGAGTGCAATTTCCACGGCATGTTAGACCTTGCTTGAACGTTGCTCTTGAACCTGTGCGAGTGCTGTGAATCAAGATATCACAAGAAAGAGTGCAGTGTGTTGCCCATGACTCAGCAGACACAGACGACCTCCGAGGGACCAATGGGCCTCGTTATTGCTCAGCAGGCCTACAGGGGTGTGGAGGTACTCTGAGATCTTGGAACAACAGTGATGCTCACCAGAGGGCTCGAGGAGTCCTGAAAAGGTTACTTCCTTTAAAGTAAAGCACAACAGCGACTAAGAGCTCATGGAAAGAGCTGCATGCCTCCCTTTCTGCAAGGGTACTCAGGTCCTTACCTCGAGGCGAGGACTCACGTGGAGATTCCCTTTAGCTCTAGAGCATGGCAAGGTGCGCCCCACCCCGGCCAATGAAGCTCCGTGTGTACCCAGAGAAAACTCATTTTCTTCCCAGACCCATGCCTACAGTGACCAGGGGCCTGTCAACAGCAGAGAATTTCTGGGAACTTCACGGCAGCAAGAATGGAGGTTTCCAAATGGAAAGCAAGGTTAGTCCCATCATGCCCCCATTTCCATGGGCACAGCCAGCATACATCTCTGTGGTTTTTAACAAGTCAAATGAGACACAGAGTACACACAGGTTGCTTCCCTCAGTCAACTTCTCGAGGCAGGGTGTTCTGCAACTAGTAAACGGCCTCACCCAGGAAAGCCCTAGCTAGGCCTCCTGGCCCGTGCCTCTTCAAATGCCTGCCGTGCTACAGGAAATACTGTGCTTTAGTTGCAATAGGAACGTAGCCGTCTCTCTCTAGGAGGCAAGGTGACTTCAGCTAGGAGGTCCTGGATGGATGGAGAAGGCTAGTGTTTTTCTCTGTGCAGCTCAAACTAGGGAAGGAGTGAGACTTCCACGGCAAGTTGGAACGTGCTAGAACCGTGCTCGTGAATCTGTGCGATTGCTGGCTAAATCAAGATGTACCAGTAAGAGTGCACTGTGTTGCCCTACCTTCGGCATACACACTGTGATTCGGAAAGCTCCTGGCCTGGATATTGCTTAGAAGGGCCAGGGGAGCCTGAGGGTACTCAGTGTTCTTGCAGGCAATAGATATTCCAGGCTTGGCACCTAGGTGTCCTAACAAGCCTACTGGCGTAAAAATGCTGCCGAGCAGCGACTACGGCCTCATGGAAACTGCTACACGCCTCTGCTTCTGCATAGCATTTCAGGGCTTTACCTCGAGGCAAGTTCTCACGTTGCTTGCCCTGGGAGCGATACAGCATGTTAGGATGCTGTATTTCTCCTTGAATAGAGTGACTTCAGGAACGAGGTCCTCGATCAATTCTAAGCAGAGTGTTTTCTCAGGGCAGCTCAGACGAGGGCAATGTCGAAGACTTCCAGGGCATGTTGGACTGCCTAGAAATGTGGTTCTGATGCTGTTCGAGTGCTCTGGAAATGTAGCTCTCCTGAAGTAACGTAGAGTGTGTTGCCCGAGACTCGGCAGACACAGAGGGCCTCCGAGGGACGTATGGGACTCAATGCTGCTCAGCAGGCCCACAGGGGTGTGGAGGGAGTCAGTGATCTTGGAACCAAAATGATGCTCACCCGAGGGGCCTAGGAGTCCTGAAAAGGGTACTTCCTTTAAAATAAAGCAGAACCTCCACTAAGAGCTCATGGAAAGAGCTGCATGCCTCCCTTTCTGCAGGGCTACTCAGGGCCTTACCTCGAGGCAAGGACTCACGTGGAGATTCCCTTTAGCTCTAGAGCATGGCAAGGTGAGCCCCACCCCGGCCAATGAAGCTCCGTGTGTACCCAGAGAAAACTCATTTTCTTACCAGACCCATGCCTACAGTGGCCAGAGGCCTGTCAACAGCAGAGAATTTCAGGGAGCTTCATGGCAGCAAGAATGGATCTTTCCAAATGGAAAGCAAGGTTAGTACCATCACGCCCCTATTTCCATGGGCACAGGCAGCATATATCTCTGTGGTTTTTAACAAGTCAAAAGGGACACAGAGTACATACTGGTTGCTTCCCTGAATCAACTTCTCGAGGCAGGGTGTTCTGCATCTAGTGAACGGTTTCACCAACGAACGCCGTAGCCAGGCCTCTGGGACCGTGCCTCTTCAAAAGCCTGCAGTGCTACAGGAAAAACTGTGCTTTAGTTGCAAAAGAACACAAGCCGTCTTTCTCCTGGAGGCAGGGTGACTTCAGGTAGGAGGTCCTGATTGGAAGGAGAAGCCTAGTGTTTTTCTCTGTGCAGCTCAGACTAGGGAATGAGTGCCATTTCCACGGCATGTTAGACCTTGCTTGAACGTTGCTCTTGAACCTGTGCGAGTGCTGTGAATCAAGATATCACAAGAAAGAGTGCAGTGTGTTGCCCATGACTCAGCAGACAGAGACGACCTCCGAGGGACCAATGGGCCTCGTTATTGCTCAGCAGGCCTACAGGGGTGTGGAGGTACTCTGAGATCTTGGAACAACAGTGATGCTCACCAGAGGGCTCGAGGAGTCCTGAAAAGGGTACTTCCTTTAAAGTAAAGCACAACAGCGACTAAGAGCTCATGGAAAGAGCTGCATGCCTCCCTTTCTGCAAGGTTACTCAGGTCCTTACCTCGAGGCAAGGACTCACGTGGAGATTCCCTTTAGCTCTAGAGCATGGCAAGGTGCGCCCCACCCCGGCCAATGAAGCTCCGTGTGTGGCCAGAGAAAACTCATTTTCTTCCCAGACCCATGCCTACAGTGACCAGGGGCCTGTCAACAGCAGAGAATTTCTGGGAACTTCACGGCAGCAAGAATGGAGGTTTCCAAATGGAAAGCAAGGTTAGTCCCATCATGCCCCCATTTCCATGGGCACAGCCAGCATACATCTCTGTGGTTTTTAACAAGTCAAATGAGACACAGAGTACACACTGGTTGCTTCCCTCAGTCAACTTCTCGAGGAAGGGTGTTCTGCAACTAGTAAACGGCCTCACCCAGGAAAGCCCTAGCTAGGCCTCCTGGCCCGTGCCTCTTCAAATGCCTGCCGTGCTACAGGAAATACTGTGCTTTAGTTGCAATAGGAACGTAGCCGTCTTTCTCTAGGAGGCAAGGTGACTTCAGCTAGGAGGTCCTGGATGGATGGAGAAGGCTAGTGTTTTTCTCTGTGCAGCTCAAACTAGGGAAGGAGTGAGACTTCCACGGCAAGTTGGAACTTGCTAGAACCTTGCTCTTGAATCTGTGCGATTGCTGGCTAAATCAAGATGTACCAATAAGAGTGCACTGTGTTGCCCTACCTTCGGCATACACACTGTGATTCGGAAAGCTCCTGGCCTGGATATTGCTTAGAAGGGCCAGGGGAGCCTGAGGGTACTCAGTGTTCTTGCAGGCAATAGATATTCCAGGCTTGGCACCTAGGTGTCCTAACAAGCCTACTGGCGTAAAAATGCTGCCGAGCAGCGACTACGGCCTCATGGAAACTGCTACACGCCTCTGCTTCTGCATAGCATTTCAGGGCTTTACCTCGAGGCAAGTTCTCACGTTGCTTGCCCTGGGAGCGATACAGCATGTTAGGATGCTGTATTACTCCTTGAATAGAGTGACTTCAGGAACGAGGTCCTCGATCAATTCTAAGCAGAGTGTTTTCACAGGGCAGCTCAGACGAGGGCAATGTCGAAGGCTTCCAGGGCATGTTGGACTGCCTAGAAATGTGGTTCTGATGCTGTTCGAGTGCTCTGGAAATATAGCTCTCCTGAAGTAACGTAGAGTTTGTTGCCCGAGACTCGGCAGACACAGAGGGCCTCCGAGGGACGTATGGGACTCAATGCTGCTCAGCAGGCCCACAGGGGTGTGGAGGGAGTCAGTGACCTTGGAACAAAAATGATGCTCACCCGAGGGGCCTAGGAGTCCTGAAACGGGTACTTCCTTTAAAATAAAGCAGAACCTCCACTAAGAGCTCATGGAAAGAGCTGCATGCTTCCCTTTCTGCAGGGCTACTCAGGGCATTACCTCGAGGCAAGGACTCACGTGGAGATTCCCTTTAGCTCTAGAGCATGGCAAGGTGAGCCCCACCCCGGCCAATGAAGCTCCGTGTGTATCCAGAGAAAACTCATTTTCTTACCAGACCCATGCCTACAGTGGCCAGAGGCCTGTCAACAGCAGAGAATTTCAGGGAGCTTCATGGCAGCAAGAATGGATCTTTCCAAATGGAAAGCAAGGTTAGTACCATCACGCCCCTATTTCCATGGGCACAGGCAGCATATATCTCTGTGGTTTTTAACAAGTCAAAAGGGACACAGAGTACATACTGGTTGCTTCCCTGAATCAACTTCTCGAGGCAGGGTGTTCTGCATCTAGTGAACGGTTTCACCAACGAACGCCGTAGCCAGGCCTCTGGGACCGTGCCTCTTCAAAAGCCTGCAGTGCTACAGGAAAAACTGTGCTTTAGTTGCAAAAGAACGCAAGCCGTCTTTCTCCTGGAGGCAGGGTGACTTCAGGTAGGAGGTCCTGATTGGAAGGAGAAGCCTAGTGTTTTTCTCTGTGCAGCTCAGACTAGGGAATGAGTGCCATTTCCACGGCATGTTAGACCTTGCTTGAACGTTGCTCTTGAACCTGTGCGAGTGCTGTGAATCAAGATATCACAAGAAAGAGTGCAGTGTGTTGCCCATGACTCAGCAGACACAGACGACCTCCGAGGGACCAATGGGCCTCGTTATTGCTCAGCAGGCCTACAGGGGTGTGGAGGTACTCTGAGATCTTGGAACAACAGTGATGCTCACCAGAGGGCTCGAGGAGTCCTGAAAAGGGTACTTCCTTTAAAGTAAAGCACAACAGCGACTAAGAGCTCATGGAAAGAGCTGCATGCCTCCCTTTCTGCAAGGGTACTCAGGTCCTTACCTCGAGGCAAGGACTCACGTGGAGATTCCCTTTAGCTCTAGAGCATGGCAAGGTGCGCCCCACCCCGGCCAATGAAGCTCCGTGTGTGGCCAGAGAAAACTCATTTTCTTCGCAGACCCATGCCTACAGTGACCAGGGGCCTGTCAACAGCAGAGAATTTCTGGGAACTTCACGGCAGCAAGAATGGAGGTTTCCAAATGGAAAGCAAGGTTAGTCCCATCATGCCCCCATTTCCATGGGCACAGCCAGCATACATCTCTGTGGTTTTTAACAAGTCAAATGAGACACAGAGTACACACTGGTTGCTTCCCTCAGTCAACTTCTCGAGGCAGGGTGTTCTGCAACTAGTAAACGGCCTCAACCAGGAAAGCCCCAGCTAGGCCTCCTGACCCGTGCCTCTTCAAATGCCTGCCGTGCTACAGGAAATACTGTGCTTTAGTTGCAATAGGAACGTAGCCGTCTTTCTCTAGGAGGCAAGGTGACTTCAGCTAGGAGGTCCTGGATGGATGGAGAAGGCTAGTGTTTTTCTCTGTGCAGCTCAAACTAGGGAAGGAGTGAGACTTCCACGGCAAGTTGGAACTTGCTAGAACCTTGCTCGTGAATCTGTGCGATTGCTGGCTAAATCAAGATGTACCAATAAGAGTGCACTGTGTTTCCCTACCTTCGGCATACACACTGTGATTCGGAAAGCTCCTGGCCTGGATATTGCTTAGAAGGGCCAGGGGAGCCTGAGGGTACTCAGTGTTCTTGCAGGCAATAGATATTCCAGGCTTGGCACCTAGGTGTCCTAACAAGCCTACTGGCGTAAAAATGCTGCCGAGCAGCGACTACGGCCTCATGGAAACTGCTACACGCCTCTGCTTCTGCATAGCATTTCAGGGCTTTACCTCGAGGCAAGTTCTCACGTTGCTTGCCCTGTGAGCGATACAGCATGTTAGGATGCTGTATTTCTCCTTGAATAGAGTGACTTCAGGAACGAGGTCCTCGATAAATTCTAAGCAGAGTGTTTTCTCAGGGCAGCTCAGACGAGGGCAATGTCGAAGACTTCCAGGGCATGTTGGACTGCCTAGAAATGCGGTTCTGATGCTGTTCGAGTGCTCTGGAAATGTAGCTCTCCTGAAGTAACGTAGAGTGTGTTGCCTGAGACTCGGCAGACACAGAGGGCCTCCGAGGGACGTATGGGACTCAATGCTGCTCAGCAGGCCCACAGGGGTGTGGAGGGAGTCAGTGATCTTGGAACCAAAATGATGCTCACCCGAGGGGCCTAGGAGTCCTGAAACGGGTACTTCCTTTAAAATAAAGCAGAACCTCCACTACGAGCTCATGGAAAGAGCTGCATGCCTCCCATTCTGCAGGGCTACTCAGGGCCTTACCTCGAGGCAAGGACTCACGTGGAGATTCCCTTTAGCTCTAGAGCATGGCAAGGTGAGCCCCACCCCGGCCAATGAAGCTCCGTGTGTACCCAGAGAAAACTCATTTTCTTACCAGACCCATGCCTACAGTGGCCAGAGGCCTGTCAACAGCAGAGAATTTCAGGGAGCTTCATGGCAGCAAGAATGGATCTTTCCAAATGGAAAGCAAGGTTAGTACCATCACGCCCCTATTTCCATGGGCACAGGCAGCATATATCTCTGTGGTTTTTAACAAGTCAAAAGGAACACAGAGTACATACTGGTTGCTTCCCTGAATCAACTTCTCGAGGCAGGGTGTTCTGCATCTAGTGAACGGTTTCACCAACGAACGCCGTAGCCAGGCCTCTGGGACCGTGCCTCTTCAAAAGCCTGCAGTGCTACAGGAAAAACTGTGCTTTAGTTGCAAAAGAACGCAAGCCGTCTTTCTCCTGGAGGCAGGGTGACTTCAGGTAGGAGGTCCTGATTGGAAGGAGAAGCCTAGTGTTTTTCTCTGTGCAGCTCAGACTAGGGAATGAGTGCCATTTCCACGGCATGTTAGACCTTGCTTGAACGTTGCTCTTGAACCTGTGCGAGTGCTGTGAATCAAGATATCACAAGAAAGAGTGCAGTGTGTTGCCCATGACTCAGCAGACACAGACGACCTCCGAGGGACCAATGGGCCTCGTTATTGCTCAGCAGGCCTACAGGGGTGTGGAGGTACTCTGAGATCTTGGAACAACAGTGATGCTCACCAGAGGGCTCGAGGAGTCCTGAAAAGGTTACTTCCTTTAAAGTAAAGCACAACAGCGACTAAGAGCTCATGGAAAGAGCTGCATGCCTCCCTTTCTGCAAGGGTACTCAGGGCCTTACCTCGAGGCAAGGACTCACGTGGAGATTCCCTTTAGCTCTAGAGCATGGCAAGGTGCGCCCCACCCCGGCCAATGAAGCTCCGTGTGTGGCCAGAGAAAACTCATTTTCTTCCCAGACCCATGCCTACAGTGACCAGGGGCCTGTCAACAGCAGAGAATTTCTGGGAACTTAGCGGCAGCAAGAATGGAGGTTTCCAAATGGAAAGCAAGGTTAGTCCCATCATGCCCCCATTTCCATGGGCACAGCCAGCATACATCTCTGTGGTTTTTAACAAGTCAAATGAGACACAGAGTACACACTGGTTGCTTCCCTCAGTCAACTTCTCGAGGCAGGGTGTTCTGCAACTAGTAAACGGCCTCACCCAGGAAAGCCCCAGCTAGGCCTCCTGGCCCGTGCCTCTTCAAATGCCTGCCGTGCTACAGGAAATACTGTGCTTTAGTTGCAATAGGAACGTAGCCGTCTTTCTCTAGGAGGCAAGGTGACTTCAGCTAGGAGGTCCTGGATGTATGGAGAAGGCTAGTGTTTTTCTCTGTGCAGCTCAAACTAGGGAAGGAGTGAGACTTCCACGGCAAGTTGGAACTTGCTAGAACCGTGCTCGTGAATCTGTGCGATTGCTGGCTAAATCAAGATGTACCAGTAAGAGTGCACTGTGTTACCCTACCTTCGGCATACACACTGTGATTCGGAAAGCTCCTGGCCTGGATATTGCTTAGAAGGGCCAGGGGAGCCTGAGGGTACTCAGTGTTCTTGCAGGCAATAGATATTCCAGGCTTGGCACCTAGGTGTCCTAACAAGCCTACTGGCGTAAAAATGCTGCCGAGCAGCGACTACGGCCTCATGGAAACTGCTACACGCCTCTGCTTCTGCATAGCATTTCAGGACTTTACCTCGAGGCAAGTTCTCACGTTGCTTGCCCTGTGAGCGATACAGCATGTTAGGATGCTGTATTTCTCCTTGAATAGAGTGACTTCAGGAACGAGGTCCTCGATAAATTCGAAGCAGAGTTTTTTCTCAGGGCAGCTCAGACGAGGGCAATGTCGAAGACTTCCAGGGCATGTTGGACTGCCTAGAAATGTGGTTCTGATGCTGTTCGAGTGCTCTGGAAATGTAGCTCTCCTGAAGTAACGTAGAGTGTGTTGCCCGAGACTCGGCAGACACAGAGGGCCTCCGAGGGACGTATGGGACTCAATGCTGCTCAGCAGGCCCACAGGGGTGTGGAGGGAGTCAGTGATCTTGGAACCAAAATGATGCTCACCCGAGGGGCCTAGGAGTCCTGAAAAGGGTACTTCCTTTAAAATAAAGCAGAACCTCCACTAACGGCTCATGGAAAGAGCTGCATGCCTCCCTTTCTGCAAGGGTACTCAGGTCCTTACCGTGAGGCAAGGACTCACGTGGAGATTCCCTTTAGCTCTAGAGCATGGCAAGGTGAGCCCCACCCCGGCCAAAGAAGCTCCGTGTGTACCCAGAGAAAACTCATTTTCTTACCAGACCCATGCCTACAGTGGCCAGAGGCCTGTCAACAGCAGAGAATTTCAGGGAGCTTCATGGCAGCAAGAATGGATCTTTCCAAATGGAAAGCAAGGTTAGTACCATCACGCCCCTATTTCCATGGGCACAGGCAGCATATATCTCTGTGGCTTTTAACAAGTCAAAATGGACACAGAGTACATACTGGTTGCTTCCCTGAATCAACTTCTCGAGGCAGGGTGTTCTGCATCTAGTGAACGGTTTCACCAACGAACGCCGTAGCCAGGCCTCTGGGACCGTGCCTCTTCAAAAGCCTGCAGTGCTACAGGAAAAACTGTGCTTTAGTTGCAAAAGAACGCAAGCCGTCTTTCTCCTGGAGGCAGGGTGACTTCAGGTAGGAGGTCCTGATTGGAAGGAGAAGCCTAGTGTTTTTCTCTGTGCAGCTCAGACTAGGGAATGAGTGCAATTTCCACGGCATGTTAGACCTTGCTTGAACGTTGCTCTTGAACCTGTGCGAGTGCTGTGAATCAAGATATCACAAGAAAGAGTGCAGTGTGTTGCCCATGACTCAGCAGACACAGACGACCTCCGAGGGACCAATGGGCCTCGTTATTGCTCAGCAGGCCTACAGGGGTGTGGAGGTACTCTGAGATCTTGGAACAACAGTGATGCTCACCAGAGGGCTCGAGGAGTCCTGAAAAGGTTACTTCCTTTAAAGTAAAGCACAACAGCGACTAAGAGCTCATGGAAAGAGCTGCATGCCTCCCTTTCTGCAAGGGTACTCAGGTCCTTACCTCGAGGCGAGGACTCACGTGGAGATTCCCTTTAGCTCTAGAGCATGGCAAGGTGCGCCCCACCCCGGCCAATGAAGCTCCGTGTGTACCCAGAGAAAACTCATTTTCTTCCCAGACCCATGCCTACAGTGACCAGGGGCCTGTCAACAGCAGAGAATTTCTGGGAACTTCACGGCAGCAAGAATGGAGGTTTCCAAATGGAAAGCAAGGTTAGTCCCATCATGCCCCCATTTCCATGGGCACAGCCAGCATACATCTCTGTGGTTTTTAACAAGTCAAATGAGACACAGAGTACACACAGGTTGCTTCCCTCAGTCAACTTCTCGAGGCAGGGTGTTCTGCAACTAGTAAACGGCCTCACCCAGGAAAGCCCTAGCTAGGCCTCCTGGCCCGTGCCTCTTCAAATGCCTGCCGTGCTACAGGAAATACTGTGCTTTAGTTGCAATAGGAACGTAGCCGTCTCTCTCTAGGAGGCAAGGTGACTTCAGCTAGGAGGTCCTGGATGGATGGAGAAGGCTAGTGTTTTTCTCTGTGCAGCTCAAACTAGGGAAGGAGTGAGACTTCCACGGCAAGTTGGAACGTGCTAGAACCGTGCTCGTGAATCTGTGCGATTGCTGGCTAAATCAAGATGTACCAGTAAGAGTGCACTGTGTTGCCCTACCTTCGGCATACACACTGTGATTCGGAAAGCTCCTGGCCTGGATATTGCTTAGAAGGGCCAGGGGAGCCTGAGGGTACTCAGTGTTCTTGCAGGCAATAGATATTCCAGGCTTGGCACCTAGGTGTCCTAACAAGCCTACTGGCGTAAAAATGCTGCCGAGCAGCGACTACGGCCTCATGGAAACTGCTACACGCCTCTGCTTCTGCATAGCATTTCAGGGCTTTACCTCGAGGCAAGTTCTCACGTTGCTTGCCCTGGGAGCGATACAGCATGTTAGGATGCTGTATTTCTCCTTGAATAGAGTGACTTCAGGAACGAGGTCCTCGATCAATTCTAAGCAGAGTGTTTTCTCAGGGCAGCTCAGACGAGGGCAATGTCGAAGACTTCCAGGGCATGTTGGACTGCCTAGAAATGTGGTTCTGATGCTGTTCGAGTGCTCTGGAAATGTAGCTCTCCTGAAGTAACGTAGAGTGTGTTGCCCGAGACTCGGCAGACACAGAGGGCCTCCGAGGGACGTATGGGACTCAATGCTGCTCAGCAGGCCCACAGGGGTGTGGAGGGAGTCAGTGACCTTGGAACAAAAATGATGCTCACCCGAGGGGCCTAGGAGTCCTGAAACGGGTACTTCCTTTAAAATAAAGCAGAACCTCCACTAAGAGCTCATGGAAAGAGCTGCATGCTTCCCTTTCTGCAGGGCTACTCAGGGCATTACCTCGAGGCAAGGACTCACGTGGAGATTCCCTTTAGCTCTAGAGCATGGCAAGGTGAGCCCCACCCCGGCCAATGAAGCTCCGTGTGTACCCAGAGAAAACTCATTTTCTTACCAGACCCATGCCTACAGTGGCCAGAGGCCTGTCAACAGCAGAGAATTTCAGGGAGCTTCATGGCAGCAAGAATGGATCTTTCCAAATGGAAAGCAAGGTTAGTACCATCACGCCCCTATTTCCATGGGCACAGGCAGCATATATCTCTGTGGTTTTTAACAAGTCAAAAGGGACACAGAGTACATACTGGTTGCTTCCCTGAATCAACTTCTCGAGGCAGGGTGTTCTGCATCTAGTGAACGGTTTCACCAACGAACGCCGTAGCCAGGCCTCTGGGACCGTGCCTCTTCAAAAGCCTGCAGTGCTACAGGAAAAACTGTGCTTTAGTTGCAAAAGAACGCAAGCCGTCTTTCTCCTGGAGGCAGGGTGACTTCAGGTAGGAGGTCCTGATTGGAAGGAGAAGCCTAGTGTTTTTCTCTGTGCAGCTCAGACTAGGGAATGAGTGCCATTTCCACGGCATGTTAGACCTTGCTTGAACGTTGCTCTTGAACCTGTGCGAGTGCTGTGAATCAAGATATCACAAGAAAGAGTGCAGTGTGTTGCCCATGACTCAGCAGACACAGACGACCTCCGAGGGACCAATGGGCCTCGTTATTGCTCAGCAGGCCTACAGGGGTGTGGAGGTACTCTGAGATCTTGGAACAACAGTGATGCTCACCAGAGGGCTCGAGGAGTCCTGAAAAGGGTACTTCCTTTAAAGTAAAGCACAACAGCGACTAAGAGCTCATGGAAAGAGCTGCATGCCTCCCTTTCTGCAAGGGTACTCAGGTCCTTACCTCGAGGCAAGGACTCACGTGGAGATTCCCTTTAGCTCTAGAGCATGGCAAGGTGCGCCCCACCCCGGCCAATGAAGCTCCGTGTGTGGCCAGAGAAAACTCATTTTCTTCCCAGACCCATGCCTACAGTGACCAGGGGCCTGTCAACAGCAGAGAATTTCTGGGAACTTCACGGCAGCAAGAATGGAGGTTTCCAAATGGAAAGCAAGGTTAGTCCCATCATGCCCCCATTTCCATGGGCACAGCCAGCATACATCTCTGTGGTTTTTAACAAGTCAAATGAGACACAGAGTACACACTGTTTGCTTCCCTCAGTCAACTTCTCGAGGCAGGGTGTTCTGCAACTAGTAAACGGCCTCAACCAGGAAAGCCCCAGCTAGGCCTCCTGACCCGTGCCTCTTCAAATGCCTGCCGTGCTACAGGAAATACTGTGCTTTAGTTGCAATAGGAACGTAGCCGTCTTTCTCTAGGAGGCAAGGTGACTTCAGCTAGGAGGTCCTGGATGGATGGAGAAGGCTAGTGTTTTTCTCTGTGCAGCTCAAACTAGGGAAGGAGTGAGACTTCCACGGCAAGTTGGAACTTGCTAGAACCTTGCTCGTGAATCTGTGCGATTGCTGGCTAAATCAAGATGTACCAATAAGAGTGCACTGTGTTTCCCTACCTTCGGCATACACACTGTGATTCGGAAAGCTCCTGGCCTGGATATTGCTTAGAAGGGCCAGGGGAGCCTGAGGGTACTCAGTGTTCTTGCAGGCAATAGATATTCCAGGCTTGGCACCTAGGTGTCCTAACAAGCCTACTGGCGTAAAAATGCTGCCGAGCAGCGACTACGGCCTCATGGAAACTGCTACACGCCTCTGCTTCTGCATAGCATTTCAGGGCTTTACCTCGAGGCAAGTTCTCACGTTGCTTGCCCTGTGAGCGATACAGCATGTTAGGATGCTGTATTTCTCCTTGAATAGAGTGACTTCAGGAACGAGGTCCTCGATAAATTCTAAGCAGAGTGTTTTCTCAGGGCAGCTCAGACGAGGGCAATGTCGAAGACTTCCAGGGCATGTTGGACTGCCTAGAAATGCGGTTCTGATGCTGTTCGAGTGCTCTGGAAATGTAGCTCTCCTGAAGTAACGTAGAGTGTGTTGCCTGAGACTCGGCAGACACAGAGGGCCTCCGAGGGACGTATGGGACTCAATGCTGCTCAGCAGGCCCACAGGGGTGTGGAGGGAGTCAGTGATCTTGGAACCAAAATGATGCTCACCCGAGGGGCCTAGGAGTCCTGAAACGGGTACTTCCTTTAAAATAAAGCAGAACCTCCACTACGAGCTCATGGAAAGAGCTGCATGCCTCCCATTCTGCAGGGCTACTCAGGGCCTTACCTCGAGGCAAGGACTCACGTGGAGATTCCCTTTAGCTCTAGAGCATGGCAAGGTGAGCCCCACCCCGGCCAATGAAGCTCCGTGTGTACCCAGAGAAAACTCATTTTCTTACCAGACCCATGCCTACAGTGGCCAGAGGCCTGTCAACAGCAGAGAATTTCAGGGAGCTTCATGGCAGCAAGAATGGATCTTTCCAAATGGAAAGCAAGGTTAGTACCATCACGCCCCTATTTCCATGGGCACAGGCAGCATATATCTCTGTGGTTTTTAACAAGTCAAAAGGAACACAGAGTACATACTGGTTGCTTCCCTGAATCAACTTCTCGAGGCAGGGTGTTCTGCATCTAGTGAACGGTTTCACCAACGAACGCCGTAGCCAGGCCTCTGGGACCGTGCCTCTTCAAAAGCCTGCAGTGCTACAGGAAAAACTGTGCTTTAGTTGCAAAAGAACGCAAGCCGTCTTTCTCCTGGAGGCAGGGTGACTTCAGGTAGGAGGTCCTGATTGGAAGGAGAAGCCTAGTGTTTTTCTCTGTGCAGCTCAGACTAGGGAATGAGTGCCATTTCCACGGCATGTTAGACCTTGCTTGAACGTTGCTCTTGAACCTGTGCGAGTGCTGTGAATCAAGATATCACAAGAAAGAGTGCAGTGTGTTGCCCATGACTCAGCAGACACAGACGACCTCCGAGGGACCAATGGGCCTCGTTATTGCTCAGCAGGCCTACAGGGGTGTGGAGGAACTCTGAGATCTTGGAACAACAGTGATGCTCACCAGAGGGCTCGAGGAGTCCTGAAAAGGTTACTTCCTTTAAAGTAAAGCACAACAGCGACTAAGAGCTCATGGAAAGAGCTGCATGCCTCCCTTTCTGCAAGGGTACTCAGGGCCTTACCTCGAGGCAAGGACTCACGTGGAGATTCCCTTTAGCTCTAGAGCATGGCAAGGTGCGCCCCACCCCGGCCAATGAAGCTCCGTGTGTGGCCAGAGAAAACTCATTTTCTTCCCAGACCCATGCCTACAGTGACCAGGGGCCTGTCAACAGCAGAGAATTTCTGGGAACTTAGCGGCAGCAAGAATGGAGGTTTCCAAATGGAAAGCAAGGTTAGTCCCATCATGCCCCCATTTCCATGGGCACAGCCAGCATACATCTCTGTGGTTTTTAACAAGTCAAATGAGACACAGAGTACACACTGGTTGCTTCCCTCAGTCAACTTCTCGAGGCAGGGTGTTCTGCAACTAGTAAACGGCCTCACCCAGGAAAGCCCCAGCTAGGCCTCCTGGCCCGTGCCTCTTCAAATGCCTGCCGTGCTACAGGAAATACTGTGCTTTAGTTGCAATAGGAACGTAGCCGTCTTTCTCTAGGAGGCAAGGTGACTTCAGCTAGGAGGTCCTGGATGTATGGAGAAGGCTAGTGTTTTTCTCTGTGCAGCTCAAACTAGGGAAGGAGTGAGACTTCCACGGCAAGTTGGAACTTGCTAGAACCGTGCTCGTGAATCTGTGCGATTGCTGGCTAAATCAAGATGTACCAGTAAGAGTGCACTGTGTTACCCTACCTTCGGCATACACACTGTGATTCGGAAAGCTCCTGGCCTGGATATTGCTTAGAAGGGCCAGGGGAGCCTGAGGGTACTCAGTGTTCTTGCAGGCAATAGATATTCCAGGCTTGGCACCTAGGTGTCCTAACAAGCCTACTGGCGTAAAAATGCTGCCGAGCAGCGACTACGGCCTCATGGAAACTGCTACACGCCTCTGCTTCTGCATAGCATTTCAGGACTTTACCTCGAGGCAAGTTCTCACGTTGCTTGCCCTGTGAGCGATACAGCATGTTAGGATGCTGTATTTCTCCTTGAATAGAGTGACTTCAGGAACGAGGTCCTCGATAAATTCGAAGCAGAGTTTTTTCTCAGGGCAGCTCAGACGAGGGCAATGTCGAAGACTTCCAGGGCATGTTGGACTGCCTAGAAATGTGGTTCTGATGCTGTTCGAGTGCTCTGGAAATGTAGCTCTCCTGAAGTAACGTAGAGTGTGTTGCCCGAGACTCGGCAGACACAGAGGGCCTCCGAGGGACGTATGGGACTCAATGCTGCTCAGCAGGCCCACAGGGGTGTGGAGGGAGTCAGTGATCTTGGAACCAAAATGATGCTCACCCGAGGGGCCTAGGAGTCCTGAAAAGGGTACTTCCTTTAAAATAAAGCAGAACCTCCACTAACGGCTCATGGAAAGAGCTGCATGCCTCCCTTTCTGCAAGGGTACTCAGGTCCTTACCGTGAGGCAAGGACTCACGTGGAGATTCCCTTTAGCTCTAGAGCATGGCAAGGTGAGCCCCACCCCGGCCAAAGAAGCTCCGTGTGTACCCAGAGAAAACTCATTTTCTTACCAGACCCATGCCTACAGTGGCCAGAGGCCTGTCAACAGCAGAGAATTTCAGGGAGCTTCATGGCAGCAAGAATGGATCTTTCCAAATGGAAAGCAAGGTTAGTACCATCACGCCCCTATTTCCATGGGCACAGGCAGCATATATCTCTGTGGCTTTTAACAAGTCAAAATGGACACAGAGTACATACTGGTTGCTTCCCTGAATCAACTTCTCGAGGCAGGGTGTTCTGCATCTAGTGAACGGTTTCACCAACGAACGCCGTAGCCAGGCCTCTGGGACCGTGCCTCTTCAAAAGCCTGCAGTGCTACAGGAAAAACTGTGCTTTAGTTGCAAAAGAACGCAAGCCGTCTTTCTCCTGGAGGCAGGGTGACTTCAGGTAGGAGGTCCTGATTGGAAGGAGAAGCCTAGTGTTTTTCTCTGTGCAGCTCAGACTAGGGAATGAGTGCAATTTCCACGGCATGTTAGACCTTGCTTGAACGTTGCTCTTGAACCTGTGCGAGTGCTGTGAATCAAGATATCACAAGAAAGAGTGCAGTGTGTTGCCCATGACTCAGCAGACACAGACGACCTCCGAGGGACCAATGGGCCTCGTTATTGCTCAGCAGGCCTACAGGGGTGTGGAGGTACTCTGAGATCTTGGAACAACAGTGATGCTCACCAGAGGGCTCGAGGAGTCCTGAAAAGGTTACTTCCTTTAAAGTAAAGCACAACAGCGACTAAGAGCTCATGGAAAGAGCTGCATGCCTCCCTTTCTGCAAGGGTACTCAGGTCCTTACCTCGAGGCGAGGACTCACGTGGAGATTCCCTTTAGCTCTAGAGCATGGCAAGGTGCGCCCCACCCCGGCCAATGAAGCTCCGTGTGTACCCAGAGAAAACTCATTTTCTTCCCAGACCCATGCCTACAGTGACCAGGGGCCTGTCAACAGCAGAGAATTTCTGGGAACTTCACGGCAGCAAGAATGGAGGTTTCCAAATGGAAAGCAAGGTTAGTCCCATCATGCCCCCATTTCCATGGGCACAGCCAGCATACATCTCTGTGGTTTTTAACAAGTCAAATGAGACACAGAGTACACACAGGTTGCTTCCCTCAGTCAACTTCTCGAGGCAGGGTGTTCTGCAACTAGTAAACGGCCTCACCCAGGAAAGCCCTAGCTAGGCCTCCTGGCCCGTGCCTCTTCAAATGCCTGCCGTGCTACAGGAAATACTGTGCTTTAGTTGCAATAGGAACGTAGCCGTCTCTCTCTAGGAGGCAAGGTGACTTCAGCTAGGAGGTCCTGGATGGATGGAGAAGGCTAGTGTTTTTCTCTGTGCAGCTCAAACTAGGGAAGGAGTGAGACTTCCACGGCAAGTTGGAACGTGCTAGAACCGTGCTCGTGAATCTGTGCGATTGCTGGCTAAATCAAGATGTACCAGTAAGAGTGCACTGTGTTGCCCTACCTTCGGCATACACACTGTGATTCGGAAAGCTCCTGGCCTGGATATTGCTTAGAAGGGCCAGGGGAGCCTGAGGGTACTCAGTGTTCTTGCAGGCAATAGATATTCCAGGCTTGGCACCTAGGTGTCCTAACAAGCCTACTGGCGTAAAAATGCTGCCGAGCAGCGACTACGGCCTCATGGAAACTGCTACACGCCTCTGCTTCTGCATAGCATTTCAGGGCTTTACCTCGAGGCAAGTTCTCACGTTGCTTGCCCTGGGAGCGATACAGCATGTTAGGATGCTGTATTTCTCCTTGAATAGAGTGACTTCAGGAACGAGGTCCTCGATCAATTCTAAGCAGAGTGTTTTCTCAGGGCAGCTCAGACGAGGGCAATGTCGAAGACTTCCAGGGCATGTTGGACTGCCTAGAAATGTGGTTCTGATGCTGTTCGAGTGCTCTGGAAATGTAGCTCTCCTGAAGTAACGTAGAGTGTGTTGCCCGAGACTCGGCAGACACAGAGGGCCTCCGAGGGACGTATGGGACTCAATGCTGCTCAGCAGGCCCACAGGGGTGTGGAGGGAGTCAGTGATCTTGGAACCAAAATGATGCTCACCCGAGGGGCCTAGGAGTCCTGAAAAGGGTACTTCCTTTAAAATAAAGCAGAACCTCCACTAAGAGCTCATGGAAAGAGCTGCATGCCTCCCTTTCTGCAGGGCTACTCAGGGCCTTACCTCGAGGCAAGGACTCACGTGGAGATTCCCTTTAGCTCTAGAGCATGGCAAGGTGAGCCCCACCCCGGCCAATGAAGCTCCGTGTGTACCCAGAGAAAACTCATTTTCTTACCAGACCCATGCCTACAGTGGCCAGAGGCCTGTCAACAGCAGAGAATTTCAGGGAGCTTCATGGCAGCAAGAATGGATCTTTCCAAATGGAAAGCAAGGTTAGTACCATCACGCCCCTATTTCCATGGGCACAGGCAGCATATATCTCTGTGGTTTTTAACAAGTCAAAAGGGACACAGAGTACATACTGGTTGCTTCCCTGAATCAACTTCTCGAGGCAGGGTGTTCTGCATCTAGTGAACGGTTTCACCAACGAACGCCGTAGCCAGGCCTCTTGGACCGTGCCTCTTCAAAAGCCTGCAGTGCTACAGGAAAAACTGTGCTTTAGTTGCAAAAGAACACAAGCCGTCTTTCTCCTGGAGGCAGGGTGACTTCAGGTAGGAGGTCCTGATTGGAAGGAGAAGCCTAGTGTTTTTCTCTGTGCAGCTCAGACTAGGGAATGAGTGCCATTTCCACGGCATGTTAGACCTTGCTTGAACGTTGCTCTTGAACCTGTGCGAGTGCTGTGAATCAAGATATCACAAGAAAGAGTGCAGTGTGTTGCCCATGACTCAGCAGACAGAGACGACCTCCGAGGGACCAATGGGCCTCGTTATTGCTCAGCAGGCCTACAGGGGTGTGGAGGTACTCTGAGATCTTGGAACAACAGTGATGCTCACCAGAGGGCTCGAGGAGTCCTGAAAAGGGTACTTCCTTTAAAGTAAAGCACAACAGCGACTAAGAGCTCATGGAAAGAGCTGCATGCCTCCCTTTCTGCAAGGTTACTCAGGTCCTTACCTCGAGGCAAGGACTCACGTGGAGATTCCCTTTAGCTCTAGAGCATGGCAAGGTGCGCCCCACCCCGGCCAATGAAGCTCCGTGTGTGGCCAGAGAAAACTCATTTTCTTCCCAGACCCATGCCTACAGTGACCAGGGGCCTGTCAACAGCAGAGAATTTCTGGGAACTTCACGGCAGCAAGAATGGAGGTTTCCAAATGGAAAGCAAGGTTAGTCCCATCATGCCCCCATTTCCATGGGCACAGCCAGCATACATCTCTGTGGTTTTTAACAAGTCAAATGAGACACAGAGTACACACTGGTTGCTTCCCTCAGTCAACTTCTCGAGGAAGGGTGTTCTGCAACTAGTAAACGGCCTCACCCAGGAAAGCCCTAGCTAGGCCTCCTGGCCCGTGCCTCTTCAAATGCCTGCCGTGCTACAGGAAATACTGTGCTTTAGTTGCAATAGGAACGTAGCCGTCTTTCTCTAGGAGGCAAGGTGACTTCAGCTAGGAGGTCCTGGATGGATGGAGAAGGCTAGTGTTTTTCTCTGTGCAGCTCAAACTAGGGAAGGAGTGAGACTTCCACGGCAAGTTGGAACTTGCTAGAACCTTGCTCTTGAATCTGTGCGATTGCTGGCTAAATCAAGATGTACCAATAAGAGTGCACTGTGTTGCCCTACCTTCGGCATACACACTGTGATTCGGAAAGCTCCTGGCCTGGATATTGCTTAGAAGGGCCAGGGGAGCCTGAGGGTACTCAGTGTTCTTGCAGGCAATAGATATTCCAGGCTTGGCACCTAGGTGTCCTAACAAGCCTACTGGCGTAAAAATGCTGCCGAGCAGCGACTACGGCCTCATGGAAACTGCTACACGCCTCTGCTTCTGCATAGCATTTCAGGGCTTTACCTCGAGGCAAGTTCTCACGTTGCTTGCCCTGGGAGCGATACAGCATGTTAGGATGCTGTATTACTCCTTGAATAGAGTGACTTCAGGAACGAGGTCCTCGATCAATTCTAAGCAGAGTGTTTTCACAGGGCAGCTCAGACGAGGGCAATGTCGAAGGCTTCCAGGGCATGTTGGACTGCCTAGAAATGTGGTTCTGATGCTGTTCGAGTGCTCTGGAAATATAGCTCTCCTGAAGTAACGTAGAGTTTGTTGCCCGAGACTCGGCAGACACAGAGGGCCTCCGAGGGACGTATGGGACTCAATGCTGCTCAGCAGGCCCACAGGGGTGTGGAGGGAGTCAGTGACCTTGGAACAAAAATGATGCTCACCCGAGGGGCCTAGGAGTCCTGAAACGGGTACTTCCTTTAAAATAAAGCAGAACCTCCACTAAGAGCTCATGGAAAGAGCTGCATGCTTCCCTTTCTGCAGGGCTACTCAGGGCATTACCTCGAGGCAAGGACTCACGTGGAGATTCCCTTTAGCTCTAGAGCATGGCAAGGTGAGCCCCACCCCGGCCAATGAAGCTCCGTGTGTACCCAGAGAAAACTCATTTTCTTACCAGACCCATGCCTACAGTGGCCAGAGGCCTGTCAACAGCAGAGAATTTCAGGGAGCTTCATGGCAGCAAGAATGGATCTTTCCAAATGGAAAGCAAGGTTAGTACCATCACGCCCCTATTTCCATGGGCACAGGCAGCATATATCTCTGTGGTTTTTAACAAGTCAAAAGGGACACAGAGTACATACTGGTTGCTTCCCTGAATCAACTTCTCGAGGCAGGGTGTTCTGCATCTAGTGAACGGTTTCACCAACGAACGCCGTAGCCAGGCCTCTGGGACCGTGCCTCTTCAAAAGCCTGCAGTGCTACAGGAAAAACTGTGCTTTAGTTGCAAAAGAACGCAAGCCGTCTTTCTCCTGGAGGCAGGGTGACTTCAGGTAGGAGGTCCTGATTGGAAGGAGAAGCCTAGTGTTTTTCTCTGTGCAGCTCAGACTAGGGAATGAGTGCCATTTCCACGGCATGTTAGACCTTGCTTGAACGTTGCTCTTGAACCTGTGCGAGTGCTGTGAATCAAGATATCACAAGAAAGAGTGCAGTGTGTTGCCCATGACTCAGCAGACACAGACGACCTCCGAGGGACCAATGGGCCTCGTTATTGCTCAGCAGGCCTACAGGGGTGTGGAGGTACTCTGAGATCTTGGAACAACAGTGATGCTCACCAGAGGGCTCGAGGAGTCCTGAAAAGGGTACTTCCTTTAAAGTAAAGCACAACAGCGACTAAGAGCTCATGGAAAGAGCTGCATGCCTCCCTTTCTGCAAGGGTACTCAGGTCCTTACCTCGAGGCAAGGACTCACGTGGAGATTCCCTTTAGCTCTAGAGCATGGCAAGGTGCGCCCCACCCCGGCCAATGAAGCTCCGTGTGTGGCCAGAGAAAACTCATTTTCTTCCCAGACCCATGCCTACAGTGACCAGGGGCCTGTCAACAGCAGAGAATTTCTGGGAACTTCACGGCAGCAAGAATGGAGGTTTCCAAATGGAAAGCAAGGTTAGTCCCATCATGCCCCCATTTCCATGGGCACAGCCAGCATACATCTCTGTGGTTTTTAACAAGTCAAATGAGACACAGAGTACACACTGGTTGCTTCCCTCAGTCAACTTCTCGAGGCAGGGTGTTCTGCAACTAGTAAACGGCCTCAACCAGGAAAGCCCCAGCTAGGCCTCCTGACCCGTGCCTCTTCAAATGCCTGCCGTGCTACAGGAAATACTGTGCTTTAGTTGCAATAGGAACGTAGCCGTCTTTCTCTAGGAGGCAAGGTGACTTCAGCTAGGAGGTCCTGGATGGATGGAGAAGGCTAGTGTTTTTCTCTGTGCAGCTCAAACTAGGGAAGGAGTGAGACTTCCACGGCAAGTTGGAACTTGCTAGAACCTTGCTCGTGAATCTGTGCGATTGCTGGCTAAATCAAGATGTACCAATAAGAGTGCACTGTGTTTCCCTACCTTCGGCATACACACTGTGATTCGGAAAGCTCCTGGCCTGGATATTGCTTAGAAGGGCCAGGGGAGCCTGAGGGTACTCAGTGTTCTTGCAGGCAATAGATATTCCAGGCTTGGCACCTAGGTGTCCTAACAAGCCTACTGGCGTAAAAATGCTGCCGAGCAGCGACTACGGCCTCATGGAAACTGCTACACGCCTCTGCTTCTGCATAGCATTTCAGGGCTTTACCTCGAGGCAAGTTCTCACGTTGCTTGCCCTGTGAGCGATACAGCATGTTAGGATGCTGTATTTCTCCTTGAATAGAGTGACTTCAGGAACGAGGTCCTCGATAAATTCTAAGCAGAGTGTTTTCTCAGGGCAGCTCAGACGAGGGCAATGTCGAAGACTTCCAGGGCATGTTGGTCTGCCTAGAAATGCGGTTCTGATGCTGTTCGAGTGCTCTGGAAATGTAGCTCTCCTGAAGTAACGTAGAGTGTGTTGCCTGAGACTCGGCAGACACAGAGGGCCTCCGAGGGACGTATGGGACTCAATGCTGCTCAGCAGGCCCACAGGGGTGTGGAGGGAGTCAGTGATCTTGGAACCAAAATGATGCTCACCCGAGGGGCCTAGGAGTCCTGAAACGGGTACTTCCTTTAAAATAAAGCAGAACCTCCACTACGAGCTCATGGAAAGAGCTGCATGCCTCCCATTCTGCAGGGCTACTCAGGGCCTTACCTCGAGGCAAGGACTCACGTGGAGATTCCCTTTAGCTCTAGAGCATGGCAAGGTGAGCCCCACCCCGGCCAATGAAGCTCCGTGTGTACCCAGAGAAAACTCATTTTCTTACCAGACCCATGCCTACAGTGGCCAGAGGCCTGTCAACAGCAGAGAATTTCAGGGAGCTTCATGGCAGCAAGAATGGATCTTTCCAAATGGAAAGCAAGGTTAGTACCATCACGCCCCTATTTCCATGGGCACAGGCAGCATATATCTCTGTGGTTTTTACCAAGTCAAAAGGAACACAGAGTACATACTGGTTGCTTCCCTGAATCAACTTCTCGAGGCAGGGTGTTCTGCATCTAGTGAACGGTTTCACCAACGAACGCCGTAGCCAGGCCTCTGGGACCGTGCCTCTTCAAAAGCCTGCAGTGCTACAGGAAAAACTGTGCTTTAGTTGCAAAAGAACGCAAGCCGTCTTTCTCCTGGAGGCAGGGTGACTTCAGGTAGGAGGTCCTGATTGGAAGGAGAAGCCTAGTGTTTTTCTCTGTGCAGCTCAGACTAGGGAATGAGTGCCATTTCCACGGCATGTTAGACCTTGCTTGAACGTTGCTCTTGAACCTGTGCGAGTGCTGTGAATCAAGATATCACAAGAAAGAGTGCAGTGTGTTGCCCATGACTCAGCAGACACAGACGACCTCCGAGGGACCAATGGGCCTCGTTATTGCTCAGCAGGCCTACAGGGGTGTGGAGGTACTCTGAGATCTTGGAACAACAGTGATGCTCACCAGAGGGCTCGAGGAGTCCTGAAAAGGGTACTTCCTTTAAAGTAAAGCACAACAGCGACTAAGAGCTCATGGAAAGAGCTGCATGCCTCCCTTTCTGCAAGGGTACTCAGGGCCTTACCTCGAGGCAAGGACTCACGTGGAGATTCCCTTTAGCTCTAGAGCATGGCAAGGTGCGCCCCACCCCGGCCAATGAAGCTCCGTGTGTGGCCAGAGAAAACTCATTTTCTTCCCAGACCCATGCCTACAGTGACCAGGGGCCTGTCAACAGCAGAGAATTTCTGGGAACTTAGCGGCAGCAAGAATGGAGGTTTCCAAATGGAAAGCAAGGTTAGTCCCATCATGCCCCCATTTCCATGGGCACAGCCAGCATACATCTCTGTGGTTTTTAACAAGTCAAATGAGACACAGAGTACACACTGGTTGCTTCCCTCAGTCAACTTCTCGAGGCAGGGTGTTCTGCAACTAGTAAACGGCCTCACCCAGGAAAGCCCCAGCTAGGCCTCCTGGCCCGTGCCTCTTCAAATGCCTGCCGTGCTACAGGAAATACTGTGCTTTAGTTGCAATAGGAACGTAGCCGTCTTTCTCTAGGAGGCAAGGTGACTTCAGCTAGGAGGTCCTGGATGTATGGAGAAGGCTAGTGTTTTTCTCTGTGCAGCTCAAACTAGGGAAGGAGTGAGACTTCCACGGCAAGTTGGAACTTGCTAGAACCGTGCTCGTGAATCTGTGCGATTGCTGGCTAAATCAAGATGTACCAGTAAGAGTGCACTGTGTTACCCTACCTTCGGCATACACACTGTGATTCGGAAAGCTCCTGGCCTGGATATTGCTTAGAAGGGCCAGGGGAGCCTGAGGGTACTCAGTGTTCTTGCAGGCAATAGATATTCCAGGCTTGGCACCTAGGTGTCCTAACAAGCCTACTGGCGTAAAAATGCTGCCGAGCAGCGACTACGGCCTCATGGAAACTGCTACACGCCTCTGCTTCTGCATAGCATTTCAGGACTTTACCTCGAGGCAAGTTCTCACGTTGCTTGCCCTGTGAGCGATACAGCATGTTAGGATGCTGTATTTCTCCTTGAATAGAGTGACTTCAGGAACGAGGTCCTCGATAAATTCGAAGCAGAGTTTTTTCTCAGGGCAGCTCAGACGAGGGCAATGTCGAAGACTTCCAGGGCATGTTGGACTGCCTAGAAATGTGGTTCTGATGCTGTTCGAGTGCTCTGGAAATGTAGCTCTCCTGAAGTAACGTAGAGTGTGTTGCCCGAGACTCGGCAGACACAGAGGGCCTCCGAGGGACGTATGGGACTCAATGCTGCTCAGCAGGCCCACAGGGGTGTGGAGGGAGTCAGTGATCTTGGAACCAAAATGATGCTCACCCGAGGGGCCTAGGAGTCCTGAAAAGGGTACTTCCTTTAAAATAAAGCAGAACCTCCACTAACGGCTCATGGAAAGAGCTGCATGCCTCCCTTTCTGCAAGGGTACTCAGGTCCTTACCGTGAGGCAAGGACTCACGTGGAGATTCCCTTTAGCTCTAGAGCATGGCAAGGTGCGCCCCACCCCGGCCAATGAAGCTCCGTGTGTGGCCAGAGAAAACTCGTTTTCTTCCCAGACCCATGCCTACAGTGACCAGGGGCCTGTCGACAGCAGAGAATTTCTGGGAACTTCATGGCAGCAAGAATGGAGGTTTCCAAATGGAAAGCAAGGTTAGTCCCATCATGCCCCCATTTCCATGGGCACAGCCAGCATACATCTCTGTGGTTTTTAACAAGTCAAATGAGACACAGAGTACACACTGGTTGCTTCCCTCAGTCAACTTCTCGAGGCAGGGTGTTCTGCAACTAGTAAACGGCCTCACCCAGGAAAGCCCTAGCTAGGCCTCCTGGCCCGTGCCTCTTCAAATGCCTGCCGTGCTACAGGAAATACTGTGCTTTAGTTGCAATAGGAACGTAGCCGTCTTTCTCTAGGAGGCAAGGTGACTTCAGCTAGGAGGTCCTGGATGGATGGAGAAGGCTAGTGTTTTTCTCTGTGCAGCTCAAACTAGGGAAGGAGTGAGACTTCCACGGCAAGTTGGAACTTGCTAGAACCGTGCTCGTGAATCTGTGCGATTGCTGGCTAAATCAAGATGTACCAATAAGAGTGCACTGTGTTGCCCTACCTTCGGCATACACACTGTGATTCGGAAAGCTCCTGGCCTGGATATTGCTTAGAAGGGCCAGGGGAGCCTGAGGGTACTCAGTGTTCTTGCAGGCAATAGATATTCCAGGCTTGGCACCTAGGTGTCCTAACAAGCCTACTGGCGTAAAAATGCTGCCGAGCAGCGACTACGGCCTCATGGAAACTGATACACGCCTCTGCTTCTGCATAGCATTTCAGGGCTTTACCTCGAGGCAAGTTCTCACGTTGCTTGCCCTGGGAGCGATACAGCATGTTAGGATGCTGTATTACTCCTTGAATAGAGTGACTTCAGGAACGAGGTCCTCGATCAATTCTAAGCAGAGTGTTTTCACAGGGCAGCTCAGACGAGGGCAATGTCGAAGACTTCCAGGGCATGTTGGACTGCCTAGAAATGTGGTTCTGATGCTGTTCGAGTGCTCTGGAAATGTAGCTCTCCTGAAGTAACGTAGAGTTTGTTGCCCGAGACTCGGCAGACACAGAGGGCCTCCGAGGGACGTATGGGACTCAATGCTGCTCAGCAGGCCCACAGGGGTGTGGAGGGAGTCAGTGATCTTGGAACCAAAATGATGCTCACCCGAGGGGCCTAGGAGTCCTGAAACGGGAACTTCCTTTAAAATAAAGCAGAACCTCCACTACGAGCTCATGGAAAGAGCTGCATGCCTCCCTTTCTGCAGGGCTACTCAGGGCCTTACCTCGAGGCAAGGACTCACGTGGAGATTCCCTTTAGCTCTAGAGCATGGCAAGGTGAGCCCCACCCCGGCCAATGAAGCTCCGTGTGTACCCAGAGAAAACTCATTTTCTTACCAGACCCATGCCTACAGTGGCCAGAGGCCTGTCAACAGCAGAGAATTTCAGGGAGCTTCATGGCAGCAAGAATGGATCTTTCCAAATGGAAAGCAAGGTTAGTACCATCACGCCCCTATTTCCATGGGCACAGGCAGCATATATCTCTGTGGTTTTTAACAAGTCAAAAGGGACACAGAGTACATACTGGTTGCTTCCCTGAATCAACTTCTCGAGGCAGGGTGTTTGGCATCTAGTGAACGGTTTCACCAACGAACGCCGTAGCCAGGCCTCTGGGACCGTGCCTCTTCAAAAGCCTGCAGTGCTACAGGAAAAACTGTGCTTTAGTTGCAAAAGAACACAAGCCGTCTTTCTCCTGGAGGCAGGGTGACTTCAGGTAGGAGGTCCTGATTGGAAGGAGAAGCCTAGTGTTTTTCTCTGTGCAGCTCAAACTAGGGAATGAGTGCCATTTCCACGGCATGTTAGACCTTGCTTGAACGTTGCTCTTGAACCTGTGCGAGTGCTGTGAATCAAGATATCACAAGAAAGAGTGCAGTGTGTTGCCCATGACTCAGCAGACAGAGACGACCTACGAGGGACCAATGGGCCTCGTTATTGCTCAGCAGGCCTACAGGGGTGTGGAGGTACTCTGAGATCTTGGAACAACAGTGATGCTCACCAGAGGGCTCGAGGAGTCCTGAAAAGGGTACTTCCTATAAAGTAAAGCACAACAGCGACTAAGAGCTCATGGAAAGAGCTGCATGCCTCCCTTTCTGCAAGGTTACTCAGGTCCTTACCTCGAGGCAAGGACTCACGTGGAGATTCCCTTTAGCTCTAGAGCATGGCAAGGTGCGCCCCACCCCGGCCAATGAAGCTCCGTGTGTGGCCAGAGAAAACTCATTTTCTTCCCAGACCCATGCCTACAGTGACCAGGGGCCTGTCAACAGCAGAGAATTTCTGGGAACTTCACGGCAGCAAGAATGGAGGTTTCCAAATGGAAAGCAAGGTTAGTCCCATCATGCCCCCATTTCCATGGGCACAGCCAGCATACATCTCTGTGGTTTTTAACAAGTCAAATGAGACACAGAGTACACACAGGTTGCTTCCCTCAGTCAACTTCTCGAGGCAGGGTGTTCTGCAACTAGTAAACGGCCTCACCCAGGAAAGCCCTAGCTAGGCCTCCTGGCCCGTGCCTCTTCAAATGCCTGCCGTGCTACAGGAAATACTGTGCTTTAGTTGCAATAGGAACGTAGCCGTCTTTCTCTAGGAGGCAAGGTGACTTCAGCTAGGAGGTCCTGGATGGATGGAGAAGGCTAGTGTTTTTCTCTGTGCAGCTCAAACTAGGGAAGGAGTGAGACTTCCACGGCAAGTTGGAACTTGCTAGAACCTTGCTCTTGAATCTGTGCGATTGCTGGCTAAATCAAGATGTACCAATAAGAGTGCAATGTGTTGCCCTACCTTCGGCATACACACTGTGATTCGGAAAGCTCCTGGCCTGGATATTGCTTAGAAGGGCCAGGGGAGCCTGAGGGTACTCAGTGTTCTTGCAGGCAATAGATATTCCAGGCTTGGCACCTAGGTGTCCTAACAAGCCTACTGGCGTAAAAATGCTGCCGAGCAGCGACTACGGCCTCATGGAAACTGATACACGCCTCTGCTTCTGCATAGCATTTCAGGGTTTACCTCGAGGCAAGTTCTCACGTTGCTTGCCCTGGGAGTGATACAGCATGTTAGGATGCTGTATTTCTACTTGAATAGAGTGACTTCAGGAACGAGGTCCTCGATAAATTCTAAGCAGAGTGTTTTCACAGGGCAGCTCAGACGAGGGCAATGTCGAAGGATTCCAGGGCATGTTGGACTGCCTAGAAATGTGGTTCTGATGCTGTTCGAGTGCTCTGGAAATGT
This sequence comes from Eschrichtius robustus, assembly GCF_028021215.1. NCBI lineage: Eukaryota > Metazoa > Chordata > Mammalia > Artiodactyla > Eschrichtiidae > Eschrichtius > Eschrichtius robustus. The sequence goes on from NC_090832.1 coordinate 100,996,229, forward strand.
AGCTCTCCTGAAGTAACGTAGAGTGTGTTGCCCGAGACTCGGCAGACACAGAGGGCCTCCGAGGGACGTATGGGACTCAATGCTGCTCAGCAGGCCCACAGGGGTGTGGAGGGAGTCAGTGACCTTGGAACCAAAATGATGCTCACCCGAGGGGCCTAGGAGTCCTGAAACGGGTACTTCCTTTAAAATAAAGCAGAACCTCCACTAAGAGCTCATGGAAAGAGCTGCATGCTTCCCTTTCTGCATGGCTACTCAGGGCATTACCTCGAGGCAAGGACTCACGTGGAGATTCCCTTTAGCTCTAGAGCATGGCAAGGTGAGCCCCACCCCGGCCAATGAAGCTCCGTGTGTACCCAGAGAAAACTCATTTTCTTACCAGACCCATGCCTACAGTGGCCAGAGGCCTGTCAACAGCAGAGAATTTCAGGGAGCTTCATGGCAGCAAGAATGGATCTTTCCAAATGGAAAGCAAGGTTAGTACCATCACGCCCCTATTTCCATGGGCACAGGCAGCATATATCTCTGTGGTTTTTAACAAGTCAAAAGGGACACAGAGTACATAGTGGTTGCTTCCCTGAATCAACTTCTCGAGGCAGGGTGTTCTGCATCTAGTGAACGGTTTCACCAACGAACGCCGTAGCCAGGCCTCTGGGACCGTGCCTCTTCAAAAGCCTGCAGTGCTACAGGAAAAACTGTGCTTTAGTTGCAAAAGAACGCAAGCCGTCTTTCTCCTGGAGGCAGGGTGACTTCAGGTAGGAGGTCCTGATTGGAAGGAGAAGCCTAGTGTTTATCTCTGTGCAGCTCAGACTAGGGAATGAGTGCCATTTCCACGGCATGTTAGACCTTGCTTGAACGTTGCTCTTGAACCTGTGCGAGTGCTGTGAATCAAGATATCACAAGAAAGAGTGCAGTGTGTTGCCCATGACTCAGCAGACACAGACGACCTCCGAGGGACCAATGGGCCTCGTTATTGCTCAGCAGGCCTACAGGGGTGTGGAGGTACTCTGAGATCTTGGAACAACAGTGATGCTCACCAGAGGGCTCGAGGAGTCCTGAAAAGGGTACTTCCTTTAAAGTAAAGCACAACAGCGACTAAGAGCTCATGGAAAGAGCTGCATGCCTCCCTTTCTGCAAGGGTACTCAGGTCCTTACCTCGAGGCAAGGACTCACGTGGAGATTCCCTTTAGCTCTAGAGCATGGCAAGGTGCGCCCCACCCCGGCCAATGAAGCTCCGAGTGTGGCCAGAGAAAACTCATTTTCTTCCCAGACCCATGCCTACAGTGACCAGGGGCCTGTCAACAGCAGAGAATTTCTGGGAACTTCACGGCAGCAAGAATGGAGGTTTCCAAATGGAAAGCAAGGTTAGTCCCATCATGCCCCCATTTCCATGGGCACAGCCAGCATACATCTCTGTGGTTTTTAACAAGTCAAATGAGACACAGAGTACACACTGGTTGCTTCCCTCAGTCAACTTCTCGAGGCAGGGTGTTCTGCAACTAGTAAACGGCCTCACCCAGGAAAGCCCTAGCTAGGCCCCCTGGCCCGTGCCTCTTCAAATGCCTGCCGTGCTACAGGAAATACTGTGCTTTAGTTGCAATAGGAACGTAGCCGTCTTTCTCTAGGAGGCAAGGTGACTTCAGCTAGGAGGTCCTGGATGGATGGAGAAGGCTAGTGTTTTTCTCTGTGCAGCTCAAACTAGGGAAGGAGTGAGACTTCCACGGCAAGTTGGAACTTGCTAGAACCGTGCTCGTGAATCTGTGCGATTGCTGGCTAAATCAAGATGTACCAGTAAGAGTGCACTGTGTTACCCTACCTTCGGCATACACACTGTGATTCGGAAAGCTCCTGGCCTGGATATTGCTTAGAAGGGCCAGGGGAGCCTGAGGGTACTCAGTGTTCTTGCAGGCAATAGATATTCCAGGCTTGGCACCTAGGTGTCCTAACAAGCCTACTGGCGTAAAAATGCTGCCGAGCAGCGACTACGGCCTCATGGAAACTGCTACACGCCTCTGCTTCTGCATAGCATTTCAGGACTTTACCTCGAGGCAAGTTCTCACGTTGCTTGCCCTGTGAGCGATACAGCATGTTAGGATGCTGTATTTCTCCTTGAATAGAGTGACTTCAGGAACGAGGTCCTCGATAAATTCGAAGCAGAGTTTTTTCTCAGGTCAGCTCAGACGAGGGCAATGTCGAAGACTTCCAGGGCATGTTGGACTGCCTAGAAATGTGGTTCTGATGCTGTTCGAGTGCTCTGGAAATGTAGCTCTCCTGAAGTAACGTAGAGTGTGTTGCCCGAGACTCGGCAGACACAGAGGGCCTCCGAGGGACGTATGGGACTCAATGCTGCTCAGCAGGCCCACAGGGGTGTGGAGGGAGTCAGTGATCTTGGAACCAAAATGATGCTCACCCGAGGGGCCTAGGAGTCCTGAAAAGGGTACTTCCTTTAAAATAAAGCAGAACCTCCACTAACGGCTCATGGAAAGAGCTGCATGCCTCCCTTTCTGCAAGGGTACTCAGGTCCTTACCGTGAGGCAAGGACTCACGTGGAGATTCCCTTTAGCTCTAGAGCATGGCAAGGTGCGCCCCACCCCGGCCAATGAAGCTCCGTGTGTGGCCAGAGAAAACTCGTTTTCTTCCCAGACCCATGCCTACAGTGACCAGGGGCCTGTCGACAGCAGAGAATTTCTGGGAACTTCATGGCAGCAAGAATGGAGGTTTCCAAATGGAAAGCAAGGTTAGTCCCATCATGCCCCCATTTCCATGGGCACAGCCAGCATACATCTCTGTGGTTTTTAACAAGTCAAATGAGACACAGAGTACACACTGGTTGCTTCCCTCAGTCAACTTCTCGAGGCAGGGTGTTCTGCAACTAGTAAACGGCCTCACCCAGGAAAGCCCTAGCTAGGCCTCCTGGCCCGTGCCTCTTCAAATGCCTGCCGTGCTACAGGAAATACTGTGCTTTAGTTGCAATAGGAACGTAGCCGTCTTTCTCTAGGAGGCAAGGTGACTTCAGCTAGGAGGTCCTGGATGGATGGAGAAGGCTAGTGTTTTTCTCTGTGCAGCTCAAACTAGGGAAGGAGTGAGACTTCCACGGCAAGTTGGAACTTGCTAGAACCGTGCTCGTGAATCTGTGCGATTGCTGGCTAAATCAAGATGTACCAATAAGAGTGCACTGTGTTGCCCTACCTTCGGCATACACACTGTGATTCGGAAAGCTCCTGGCCTGGATATTGCTTAGAAGGGCCAGGGGAGCCTGAGGGTACTCAGTGTTCTTGCAGGCAATAGATATTCCAGGCTTGGCACCTAGGTGTCCTAACAAGCCTACTGGCGTAAAAATGCTGCCGAGCAGCGACTACGGCCTCATGGAAACTGATACATGCCTCTGCTTCTGCATAGCATTTCAGGGCTTTACCTCGAGGCAAGTTCTCACGTTGCTTGCCCTGGGAGCGATACAGCATGTTAGGATGCTGTATTACTCCTTGAATAGAGTGACTTCAGGAACGAGGTCCTCGATCAATTCTAAGCAGAGTGTTTTCACAGGGCAGCTCAGACGAGGGCAATGTCGAAGGCTTCCAGGCCATGTTGGACTGCCTAGAAATGTGGTTCTGATGCTGTTCGAGTGCTCTGGAAATGTAGCTCTCCTGAAGTAACGTAGAGTTTGTTGCCCGAGACTCGGCAGACACAGAGGGCCTCCGAGGGACGTATGGGACTCAATGCTGCTCAGCAGGCCCACAAGGGTGTGGAGGGAGTCAGTGATCTTGGAACCAAAATGATGCTCACCCGAGGGGCCTAGGAGTCCTGAAAAGGGTACTTCCTTTAAAATAAAGCAGAACCTCCACTAAGAGCTCATGGAAAGAGCTGCATGCCTCCCTTTCTGCAGGGCTACTCAGGGCCTTACCTCGAGGCAAGGACTCACGTGGAGATTCCCTTTAGCTCTAGAGCATGGCAAGGTGAGCCCCACCCCGGCCAATGAAGCTCCGTGTGTACCCAGAGAAAACTCATTTTCTTACCAGACCCATGCCTACAGTGGCCAGAGGCCTGTCAACAGCAGAGAATTTCAGGGAGCTTCATGGCAGCAAGAATGGATCTTTCCAAATGGAAAGCAAGGTTAGTACCATCACGCCCCTATTTCCATGGGCACAGGCAGCATATATCTCTGTGGTTTTTAACAAGTCAAAAGGGACACAGAGTACATACTGGTTGCTTCCCTGAATCAACTTCTCGAGGCAGGGTGTTCTGCATCTAGTGAACGGTTTCACCAACGAACGCCGTAGCCAGGCCTCTGGGACCGTGCCTCTTCAAAAGCCTGCAGTGCTACAGGAAAAACTGTGCTTTAGTTGCAAAAGAACACAAGCCGTCTTTCTCCTGGAGGCAGGGTGACTTCAGGTAGGAGGTCCTGATTGGAAGGAGAAGCCTAGTGTTTTTCTCTGTGCAGCTCAGACTAGGGAATGAGTGCCATTTCCACGGCATGTTAGACCTTGCTTGAACGTTGCTCTTGAACCTGTGCGAGTGCTGTGAATCAAGATATCACAAGAAAGAGTGCAGTGTGTTGCCCATGACTCAGCAGACAGAGACGACCTACGAGGGACCAATGGGCCTCGTTATTGCTCAGCAGGCCTACAGGGGTGTGGAGGTACTCTGAGATCTTGGAACAACAGTGATGCTCACCAGAGGGCTCGAGGAGTCCTGAAAAGGGTACTTCCTTTAAAGTAAAGCACAACAGCGACTAAGAGCTCATGGAAAGAGCTGCATGCCTCCCTTTCTGCAAGGTTACTCAGGTCCTTACCTCGAGGCAAGGACTCACGTGGAGATTCCCTTTAGCTCTAGAGCATGGCAAGGTGCGCCCCACCCCGGCCAATGAAGCTCCGTGTGTGGCCAGAGAAAACTCATTTTCTTCCCAGACCCATGCCTACAGTGACCAGGGGCCTGTCAACAGCAGAGAATTTCTGGGAACTTCACGGCAGCAAGAATGGAGGTTTCCAAATGGAAAGCAAGGTTAGTCCCATCATGCCCCCATTTCCATGGGCACAGCCAGCATACATCTCTGTGGTTTTTAACAAGTCAAATGAGACACAGAGTACACACTGGTTGCTTCCCTCAGTCAACTTCTCGAGGCAGGGTGTTCTGCAACTAGTAAACGGCCTCACCCAGGAAAGCCCTAGCTAGGCCTCCTGGCCCGTGCCTCTTCAAATGCCTGCCGTGCTACAGGAAATACTGTGCTTTAGTTGCAATAGGAACGTAGCCGTCTTTCTCTAGGAGGCAAGGTGACTTCAGCTAGGAGGTCCTGGATGGATGGAGAAGGCTAGTGTTTTTCTCTGTGCAGCTCAAACTAGGGAAGGAGTGAGACTTCCACGGCAAGTTGGAACTTGCTAGAACCGTGCTCGTGAATCTGTGCGATTGCTGGCTAAATCAAGATGTACCAGTAAGAGTGCACTGTGTTGCCCTACCTTCGGCATACACACTGTGATTCGGAAAGCTCCTGGCCTGGATATTGCTTAGAAGGGCCAGGGGAGCCTGAGGGTACTCAGTGTTCTTGCAGGCAATAGATATTCCAGGCTTGGCACCTAGGTGTCCTAACAAGCCTACTGGCGTAAAAATGCTGCCGAGCAGCGACTACGGCCTCTTGGAAACTGCTACACGCCTCTGCTTCTGCATAGCATTTCAGGGCTTTACCTCGAGGCAAGTTCTCACGTTGCTTGCCCTGGGAGCGATACAGCATGTTAGGATGCTGTATTTCTCCTTGAATAGAGTGACTTCAGGAACGAGGTCCTCGATCAATTCTAAGCAGAGTGTTTTCTCAGGGCAGCTCAGACGAGGGCAATGTCGAAGACTTCCAGGGCATGTTGGACTGCCTAGAAATGTGGTTCTGATGCTGTTCGAGTGCTCTGGAAATGTAGCTCTCCTGAAGTAACGTAGAGTGTGTTGCCCGAGACTCGGCAGACACAGAGGGCCTCCGAGGGACGTATGGGACCCAATGCTGCTCAGCAGGCCCACAGGGGTGTGGAGGGAGTCAGTGATCTTGGAACCAAAATGATGCTCACCCGAGGGGCCTAGGAGTCCTGAAAAGGGTACTTCCTTTAAAATAAAGCAGAACCTCCACTAAGAGCTCATGGAAAGAGCTGCATGCCTCCCTTTCTGCAGGGCTACTCAGGGCCTTACCTCGAGGCAAGGACTCACGTGGAGATTCCCTTTAGCTCTAGAGCATGGCAAGGTGAGCCCCACCCCGGCCAATGAAGCTCCGTGTGTACCCAGAGAAAACTCATTTTCTTACCAGACCCATGCCTACAGTGGCCAGAGGCCTGTCAACAGCAGAGAATTTCAGGGAGCTTCATGGCAGCAAGAATGGATCTTTCCAAATGGAAAGCAAGGTTAGTACCATCACGCCCCTATTTCCATGGGCACAGGCAGCATATATCTCTGTGGCTTTTAACAAGTCAAAAGGGACACAGAGTACATACTGGTTGCTTCCCTGAATCAACTTCTCGAGGCAGGGTGTTCTGCATCTAGTGAACGGTTTCACCAACGAACGCCGTAGCCAGGCCTCTGGGACCGTGCCTCTTCAAAAGCCTGCAGTGCTACAGGAAAAACTGTGCTTTAGTTGCAAAAGAACGCAAGCCGTCTTTCTCCTGGAGGCAGGGTGACTTCAGGTAGGAGGTCCTGATTGGAAGGAGAAGCCTAGTGTTTTTCTCTGTGCAGCTCAGACTAGGGAATGAGTGCCATTTCCACGGCATGTTAGACCTTGCTTGAACGTTGCTCTTGAACCTGTGCGAGTGCTGTGAATCAAGATATCACAAGAAAGAGTGCAGTGTGTTGCCCATGACTCAGCAGACACAGACGACCTCCGAGGGACCAATGGGCCTCGTTATTGCTCAGCAGGCCTACAGGGGTGTGGAGGTACTCTGAGATCTTGGAACAACAGTGATGCTCACCAGAGGGCGCGAGGAGTCCTGAAAAGGGTACTTCCTTTAAAGTAAAGCACAACAGCGACTAAGAGCTCATGGAAAGAGCTGCATGCCTCCCTTTCTGCAAGGGTACTCAGGTCCTTACCTCGAGGCAAGGACTCACGTGGAGATTCCCTTTAGCTCTAGAGCATGGCAAGGTGCGCCCCACCCCGGCCAATGAAGCTCCGTGTGTGGCCAGAGAAAACTCATTTTCTTCCCAGACCCATGCCTACAGTGACCAGGGGCCTGTCAACAGCAGAGAATTTCTGGGAACTTCACGGCAGCAAGAATGGAGGTTTCCAAATGGAAAGCAAGGTTAGTCCCATCATGCCCCCATTTCCATGGGCACAGCCAGCATACATCTCTGTGGTTTTTAACAAGTCAAATGAGACACAGAGTACACACAGGTTGCTTCCCTCAGTCAACTTCTCGAGGCAGGGTGTTCTGCAACTAGTAAACGGCCTCACCCAGGAAAGCCCTAGCTAGGCCTCCTGGGCCGTGCCTCTTCAAATGCCTGCCGTGCTACAGGAAATACTGTGCTTTAGTTGCAATAGGAACGTAGCCGTCTCTCTCTAGGAGGCAAGGTGACTTCAGCTAGGAGGTCCTGGATGGATGGAGAAGGCTAGTGTTTTTCTCTGTGCAGCTCAAACTAGGGAAGGAGTGAGACTTCCACGGCAAGTTGGAACTTGCTAGAACCGTGCTCGTGAATCTGTGCGATTGCTGGCTAAATCAAGATGTACCAGTAAGAGTGCACTGTGTTGCCCTACCTTCGGCATACACACTGTGATTCGGAAAGCTCCTGGCCTGGATATTGCTTAGAAGGGCCAGGGGAGCCTGAGGGTACTCAGTGTTCTTGCAGGCAATAGATATTCCAGGCTTGGCACCTAGGTGTCCTAACAAGCCTACTGGCGTAAAAATGCTGCCGAGCAGCGACTACGGCCTCTTGGAAACTGCTACACGCCTCTGCTTCTGCATAGCATTTCAGGGCTTTACCTCGAGGCAAGTTCTCACGTTGCTTGCCCTGGGAGCGATACAGCATGTTAGGATGCTGTATTTCTCCTTGAATAGAGTGACTTCAGGAACGAGGTCCTCGATCAATTCTAAGCAGAGTGTTTTCTCAGGGCAGCTCAGACGAGGGCAATGTCGAAGACTTCCAGGGCATGTTGGACTGCCTAGAAATGTGGTTCTGATGCTGTTCGAGTGCTCTGGAAATGTAGCTCTCCTGAAGTAACGTAGAGTGTGTTGCCCGAGACTCGGCAGACACAGAGGGCCTCCGAGGGACGTATGGGACCCAATGCTGCTCAGCAGGCCCACAGGGGTGTGGAGGGAGTCAGTGATCTTGGAACCAAAATGATGCTCACCCGAGGGGCCTAGGAGTCCTGAAAAGGGTACTTCCTTTAAAATAAAGCAGAACCTCCACTAAGAGCTCATGGAAAGAGCTGCATGCCTCCCTTTCTGCAGGGCTACTCAGGGCCTTACCTCGAGGCAAGGACTCACGTGGAGATTCCCTTTAGCTCTAGAGCATGGCAAGGTGAGCCCCACCCCGGCCAATGAAGCTCCGTGTGTACCCAGAGAAAACTCATTTTCTTACCAGACCCATGCCTACAGTGGCCAGAGGCCTGTCAACAGCAGAGAATTTCAGGGAGCTTCATGGCAGCAAGAATGGATCTTTCCAAATGGAAAGCAAGGTTAGTACCATCAAGCCCCTATTTCCATGGGCACAGGCAGCATATATCTCTGTGGCTTTTAACAAGTCAAAAGGGACACAGAGTACATACTGGTTGCTTCCCTGAATCAACTTCTCGAGGCAGGGTGTTCTGCATCTAGTGAACGGTTTCACCAACGAACGCCGTAGCCAGGCCTCTGGGACCGTGCCTCTTCAAAAGCCTGCAGTGCTACAGGAAAAACTGTGCTTTAGTTGCAAAAGAACGCAAGCCGTCTTTCTCCTGGAGGCAGGGTGACTTCAGGTAGGAGGTCCTGATTGGAAGGAGAAGCCTAGTGTTTTTCTCTGTGCAGCTCAGACTAGGGAATGAGTGCCATTTCCACGGCATGTTAGACCTTGCTTGAACGTTGCTCTTGAACCTGTGCGAGTGCTGTGAATCAAGATATCACAAGAAAGAGTGCAGTGTGTTGCCCATGACTCAGCAGACACAGACGACCTCCGAGGGACCAATGGGCCTCGTTATTGCTCAGCAGGCCTACAGGGGTGTGGAGGTACTCTGAGATCTTGGAACAACAGTGATGCTCACCAGAGGGCGCGAGGAGTCCTGAAAAGGGTACTTCCTTTAAAGTAAAGCACAACAGAGACTAAGAGCTCATGGAAAGAGCTGCATGCCTCCCTTTCTGCAAGGGTACTCAGGTCCTTACCTCGAGGCAAGGACTCACGTGGAGATTCCCTTTAGCTCTAGAGCATGGCAAGGTGCGCCCCACCCCGGCCAATGAAGCTCCGTGTGTGGCCAGAGAAAACTCATTTTCTTCCCAGACCCATGCCTACAGTGACCAGGGGCCTGTCAACAGCAGAGAATTTCTGGGAACTTCACGGCAGCAAGAATGGAGGTTTCCAAATGGAAAGCAAGGTTAGTCCCATCATGCCCCCATTTCCATGGGCACAGCCAGCATACATCTCTGTGGTTTTTAACAAGTCAAATGAGACACAGAGTACACACAGGTTGCTTCCCTCAGTCAACTTCTCGAGGCAGGGTGTTCTGCAACTAGTAAAAGGCCTCACCCAGGAAAGCCCTAGCTAGGCCTCCTGGGCCGTGCCTCTTCAAATGCCTGCCGTGCTACAGGAAATACTGTGCTTTAGTTGCAATAGGAACGTAGCCGTCTCTCTCTAGGAGGCAAGGTGACTTCAGCTAGGAGGTCCTGGATGGATGGAGAAGGCTAGTGTTTTTCTCTGTGCAGCTCAAACTAGGGAAGGAGTGAGACTTCCACGGCAAGTTGGAACTTGCTAGAACCGTGCTCGTGAATCTGTGCGATTGCTGGCTAAATCAAGATGTACCAGTAAGAGTGCACTGTGTTGCCCTACCTTCGGCATACACACTGTGATTCGGAAAGCTCCTGGCCTGGATATTGCTTAGAAGGGCCAGGGGAGCCTGAGGGTACTCAGTGTTCTTGCAGGCAATAGATATTCCAGGCTTGGCACCTAGGTGTCCTAACAAGCCTACTGGCGTAAAAATGCTGCCGAGCAGCGACTACGGCCTCTTGGAAACTGCTACACGCCTCTGCTTCTGCATAGCATTTCAGGGCTTTACCTCGAGGCAAGTTCTCACGTTGCTTGCCCTGGGAGCGATACAGCATGTTAGGATGCTGTATTTCTCCTTGAATAGAGTGACTTCAGGAACGAGGTCCTCGATCAATTCTAAGCAGAGTGTTTTCTCAGGGCAGCTCAGACGAGGGCAATGTCGAAGACTTCCAGGGCATGTTGGACTGCCTAGAAATGTGGTTCTGATGCTGTTCGAGTGCTCTGGAAATGTAGCTCTCCTGAAGTAACGTAGAGTGTGTTGCCCGAGACTCGGCAGACACAGAGGGCCTCCGAGGGACGTATGGGACCCAATGCTGCTCAGCAGGCCCACAGGGGTGTGGAGGGAGTCAGTGATCTTGGAACCAAAATGATGCTCACCCGAGGGGCCTAGGAGTCCTGAAAAGGGTACTTCCTTTAAAATAAAGCAGAACCTCCACTAAGAGCTCATGGAAAGAGCTGCATGCCTCCCTTTCTGCAGGGCTACTCAGGGCCTTACCTCGAGGCAAGGACTCACGTGGAGATTCCCTTTAGCTCTAGAGCATGGCAAGGTGAGCCCCACCCCGGCCAATGAAGCTCCGTGTGTACCCAGAGAAAACTCATTTTCTTACCAGACCCATGCCTACAGTGGCCAGAGGCCTGTCAACAGCAGAGAATTTCAGGGAGCTTCATGGCAGCAAGAATGGATCTTTCCAAATGGAAAGCAAGGTTAGTACCATCACGCCCCTATTTCCATGGGCACAGGCAGCATATATCTCTGTGGTTTTTAACAAGTCAAAAGGGACACAGAGTACATACTGGTTGCTTCCCTGAATCAACTTCTCGAGGCAGGGTGTTCTGCATCTAGTGAACGGTTTCACCAACGAACGCCGTAGCCAGGCCTCTGGGACCGTGCCTCTTCAAAAGCCTGCAGTGCTACAGGAAAAACTGTGCTTTAGTTGCAAAAGAACACAAGCCGTCTTTCTCCTGGAGGCAGGGTGACTTCAGGTAGGAGGTCCTGATTGGAAGGAGAAGCCTAGTGTTTTTCTCTGTGCAGCTCAGACTAGGGAATGAGTGCCATTTCCACGGCATGTTAGACCTTGCTTGAACGTTGCTCTTGAACCTGTGCGAGTGCTGTGAATCAAGATATCACAAGAAAGAGTGCAGTGTGTTGCCCATGACTCAGCAGACAGAGACGACCTACGAGGGACCAATGGGCCTCGTTATTGCTCAGCAGGCCTACAGGGGTGTGGAGGTACTCTGAGATCTTGGAACAACAGTGATGCTCACCAGAGGGCTCGAGGAGTCCTGAAAAGGGTACTTCCTTTAAAGTAAAGCACAACAGCGACTAAGAGCTCATGGAAAGAGCTGCATGCCTCCCTTTCTGCAAGGTTACTCAGGTCCTTACCTCGAGGCAAGGACTCACGTGGAGATTCCCTTTAGCTCTAGAGCATGGCAAGGTGCGCCCCACCCCGGCCAATGAAGCTCCGTGTGTGGCCAGAGAAAACTCATTTTCTTCCCAGACCCATGCCTACAGTGACCAGGGGCCTGTCAACAGCAGAGAATTTCTGGGAACTTCACGGCAGCAAGAATGGAGGTTTCCAAATGGAAAGCAAGGTTAGTCCCATCATGCCCCCATTTCCATGGGCACAGCCAGCATACATCTCTGTGGTTTTTAACAAGTCAAATGAGACACAGAGTACACACTGGTTGCTTCCCTCAGTCAACTTCTCGAGGCAGGGTGTTCTGCAACTAGTAAACGGCCTCACCCAGGAAAGCCCTAGCTAGGCCTCCTGGCCCGTGCCTCTTCAAATGCCTGCCGTGCTACAGGAAATACTGTGCTTTAGTTGCAATAGGAACGTAGCCGTCTTTCTCTAGGAGGCAAGGTGACTTCAGCTAGGAGGTCCTGGATGGATGGAGAAGGCTAGTGTTTTTCTCTGTGCAGCTCAAACTAGGGAAGGAGTGAGACTTCCACGGCAAGTTGGAACTTGCTAGAACCTTGCTCTTGAATCTGTGCGATTGCTGGCTAAATCAAGATGTACCAATAAGAGTGCACTGTGTTGCCCTACCTTCGGCATACACACTGTGATTCGGAAAGCTCCTGGCCTGGATATTGCTTAGAAGGGCCAGGGGAGCCTGAGGGTACTCAGTGTTCTTGCAGGCAATAGATATTCCAGGCTTGGCACCTAGGTGTCCTAACAAGCCTACTGGCGTAAAAATGCTGCCGAGCAGCGACTACGGCCTCATGGAAACTGATACACGCCTCTGCTTCTGCATAGCATTTCAGGGCTTTACCTCGAGGCAAGTTCTCACGTTGCTTGCCCTGGGAGCGATACAGCATGTTAGGATGCTGTATTACTCCTTGAATAGAGTGACTTCAGGAACGAGGTCCTCGATCAATTCTAAGCAGAGTGTTTTCACAGGGCAGCTCAGACGAGGGCAATGTCGAAGGCTTCCAGGGCATGTTGGACTGCCTAGAAATGTGGTTCTGATGCTGTTCGAGTGCTCTGGAAATGTAGCTCTCCTGAAGTAACGTAGAGTGTGTTGCCCGAGACTCGGCAGACACAGAGGGCCTCCGAGGGACGTATGGGACTCAATGCTGCTCAGCAGGCCCACAGGGGTGTGGAGGGAGTCAGTGATCTTGGAACCAAAATGATGCTCACCCGAGGGGCCTAGGAGTCCTGAAAAGGGTACTTCCTTTAAAATAAAGCAGAACCTCCACTAAGAGCTCATGGAAAGAGCTGCATGCCTCCCTTTCTGCAGGGCTACTCAGGGCCTTACCTCGAGGCAAGGACTCACGTGGAGATTCCCTTTAGCTCTAGAGCATGGCAAGGTGAGCCCCACCCCGGCCAATGAAGCTCCGTGTGTACCCAGAGAAAACTCATTTTCTTACCAGACCCATGCCTACAGTGGCCAGAGGCCTGTCAACAGCAGAGAATTTCAGGGAGCTTCATGGCAGCAAGAATGGATCTTTCCAAATGGAAAGCAAGGTTAGTACCATCACGCCCCTATTTCCATGGGCACAGGCAGCATATATCTCTGTGGCTTTTAACAAGTCAAAAGGGACACAGAGTACATACTGGTTGCTTCCCTGAATCAACTTCTCGAGGCAGGGTGTTCTGCATCTAGTGAACGGTTTCACCAACGAACGCCGTAGCCAGGCCTCTGGGACCGTGCCTCTTCAAAAGCCTGCAGTGCTACAGGAAAAACTGTGCTTTAGTTGCAAAAGAACGCAAGCCGTCTTTCTCCTGGAGGCAGGGTGACTTCAGGTAGGAGGTCCTGATTGGAAGGAGAAGCCTAGTGTTTTTCTCTGTGCAGCTCAGACTAGGGAATGAGTGCCATTTCCACGGCATGTTAGACCTTGCTTGAACGTTGCTCTTGAACCTGTGCGAGTGCTGTGAATCAAGATATCACAAGAAAGAGTGCAGTGTGTTGCCCATGACTCAGCAGACACAGACGACCTCCGAGGGACCAATGGGCCTCGTTATTGCTCAGCAGGCCTACAGGGGTGTGGAGGTACTCTGAGATCTTGGAACAACAGTGATGCTCACCAGAGGGCGCGAGGAGTCCTGAAAAGGGTACTTCCTTTAAAGTAAAGCACAACAGCGACTAAGAGCTCATGGAAAGAGCTGCATGCCTCCCTTTCTGCAAGGGTACTCAGGTCCTTACCTCGAGGCAAGGACTCACGTGGAGATTCCCTTTAGCTCTAGAGCATGGCAAGGTGCGCCCCACCCCGGCCAATGAAGCTCCGTGTGTGGCCAGAGAAAACTCATTTTCTTCCCAGACCCATGCCTACAGTGACCAGGGGCCTGTCAACAGCAGAGAATTTCTGGGAACTTCACGGCAGCAAGAATGGAGGTTTCCAAATGGAAAGCAAGGTTAGTCCCATCATGCCCCCATTTCCATGGGCACAGCCAGCATACATCTCTGTGGTTTTTAACAAGTCAAATGAGACACAGAGTACACACAGGTTGCTTCCCTCAGTCAACTTCTCGAGGCAGGGTGTTCTGCAACTAGTAAACGGCCTCACCCAGGAAAGCCCTAGCTAGGCCTCCTGGGCCGTGCCTCTTCAAATGCCTGCCGTGCTACAGGAAATACTGTGCTTTAGTTGCAATAGGAACGTAGCCGTCTCTCTCTAGGAGGCAAGGTGACTTCAGCTAGGAGGTCCTGGATGGATGGAGAAGGCTAGTGTTTTTCTCTGTGCAGCTCAAACTAGGGAAGGAGTGAGACTTCCACGGCAAGTTGGAACTTGCTAGAACCGTGCTCGTGAATCTGTGCGATTGCTGGCTAAATCAAGATGTACCAGTAAGAGTGCACTGTGTTGCCCTACCTTCGGCATACACACTGTGATTCGGAAAGCTCCTGGCCTGGATATTGCTTAGAAGGGCCAGGGGAGCCTGAGGGTACTCAGTGTTCTTGCAGGCAATAGATATTCCAGGCTTGGCACCTAGGTGTCCTAACAAGCCTACTGGCGTAAAAATGCTGCCGAGCAGCGACTACGGCCTCTTGGAAACTGCTACACGCCTCTGCTTCTGCATAGCATTTCAGGGCTTTACCTCGAGGCAAGTTCTCACGTTGCTTGCCCTGGGAGCGATACAGCATGTTAGGATGCTGTATTTCTCCTTGAATAGAGTGACTTCAGGAACGAGGTCCTCGATCAATTCTAAGCAGAGTGTTTTCTCAGGGCAGCTCAGACGAGGGCAATGTCGAAGACTTCCAGGGCATGTTGGACTGCCTAGAAATGTGGTTCTGATGCTGTTCGAGTGCTCTGGAAATGTAGCTCTCCTGAAGTAACGTAGAGTGTGTTGCCCGAGACTCGGCAGACACAGAGGGCCTCCGAGGGACGTATGGGACCCAATGCTGCTCAGCAGGCCCACAGGGGTGTGGAGGGAGTCAGTGATCTTGGAACCAAAATGATGCTCACCCGAGGGGCCTAGGAGTCCTGAAAAGGGTACTTCCTTTAAAATAAAGCAGAACCTCCACTAAGAGCTCATGGAAAGAGCTGCATGCCTCCCTTTCTGCAGGGCTACTCAGGGCCTTACCTCGAGGCAAGGACTCACGTGGAGATTCCCTTTAGCTCTAGAGCATGGCAAGGTGAGCCCCACCCCGGCCAATGAAGCTCCGTGTGTACCCAGAGAAAACTCATTTTCTTACCAGACCCATGCCTACAGTGGCCAGAGGCCTGTCAACAGCAGAGAATTTCAGGGAGCTTCATGGCAGCAAGAATGGATCTTTCCAAATGGAAAGCAAGGTTAGTACCATCACGCCCCTATTTCCATGGGCACAGGCAGCATATATCTCTGTGGTTTTTAACAAGTCAAAAGGGACACAGAGTACATACTGGTTGCTTCCCTGAATCAACTTCTCGAGGCAGGGTGTTCTGCATCTAGTGAACGGTTTCACCAACGAACGCCGTAGCCAGGCCTCTGGGACCGTGCCTCTTCAAAAGCCTGCAGTGCTACAGGAAAAACTGTGCTTTAGTTGCAAAAGAACACAAGCCGTCTTTCTCCTGGAGGCAGGGTGACTTCAGGTAGGAGGTCCTGATTGGAAGGAGAAGCCTAGTGTTTTTCTCTGTGCAGCTCAGACTAGGGAATGAGTGCCATTTCCACGGCATGTTAGACCTTGCTTGAACGTTGCTCTTGAACCTGTGCGAGTGCTGTGAATCAAGATATCACAAGAAAGAGTGCAGTGTGTTGCCCATGACTCAGCAGACAGAGACGACCTACGAGGGACCAATGGGCCTCGTTATTGCTCAGCAGGCCTACAGGGGTGTGGAGGTACTCTGAGATCTTGGAACAACAGTGATGCTCACCAGAGGGCTCGAGGAGTCCTGAAAAGGGTACTTCCTTTAAAGTAAAGCACAACAGCGACTAAGAGCTCATGGAAAGAGCTGCATGCCTCCCTTTCTGCAAGGTTACTCAGGTCCTTACCTCGAGGCAAGGACTCACGTGGAGATTCCCTTTAGCTCTAGAGCATGGCAAGGTGCGCCCCACCCCGGCCAATGAAGCTCCGTGTGTGGCCAGAGAAAACTCATTTTCTTCCCAGACCCATGCCTACAGTGACCAGGGGCCTGTCAACAGCAGAGAATTTCTGGGAACTTCACGGCAGCAAGAATGGTGGTTTCCAAATGGAAAGCAAGGTTAGTCCCATCATGCCCCCATTTCCATGGGCACAGCCAGCATACATCTCTGTGGTTTTTAACAAGTCAAATGAGACACAGAGTACACACTGGTTGCTTCCCTCAGTCAACTTCTCGAGGCAGGGTGTTCTGCAACTAGTAAACGGCCTCACCCAGGAAAGCCCTAGCTAGGCCTCCTGGCCCGTGCCTCTTCAAATGCCTGCCGTGCTACAGGAAATACTGTGCTTTAGTTGCAATAGGAACGTAGCCGTCTTTCTCTAGGAGGCAAGGTGACTTCAGCTAGGAGGTCCTGGATGGATGGAGAAGGCTAGTGTTTTTCTCTGTGCAGCTCAAACTAGGGAAGGAGTGAGACTTCCACGGCAAGTTGGAACTTGCTAGAACCTTGCTCTTGAATCTGTGCGATTGCTGGCTAAATCAAGATGTACCAATAAGAGTGCACTGTGTTGCCCTACCTTCGGCATACACACTGTGATTCGGAAAGCTCCTGGCCTGGATATTGCTTAGAAGGGCCAGGGGAGCCTGAGGGTACTCAGTGTTCTTGCAGGCAATAGATATTCCAGGCTTGGCACCTAGGTGTCCTAACAAGCCTACTGGCGTAAAAATGCTGCCGAGCAGCGACTACGGCCTCATGGAAACTGATACACGCCTCTGCTTCTGCATAGCATTTCAGGGCTTTACCTCGAGGCAAGTTCTCACGTTGCTTGCCCTGGGAGCGATACAGCATGTTAGGATGCTGTATTACTCCTTGAATAGAGTGACTTCAGGAACGAGGTCCTCGATCAATTCTAAGCAGAGTGTTTTCACAGGGCAGCTCAGACGAGGGCAATGTCGAAGGCTTCCAGGGCATGTTGGACTGCCTAGAAATGTGGTTCTGATGCTGTTCGAGTGCTCTGGAAATGTAGCTCTCCTGAAGTAACGTAGAGTTTGTTGCCCGAGACTCGGCAGACACAGAGGGCCTCCGAGGGACGTATGGGACTCAATGCTGCTCAGCAGGCCCACAAGGGTGTGGAGGGAGTCAGTGATCTTGGAACCAAAATGATGCTCACCCGAGGGGCCTAGGAGTCCTGAAAAGGGTACTTCCTTTAAAATAAAGCAGAACCTCCACTAAGAGCTCATGGAAAGAGCTGCATGCCTCCCTTTCTGCAGGGCTACTCAGGGCCTTACCTCGAGGCAAGGACTCACGTGGAGATTCCCTTTAGCTCTAGAGCATGGCAAGGTGAGCCCCACCCCGGCCAATGAAGCTCCGTGTGTACCCAGAGAAAACTCATTTTCTTACCAGACCCATGCCTACAGTGGCCAGAGGCCTGTCAACAGCAGAGAATTTCAGGGAGCTTCATGGCAGCAAGAATGGATCTTTCCAAATGGAAAGCAAGGTTAGTACCATCACGCCCCTATTTCCATGGGCACAGGCAGCATATATCTCTGTGGCTTTTAACAAGTCAAAAGGGACACAGAGTACATACTGGTTGCTTCCCTGAATCAACTTCTCGAGGCAGGGTGTTCTGCATCTAGTGAACGGTTTCACCAACGAACGCCGTAGCCAGGCCTCTGGGACCGTGCCTCTTCAAAAGCCTGCAGTGCTACAGGAAAAACTGTGCTTTAGTTGCAAAAGAACGCAAGCCGTCTTTCTCCTGGAGGCAGGGTGACTTCAGGTAGGAGGTCCTGATTGGAAGGAGAAGCCTAGTGTTTTTCTCTGTGCAGCTCAGACTAGGGAATGAGTGCCATTTCCACGGCATGTTAGACCTTGCTTGAACGTTGCTCTTGAACCTGTGCGAGTGCTGTGAATCAAGATATCACAAGAAAGAGTGCAGTGTGTTGCCCATGACTCAGCAGACACAGACGACCTCCGAGGGACCAATGGGCCTCGTTATTGCTCAGCAGGCCTACAGGGGTGTGGAGGTACTCTGAGATCTTGGAACAACAGTGATGCTCACCAGAGGGCGCGAGGAGTCCTGAAAAGGGTACTTCCTTTAAAGTAAAGCACAACAGCGACTAAGAGCTCATGGAAAGAGCTGCATGCCTCCCTTTCTGCAAGGGTACTCAGGTCCTTACCTCGAGGCAAGGACTCACGTGGAGATTCCCTTTAGCTCTAGAGCATGGCAAGGTGCGCCCCACCCCGGCCAATGAAGCTCCGTGTGTGGCCAGAGAAAACTCATTTTCTTCCCAGACCCATGCCTACAGTGACCAGGGGCCTGTCAACAGCAGAGAATTTCTGGGAACTTCACGGCAGCAAGAATGGAGGTTTCCAAATGGAAAGCAAGGTTAGTCCCATCATGCCCCCATTTCCATGGGCACAGCCAGCATACATCTCTGTGGTTTTTAACAAGTCAAATGAGACACAGAGTACACACAGGTTGCTTCCCTCAGTCAACTTCTCGAGGCAGGGTGTTCTGCAACTAGTAAACGGCCTCACCCAGGAAAGCCCTAGCTAGGCCTCCTGGGCCGTGCCTCTTCAAATGCCTGCCGTGCTACAGGAAATACTGTGCTTTAGTTGCAATAGGAACGTAGCCGTCTCTCTCTAGGAGGCAAGGTGACTTCAGCTAGGAGGTCCTGGATGGATGGAGAAGGCTAGTGTTTTTCTCTGTGCAGCTCAAACTAGGGAAGGAGTGAGACTTCCACGGCAAGTTGGAACTTGCTAGAACCGTGCTCGTGAATCTGTGCGATTGCTGGCTAAATCAAGATGTACCAGTAAGAGTGCACTGTGTTGCCCTACCTTCGGCATACACACTGTGATTCGGAAAGCTCCTGGCCTGGATATTGCTTAGAAGGGCCAGGGGAGCCTGAGGGTACTCAGTGTTCTTGCAGGCAATAGATATTCCAGGCTTGGCACCTAGGTGTCCTAACAAGCCTACTGGCGTAAAAATGCTGCCGAGCAGCGACTACGGCCTCTTGGAAACTGCTACACGCCTCTGCTTCTGCATAGCATTTCAGGGCTTTACCTCGAGGCAAGTTCTCACGTTGCTTGCCCTGGGAGCGATACAGCATGTTAGGATGCTGTATTTCTCCTTGAATAGAGTGACTTCAGGAACGAGGTCCTCGATCAATTCTAAGCAGAGTGTTTTCTCAGGGCAGCTCAGACGAGGGCAATGTCGAAGACTTCCAGGGCATGTTGGACTGCCTAGAAATGTGGTTCTGATGCTGTTCGAGTGCTCTGGAAATGTAGCTCTCCTGAAGTAACGTAGAGTGTGTTGCCCGAGACTCGGCAGACACAGAGGGCCTCCGAGGGACGTATGGGACCCAATGCTGCTCAGCAGGCCCACAGGGGTGTGGAGGGAGTCAGTGATCTTGGAACCAAAATGATGCTCACCCGAGGGGCCTAGGAGTCCTGAAAAGGGTACTTCCTTTAAAATAAAGCAGAACCTCCACTAAGAGCTCATGGAAAGAGCTGCATGCCTCCCTTTCTGCAGGGCTACTCAGGGCCTTACCTCGAGGCAAGGACTCACGTGGAGATTCCCTTTAGCTCTAGAGCATGGCAAGGTGAGCCCCACCCCGGCCAATGAAGCTCCGTGTGTACCCAGAGAAAACTCATTTTCTTACCAGACCCATGCCTACAGTGGCCAGAGGCCTGTCAACAGCAGAGAATTTCAGGGAGCTTCATGGCAGCAAGAATGGATCTTTCCAAATGGAAAGCAAGGTTAGTACCATCACGCCCCTATTTCCATGGGCACAGGCAGCATATATCTCTGTGGCTTTTAACAAGTCAAAAGGGACACAGAGTACATACTGGTTGCTTCCCTGAATCAACTTCTCGAGGCAGGGTGTTCTGCATCTAGTGAACGGTTTCACCAACGAACGCCGTAGCCAGGCCTCTGGGACCGTGCCTCTTCAAAAGCCTGCAGTGCTACAGGAAAAACTGTGCTTTAGTTGCAAAAGAACGCAAGCCGTCTTTCTCCTGGAGGCAGGGTGACTTCAGGTAGGAGGTCCTGATTGGAAGGAGAAGCCTAGTGTTTTTCTCTGTGCAGCTCAGACTAGGGAATGAGTGCCATTTCCACGGCATGTTAGACCTTGCTTGAACGTTGCTCTTGAACCTGTGCGAGTGCTGTGAATCAAGATATCACAAGAAAGAGTGCAGTGTGTTGCCCATGACTCAGCAGACACAGACGACCTCCGAGGGACCAATGGGCCTCGTTATTGCTCAGCAGGCCTACAGGGGTGTGGAGGTACTCTGAGATCTTGGAACAACAGTGATGCTCACCAGAGGGCGCGAGGAGTCCTGAAAAGGGTACTTCCTTTAAAGTAAAGCACAACAGCGACTAAGAGCTCATGGAAAGAGCTGCATGCCTCCCTTTCTGCAAGGGTACTCAGGTCCTTACCTCGAGGCAAGGACTCACGTGGAGATTCCCTTTAGCTCTAGAGCATGGCAAGGTGCGCCCCACCCCGGCCAATGAAGCTCCGTGTGTGGCCAGAGAAAACTCATTTTCTTCCCAGACCCATGCCTACAGTGACCAGGGGCCTGTCAACAGCAGAGAATTTCTGGGAACTTCACGGCAGCAAGAATGGAGGTTTCCAAATGGAAAGCAAGGTTAGTCCCATCATGCCCCCATTTCCATGGGCACAGCCAGCATACATCTCTGTGGTTTTTAACAAGTCAAATGAGACACAGAGTACACACAGGTTGCTTCCCTCAGTCAACTTCTCGAGGCAGGGTGTTCTGCAACTAGTAAACGGCCTCACCCAGGAAAGCCCTAGCTAGGCCTCCTGGGCCGTGCCTCTTCAAATGCCTGCCGTGCTACAGGAAATACTGTGCTTTAGTTGCAATAGGAACGTAGCCGTCTCTCTCTAGGAGGCAAGGTGACTTCAGCTAGGAGGTCCTGGATGGATGGAGAAGGCTAGTGTTTTTCTCTGTGCAGCTCAAACTAGGGAAGGAGTGAGACTTCCACGGCAAGTTGGAACTTGCTAGAACCGTGCTCGTGAATCTGTGCGATTGCTGGCTAAATCAAGATGTACCAGTAAGAGTGCACTGTGTTGCCCTACCTTCGGCATACACACTGTGATTCGGAAAGCTCCTGGCCTGGATATTGCTTAGAAGGGCCAGGGGAGCCTGAGGGTACTCAGTGTTCTTGCAGGCAATAGATATTCCAGGCTTGGCACCTAGGTGTCCTAACAAGCCTACTGGCGTAAAAATGCTGCCGAGCAGCGACTACGGCCTCTTGGAAACTGCTACACGCCTCTGCTTCTGCATAGCATTTCAGGGCTTTACCTCGAGGCAAGTTCTCACGTTGCTTGCCCTGGGAGCGATACAGCATGTTAGGATGCTGTATTTCTCCTTGAATAGAGTGACTTCAGGAACGAGGTCCTCGATCAATTCTAAGCAGAGTGTTTTCTCAGGGCAGCTCAGACGAGGGCAATGTCGAAGACTTCCAGGGCATGTTGGACTGCCTAGAAATGTGGTTCTGATGCTGTTCGAGTGCTCTGGAAATGTAGCTCTCCTGAAGTAACGTAGAGTGTGTTGCCCGAGACTCGGCAGACACAGAGGGCCTCCGAGGGACGTATGGGACCCAATGCTGCTCAGCAGGCCCACAGGGGTGTGGAGGGAGTCAGTGATCTTGGAACCAAAATGATGCTCACCCGAGGGGCCTAGGAGTCCTGAAAAGGGTACTTCCTTTAAAATAAAGCAGAACCTCCACTAAGAGCTCATGGAAAGAGCTGCATGCCTCCCTTTCTGCAGGGCTACTCAGGGCCTTACCTCGAGGCAAGGACTCACGTGGAGATTCCCTTTAGCTCTAGAGCATGGCAAGGTGAGCCCCACTCCGGCCAAAGAAGCTCCGTGTGTACCCAGAGAAAACTCATTTTCTTACCAGACCCATGCCTACAGTGGCCAGAGGCCTGTCAACAGCAGAGAATTTCAGGGAGCTTCATGGCAGCAAGAATGGATCTTTCCAAATGGAAAGCAAGGTTAGTACCATCACGCCCCTATTTCCATGGGCACAGGCAGCATATATCTCTGTGGCTTTTAACAAGTCAAAAGGGACACAGAGTACATACTGGTTGCTTCCCTGAATCAACTTCTCGAGGCAGGGTGTTCTGCATCTAGTGAACGGTTTCACCAACGAACGCCGTAGCCAGGCCTCTGGGACCGTGCCTCTTCAAAAGCCTGCAGTGCTACAGGAAAAACTGTGCTTTAGTTGCAAAAGAACGCAAGCCGTCTTTCTCCTGGAGGCAGGGTGACTTCAGGTAGGAGGTCCTGATTGGAAGGAGAAGCCTAGTGTTTTTCTCTGTGCAGCTCAGACTAGGGAATGAGTGCCATTTCCACGGCATGTTAGACCTTGCTTGAACGTTGCTCTTGAACCTGTGCGAGTGCTGTGAATCAAGATATCACAAGAAAGAGTGCAGTGTGTTGCCCATGACTCAGCAGACACAGACGACCTCCGAGGGACCAATGGGCCTCGTTATTGCTCAGCAGGCCTACAGGGGTGTGGAGGTACTCTGAGATCTTGGAACAACAGTGATGCTCACCAGAGGGCGCGAGGAGTCCTGAAAAGGGTACTTCCTTTAAAGTAAAGCACAACAGCGCCTAAGAGCTCATGGAAAGAGCTGCATGCCTCCCTTTCTGCAAGGGTACTCAGGTCCTTACCTCGAGGCAAGGACTCACGTGGAGATTCCCTTTAGCTCTAGAGCATGGCAAGGTGCGCCCCACCCCGGCCAATGAAGCTCCGTGTGTGGCCAGAGAAAACTCATTTTCTTCCCAGACCCATGCCTACAGTGACCAGGGGCCTGTCAACAGCAGAGAATTTCTGGGAACTTCACGGCAGCAAGAATGGAGGTTTCCAAATGGAAAGCAAGGTTAGTCCCATCATGCCCCCATTTCCATGGGCACAGCCAGCATACATCTCTGTGGTTTTTAACAAGTCAAATGAGACACAGAGTACACACAGGTTGCTTCCCTCAGTCAACTTCTCGAGGCAGGGTGTTCTGCAACTAGTAAACGGCCTCACCCAGGAAAGCCCTAGCTAGGCCTCCTGGGCCGTGCCTCTTCAAATGCCTGCCGTGCTACAGGAAATACTGTGCTTTAGTTGCAATAGGAACGTAGCCGTCTCTCTCTAGGAGGCAAGGTGACTTCAGCTAGGAGGTCCTGGATGGATGGAGAAGGCTAGTGTTTTTCTCTGTGCAGCTCAAACTAGGGAAGGAGTGAGACTTCCACGGCAAGTTGGAACTTGCTAGAACCGTGCTCGTGAATCTGTGCGATTGCTGGCTAAATCAAGATGTACCAGTAAGAGTGCACTGTGTTGCCCTACCTTCGGCATACACACTGTGATTCGGAAAGCTCCTGGCCTGGATATTGCTTAGAAGGGCCAGGGGAGCCTGAGGGTACTCAGTGTTCTTGCAGGCAATAGATATTCCAGGCTTGGCACCTAGGTGTCCTAACAAGCCTACTGGCGTAAAAATGCTGCCGAGCAGCGACTACGGCCTCTTGGAAACTGCTACACGCCTCTGCTTCTGCATAGCATTTCAGGGCTTTACCTCGAGGCAAGTTCTCACGTTGCTTGCCCTGGGAGCGATACAGCATGTTAGGATGCTGTATTTCTCCTTGAATAGAGTGACTTCAGGAACGAGGTCCTCGATCAATTCTAAGCAGAGTGTTTTCTCAGGGCAGCTCAGACGAGGGCAATGTCGAAGACTTCCAGGGCATGTTGGACTGCCTAGAAATGTGGTTCTGATGCTGTTCGAGTGCTCTGGAAATGTAGCTCTCCTGAAGTAACGTAGAGTGTGTTGCCCGAGACTCGGCAGACACAGAGGGCCTCCGAGGGACGTATGGGACCCAATGCTGCTCAGCAGGCCCACAGGGGTGTGGAGGGAGTCAGTGATCTTGGAACCAAAATGATGCTCACCCGAGGGGCCTAGGAGCCCTGAAAAGGGTACTTCCTTTAAAATAAAGCAGAACCTCCACTAAGAGCTCATGGAAAGAGCTGCATGCCTCCCTTTCTGCAGGGCTACTCAGGGCCTTACCTCGAGGCAAGGACTCACGTGGAGATTCCCTTTAGCTCTAGAGCATGGCAAGGTGAGCCCCACCCCGGCCAAAGAAGCTCCGTGTGTACCCAGAGAAAACTCATTTTCTTACCAGACCCATGCCTACAGTGGCCAGAGGCCTGTCAACAGCAGAGAATTTCAGGGAGCTTCATGGCAGCAAGAATGGATCTTTCCAAATGGAAAGCAAGGTTAGTACCATCACGCCCCTATTTCCATGGGCACAGGCAGCATATATCTCTGTGGCTTTTAACAAGTCAAAAGGGACACAGAGTACATACTGGTTGCTTCCCTGAATCAACTTCTCGAGGCAGGGTGTTCTGCATCTAGTGAACGGTTTCACCAACGAACGCCGTAGCCAGGCCTCTGGGACCGTGCCTCTTCAAAAGCCTGCAGTGCTACAGGAAAAACTGTGCTTTAGTTGCAAAAGAACGCAAGCCGTCTTTCTCCTGGAGGCAGGGTGACTTCAGGTAGGAGGTCCTGATTGGAAGGAGAAGCCTAGTGTTTTTCTCTGTGCAGCTCAGACTAGGGAATGAGTGCCATTTCCACGGCATGTTAGACCTTGCTTGAACGTTGCTCTTGAACCTGTGCGAGTGCTGTGAATCAAGATATCACAAGAAAGAGTGCAGTGTGTTGCCCATGACTCAGCAGACACAGACGACCTCCGAGGGACCAATGGGCCTCGTTATTGCTCAGCAGGCCTACAGGGGTGTGGAGGTACTCTGAGATCTTGGAACAACAGTGATGCTCACCAGAGGGCGCGAGGAGTCCTGAAAAGGGTACTTCCTTTAAAGTAAAGCACAACAGCGACTAAGAGCTCATGGAAAGAGCTGCATGCCTCCCTTTCTGCAAGGGTACTCAGGTCCTTACCTCGAGGCAAGGACTCACGTGGAGATTCCCTTTAGCTCTAGAGCATGGCAAGGTGCGCCCCACCCCGGCCAATGAAGCTCCGTGTGTGGCCAGAGAAAACTCATTTTCTTCCCAGACCCATGCCTACAGTGACCAGGGGCCTGTCAACAGCAGAGAATTTCTGGGAACTTCACGGCAGCAAGAATGGAGGTTTCCAAATGGAAAGCAAGGTTAGTCCCATCATGCCCCCATTTCCATGGGCACAGCCAGCATACATCTCTGTGGTTTTCAACAAGTCAAATGAGACACAGAGTACACACAGGTTGCTTCCCTCAGTCAACTTCTCGAGGCAGGGTGTTCTGCAACTAGTAAACGGCCTCACCCAGGAAAGCCCTAGCTAGGCCTCCTGGGCCGTGCCTCTTCAAATGCCTGCCGTGCTACAGGAAATACTGTGCTTTAGTTGCAATAGGAACGTAGCCGTCTCTCTCTAGGAGGCAAGGTGACTTCAGCTAGGAGGTCCTGGATGGATGGAGAAGGCTAGTGTTTTTCTCTGTGCAGCTCAAACTAGGGAAGGAGTGAGACTTCCACGGCAAGTTGGAACTTGCTAGAACCGTGCTCGTGAATCTGTGCGATTGCTGGCTAAATCAAGATGTACCAGTAAGAGTGCACTGTGTTGCCCTACCTTCGGCATACACACTGTGATTCGGAAAGCTCCTGGCCTGGATATTGCTTAGAAGGGCCAGGGGAGCCTGAGGGTACTCAGTGTTC
The DNA here is from genome assembly GCF_028021215.1 of Eschrichtius robustus. NCBI lineage: Eukaryota > Metazoa > Chordata > Mammalia > Artiodactyla > Eschrichtiidae > Eschrichtius > Eschrichtius robustus. Next base: position 101,022,111 of record NC_090832.1, read on the forward strand.
TTGCAGGCAATAGATATTCCAGGCTTGGCACCTAGGTGTCCTAACAAGCCTACTGGCGTAAAAATGCTGCCGAGCAGCGACTACGGCCTCTTGGAAACTGCTACACGCCTCTGCTTCTGCATAGCATTTCAGGGCTTTACCTCGAGGCAAGTTCTCACGTTGCTTGCCCTGGGAGCGATACAGCATGTTAGGATGCTGTATTTCTCCTTGAATAGAGTGACTTCAGGAACGAGGTCCTCGATCAATTCTAAGCAGAGTGTTTTCTCAGGGCAGCTCAGACGAGGGCAATGTCGAAGACTTCCAGGGCATGTTGGACTGCCTAGAAATGTGGTTCTGATGCTGTTCGAGTGCTCTGGAAATGTAGCTCTCCTGAAGTAACGTAGAGTGTGTTGCCCGAGACTCGGCAGACACAGAGGGCCTCCGAGGGACGTATGGGACCCAATGCTGCTCAGCAGGCCCACAGGGGTGTGGAGGGAGTCAGTGATCTTGGAACCAAAATGATGCTCACCCGAGGGGCCTAGGAGCCCTGAAAAGGGTACTTCCTTTAAAATAAAGCAGAACCTCCACTAAGAGCTCATGGAAAGAGCTGCATGCCTCCCTTTCTGCAGGGCTACTCAGGGCCTTACCTCGAGGCAAGGACTCACGTGGAGATTCCCTTTAGCTCTAGAGCATGGCAAGGTGAGCCCCACCCCGGCCAAAGAAGCTCCGTGTGTACCCAGAGAAAACTCATTTTCTTACCAGACCCATGCCTACAGTGGCCAGAGGCCTGTCAACAGCAGAGAATTTCAGGGAGCTTCATGGCAGCAAGAATGGATCTTTCCAAATGGAAAGCAAGGTTAGTACCATCACGCCCCTATTTCCATGGGCACAGGCAGCATATATCTCTGTGGCTTTTAACAAGTCAAAAGGGACACAGAGTACATACTGGTTGCTTCCCTGAATCAACTTCTCGAGGCAGGGTGTTCTGCATCTAGTGAACGGTTTCACCAACGAACGCCGTAGCCAGGCCTCTGGGACCGTGCCTCTTCAAAAGCCTGCAGTGCTACAGGAAAAACTGTGCTTTAGTTGCAAAAGAACGCAAGCCGTCTTTCTCCTGGAGGCAGGGTGACTTCAGGTAGGAGGTCCTGATTGGAAGGAGAAGCCTAGTGTTTTTCTCTGTGCAGCTCAGACTAGGGAATGAGTGCCATTTCCACGGCATGTTAGACCTTGCTTGAACGTTGCTCTTGAACCTGTGCGAGTGCTGTGAATCAAGATATCACAAGAAAGAGTGCAGTGTGTTGCCCATGACTCAGCAGACACAGACGACCTCCGAGGGACCAATGGGCCTCGTTATTGCTCAGCAGGCCTACAGGGGTGTGGAGGTACTCTGAGATCTTGGAACAACAGTGATGCTCACCAGAGGGCGCGAGGAGTCCTGAAAAGGGTACTTCCTTTAAAGTAAAGCACAACAGCGACTAAGAGCTCATGGAAAGAGCTGCATGCCTCCCTTTCTGCAAGGGTACTCAGGTCCTTACCTCGAGGCAAGGACTCACGTGGAGATTCCCTTTAGCTCTAGAGCATGGCAAGGTGCGCCCCACCCCGGCCAATGAAGCTCCGTGTGTGGCCAGAGAAAACTCATTTTCTTCCCAGACCCATGCCTACAGTGACCAGGGGCCTGTCAACAGCAGAGAATTTCTGGGAACTTCACGGCAGCAAGAATGGAGGTTTCCAAATGGAAAGCAAGGTTAGTCCCATCATGCCCCCATTTCCATGGGCACAGCCAGCATACATCTCTGTGGTTTTCAACAAGTCAAATGAGACACAGAGTACACACAGGTTGCTTCCCTCAGTCAACTTCTCGAGGCAGGGTGTTCTGCAACTAGTAAACGGCCTCACCCAGGAAAGCCCTAGCTAGGCCTCCTGGGCCGTGCCTCTTCAAATGCCTGCCGTGCTACAGGAAATACTGTGCTTTAGTTGCAATAGGAACGTAGCCGTCTCTCTCTAGGAGGCAAGGTGACTTCAGCTAGGAGGTCCTGGATGGATGGAGAAGGCTAGTGTTTTTCTCTGTGCAGCTCAAACTAGGGAAGGAGTGAGACTTCCACGGCAAGTTGGAACTTGCTAGAACCGTGCTCGTGAATCTGTGCGATTGCTGGCTAAATCAAGATGTACCAGTAAGAGTGCACTGTGTTGCCCTACCTTCGGCATACACACTGTGATTCGGAAAGCTCCTGGCCTGGATATTGCTTAGAAGGGCCAGGGGAGCCTGAGGGTACTCAGTGTTCTTGCAGGCAATAGATATTCCAGGCTTGGCACCTAGGTGTCCTAACAAGCCTACTGGCGTAAAAATGCTGCCGAGCAGCGACTACGGCCTCTTGGAAACTGCTACACGCCTCTGCTTCTGCATAGCATTTCAGGGCTTTACCTCGAGGCAAGTTCTCACGTTGCTTGCCCTGGGAGCGATACAGCATGTTAGGATGCTGTATTTCTCCTTGAATAGAGTGACTTCAGGAACGAGGTCCTCGATCAATTCTAAGCAGAGTGTTTTCTCAGGGCAGCTCAGACGAGGGCAATGTCGAAGACTTCCAGGGCATGTTGGACTGCCTAGAAATGTGGTTCTGATGCTGTTCGAGTGCTCTGGAAATGTAGCTCTCCTGAAGTAACGTAGAGTGTGTTGCCCGAGACTCGGCAGACACAGAGGGCCTCCGAGGGACGTATGGGACCCAATGCTGCTCAGCAGGCCCACAGGGGTGTGGAGGGAGTCAGTGATCTTGGAACCAAAATGATGCTCACCCGAGGGGCCTAGGAGTCCTGAAAAGGGTACTTCCTTTAAAATAAAGCAGAACCTCCACTAAGAGCTCATGGAAAGAGCTGCATGCCTCCCTTTCTGCAGGGCTACTCAGGGCCTTACCTCGAGGCAAGGACTCACGTGGAGATTCCCTTTAGCTCTAGAGCATGGCAAGGTGAGCCCCACCCCGGCCAAAGAAGCTCCGTGTGTACCCAGAGAAAACTCATTTTCTTACCAGACCCATGCCTACAGTGGCCAGAGGCCTGTCAACAGCAGAGAATTTCAGGGAGCTTCATGGCAGCAAGAATGGATCTTTCCAAATGGAAAGCAAGGTTAGTACCATCACGCCCCTATTTCCATGGGCACAGGCAGCATATATCTCTGTGGCTTTTAACAAGTCAAAAGGGACACAGAGTACATACTGGTTGCTTCCCTGAATCAACTTCTCGAGGCAGGGTGTTCTGCATCTAGTGAACGGTTTCACCAACGAACGCCGTAGCCAGGCCTCTGGGACCGTGCCTCTTCAAAAGCCTGCAGTGCTACAGGAAAAACTGTGCTTTAGTTGCAAAAGAACGCAAGCCGTCTTTCTCCTGGAGGCAGGGTGACTTCAGGTAGGAGGTCCTGATTGGAAGGAGAAGCCTAGTGTTTTTCTCTGTGCAGCTCAGACTAGGGAATGAGTGCCATTTCCACGGCATGTTAGACCTTGCTTGAACGTTGCTCTTGAACCTGTGCGAGTGCTGTGAATCAAGATATCACAAGAAAGAGTGCAGTGTGTTGCCCATGACTCAGCAGACACAGACGACCTCCGAGGGACCAATGGGCCTCGTTATTGCTCAGCAGGCCTACAGGGGTGTGGAGGTACTCTGAGATCTTGGAACAACAGTGATGCTCACCAGAGGGCGCGAGGAGTCCTGAAAAGGGTACTTCCTTTAAAGTAAAGCACAACAGCGACTAAGAGCTCATGGAAAGAGCTGCATGCCTCCCTTTCTGCAAGGGTACTCAGGTCCTTACCTCGAGGCAAGGACTCACGTGGAGATTCCCTTTAGCTCTAGAGCATGGCAAGGTGCGCCCCACCCCGGCCAATGAAGCTCCGTGTGTGGCCAGAGAAAACTCATTTTCTTCCCAGACCCATGCCTACAGAGACCAGGGGCCTGTCAACAGCAGAGAATTTCTGGGAACTTCACGGCAGCAAGAATGGAGGTTTCCAAATGGAAAGCAAGGTTAGTCCCATCATGCCCCCATTTCCATGGGCACAGCCAGCATACATCTCTGTGGTTTTCAACAAGTCAAATGAGACACAGAGTACACACAGGTTGCTTCCCTCAGTCAACTTCTCGAGGCAGGGTGTTCTGCAACTAGTAAACGGCCTCACCCAGGAAAGCCCTAGCTAGGCCTCCTGGGCCGTGCCTCTTCAAATGCCTGCCGTGCTACAGGAAATACTGTGCTTTAGTTGCAATAGGAACGTAGCCGTCTCTCTCTAGGAGGCAAGGTGACTTCAGCTAGGAGGTCCTGGATGGATGGAGAAGGCTAGTGTTTTACTCTGTGCAGCTCAAACTAGGGAAGGAGTGAGACTTCCACGGCAAGTTGGAACTTGCTAGAACCGTGCTCGTGAATCTGTGCGATTGCTGGCTAAATCAAGATGTACCAGTAAGAGTGCACTGTGTTGCCCTACCTTCGGCATACACACTGTGATTCGGAAAGCTCCTGGCCTGGATATTGCTTAGAAGGGCCAGGGGAGCCTGAGGGTACTCAGTGTTCTTGCAGGCAATAGATATTCCAGGCTTGGCACCTAGGTGTCCTAACAAGCCTACTGGCGTAAAAATGCTGCCGAGCAGCGACTACGGCCTCTTGGAAACTGCTACACGCCTCTGCTTCTGCATAGCATTTCAGGGCTTTACCTCGAGGCAAGTTCTCACGTTGCTTGCCCTGGGAGCGATACAGCATGTTAGGATGCTGTATTTCTCCTTGAATAGAGTGACTTCAGGAACGAGGTCCTCGATCAATTCTAAGCAGAGTGTTTTCTCAGGGCAGCTCAGACGAGGGCAATGTCGAAGACTTCCAGGGCATGTTGGACTGCCTAGAAATGTGGTTCTGATGCTGTTCGAGTGCTCTGGAAATGTAGCTCTCCTGAAGTAACGTAGAGTGTGTTGCCCGAGACTCGGCAGACACAGAGGGCCTCCGAGGGACGTATGGGACCCAATGCTGCTCAGCAGGCCCACAGGGGTGTGGAGGGAGTCAGTGATCTTGGAACCAAAATGATGCTCACCCGAGGGGCCTAGGAGTCCTGAAAAGGGTACTTCCTTTAAAATAAAGCAGAACCTCCACTAAGAGCTCATGGAAAGAGCTGCATGCCTCCCTTTCTGCAGGGCTACTCAGGGCCTTACCTCGAGGCAAGGACTCACGTGGAGATTCCCTTTAGCTCTAGAGCATGGCAAGGTGAGCCCCACCCCGGCCAATGAAGCTCCGTGTGTACCCAGAGAAAACTCATTTTCTTACCAGACCCATGCCTACAGTGGCCAGAGGCCTGTCAACAGCAGAGAATTTCAGGGAGCTTCATGGCAGCAAGAATGGATCTTTCCAAATGGAAAGCAAGGTTAGTACCATCACGCCCCTATTTCCATGGGCACAGGCAGCATATATCTCTGTGGCTTTTAACAAGTCAAAAGGGACACAGAGTACATACTGGTTGCTTCCCTGAATCAACTTCTCGAGGCAGGGTGTTCTGCATCTAGTGAACGGTTTCACCAACGAACGCCGTAGCCAGGCCTCTGGGACCGTGCCTCTTCAAAAGCCTGCAGTGCTACAGGAAAAACTGTGCTTTAGTTGCAAAAGAACGCAAGCCGTCTTTCTCCTGGAGGCAGGGTGACTTCAGGTAGGAGGTCCTGATTGGAAGGAGAAGCCTAGTGTTTTTCTCTGTGCAGCTCAGACTAGGGAATGAGTGCCATTTCCACGGCATGTTAGACCTTGCTTGAACGTTGCTCTTGAACCTGTGCGAGTGCTGTGAATCAAGATATCACAAGAAAGAGTGCAGTGTGTTGCCCATGACTCAGCAGACACAGACGACCTCCGAGGGACCAATGGGCCTCGTTATTGCTCAGCAGGCCTACAGGGGTGTGGAGGTACTCTGAGATCTTGGAACAACAGTGATGCTCACCAGAGGGCGCGAGGAGTCCTGAAAAGGGTACTTCCTTTAAAGTAAAGCACAACAGCGACTAAGAGCTCATGGAAAGAGCTGCATGCCTCCCTTTCTGCAAGGGTACTCAGGTCCTTACCTCGAGGCAAGGACTCACGTGGAGATTCCCTTTAGCTCTAGAGCATGGCAAGGTGCGCCCCACCCCGGCCAATGAAGCTCCGTGTGTGGCCAGAGAAAACTCATTTTCTTCCCAGACCCATGCCTACAGAGACCAGGGGCCTGTCAACAGCAGAGAATTTCTGGGAACTTCACGGCAGCAAGAATGGAGGTTTCCAAATGGAAAGCAAGGTTAGTCCCATCATGCCCCCATTTCCATGGGCACAGCCAGCATACATCTCTGTGGTTTTCAACAAGTCAAATGAGACACAGAGTACACACAGGTTGCTTCCCTCAGTCAACTTCTCGAGGCAGGGTGTTCTGCAACTAGTAAACGGCCTCACCCAGGAAAGCCCTAGCTAGGCCTCCTGGGCCGTGCCTCTTCAAATGCCTGCCGTGCTACAGGAAATACTGTGCTTTAGTTGCAATAGGAACGTAGCCGTCTCTCTCTAGGAGGCAAGGTGACTTCAGCTAGGAGGTCCTGGATGGATGGAGAAGGCTAGTGTTTTACTCTGTGCAGCTCAAACTAGGGAAGGAGTGAGACTTCCACGGCAAGTTGGAACTTGCTAGAACCGTGCTCGTGAATCTGTGCGATTGCTGGCTAAATCAAGATGTACCAGTAAGAGTGCACTGTGTTGCCCTACCTTCGGCATACACACTGTGATTCGGAAAGCTCCTGGCCTGGATATTGCTTAGAAGGGCCAGGGGAGCCTGAGGGTACTCAGTGTTCTTGCAGGCAATAGATATTCCAGGCTTGGCACCTAGGTGTCCTAACAAGCCTACTGGCGTAAAAATGCTGCCGAGCAGCGACTACGGCCTCTTGGAAACTGCTACACGCCTCTGCTTCTGCATAGCATTTCAGGGCTTTACCTCGAGGCAAGTTCTCACGTTGCTTGCCCTGGGAGCGATACAGCATGTTAGGATGCTGTATTTCTCCTTGAATAGAGTGACTTCAGGAACGAGGTCCTCGATCAATTCTAAGCAGAGTGTTTTCTCAGGGCAGCTCAGACGAGGGCAATGTCGAAGACTTCCAGGGCATGTTGGACTGCCTAGAAATGTGGTTCTGATGCTGTTCGAGTGCTCTGGAAATGTAGCTCTCCTGAAGTAACGTAGAGTGTGTTGCCCGAGACTCGGCAGACACAGAGGGCCTCCGAGGGACGTATGGGACCCAATGCTGCTCAGCAGGCCCACAGGGGTGTGGAGGGAGTCAGTGATCTTGGAACCAAAATGATGCTCACCCGAGGGGCCTAGGAGTCCTGAAAAGGGTACTTCCTTTAAAATAAAGCAGAACCTCCACTAAGAGCTCATGGAAAGAGCTGCATGCCTCCCTTTCTGCAGGGCTACTCAGGGCCTTACCTCGAGGCAAGGACTCACGTGGAGATTCCCTTTAGCTCTAGAGCATGGCAAGGTGAGCCCCACCCCGGCCAAAGAAGCTCCGTGTGTACCCAGAGAAAACTCATTTTCTTACCAGACCCATGCCTACAGTGGCCAGAGGCCTGTCAACAGCAGAGAATTTCAGGGAGCTTCATGGCAGCAAGAATGGATCTTTCCAAATGGAAAGCAAGGTTAGTACCATCACGCCCCTATTTCCATGGGCACAGGCAGCATATATCTCTGTGGCTTTTAACAAGTCAAAAGGGACACAGAGTACATACTGGTTGCTTCCCTGAATCAACTTCTCGAGGCAGGGTGTTCTGCATCTAGTGAACGGTTTCACCAACGAACGCCGTAGCCAGGCCTCTGGGACCGTGCCTCTTCAAAAGCCTGCAGTGCTACAGGAAAAACTGTGCTTTAGTTGCAAAAGAACGCAAGCCGTCTTTCTCCTGGAGGCAGGGTGACTTCAGGTAGGAGGTCCTGATTGGAAGGAGAAGCCTAGTGTTTTTCTCTGTGCAGCTCAGACTAGGGAATGAGTGCCATTTCCACGGCATGTTAGACCTTGCTTGAACGTTGCTCTTGAACCTGTGCGAGTGCTGTGAATCAAGATATCACAAGAAAGAGTGCAGTGTGTTGCCCATGACTCAGCAGACACAGACGACCTCCGAGGGACCAATGGGCCTCGTTATTGCTCAGCAGGCCTACAGGGGTGTGGAGGTACTCTGAGATCTTGGAACAACAGTGATGCTCACCAGAGGGCGCGAGGAGTCCTGAAAAGGGTACTTCCTTTAAAGTAAAGCACAACAGCGACTAAGAGCTCATGGAAAGAGCTGCATGCCTCCCTTTCTGCAAGGGTACTCAGGTCCTTACCTCGAGGCAAGGACTCACGTGGAGATTCCCTTTAGCTCTAGAGCATGGCAAGGTGCGCCCCACCCCGGCCAATGAAGCTCCGTGTGTGGCCAGAGAAAACTCATTTTCTTCCCAGACCCATGCCTACAGTGACCAGGGGCCTGTCAACAGCAGAGAATTTCTGGGAACTTCACGGCAGCAAGAATGGAGGTTTCCAAATGGAAAGCAAGGTTAGTCCCATCATGCCCCCATTTCCATGGGCACAGCCAGCATACATCTCTGTGGTTTTTAACAAGTCAAATGAGACACAGAGTACACACAGGTTGCTTCCCTCAGTCAACTTCTCGAGGCAGGGTGTTCTGCAACTAGTAAACGGCCTCACCCAGGAAAGCCCTAGCTAGGCCTCCTGGGCCGTGCCTCTTCAAATGCCTGCCGTGCTACAGGAAATACTGTGCTTTAGTTGCAATAGGAACGTAGCCGTCTCTCTCTAGGAGGCAAGGTGACTTCAGCTAGGAGGTCCTGGATGGATGGAGAAGGCTAGTGTTTTTCTCTGTGCAGCTCAAACTAGGGAAGGAGTGAGACTTCCACGGCAAGTTGGAACTTGCTAGAACCGTGCTCGTGAATCTGTGCGATTGCTGGCTAAATCAAGATGTACCAGTAAGAGTGCACTGTGTTGCCCTACCTTCGGCATACACACTGTGATTCGGAAAGCTCCTGGCCTGGATATTGCTTAGAAGGGCCAGGGGAGCCTGAGGGTACTCAGTGTTCTTGCAGGCAATAGATATTCCAGGCTTGGCACCTAGGTGTCCTAACAAGCCTACTGGCGTAAAAATGCTGCCGAGCAGCGACTACGGCCTCTTGGAAACTGCTACACGCCTCTGCTTCTGCATAGCATTTCAGGGCTTTACCTCGAGGCAAGTTCTCACGTTGCTTGCCCTGGGAGCGATACAGCATGTTAGGATGCTGTATTTCTCCTTGAATAGAGTGACTTCAGGAACGAGGTCCTCGATCAATTCTAAGCAGAGTGTTTTCTCAGGGCAGCTCAGACGAGGGCAATGTCGAAGACTTCCAGGGCATGTTGGACTGCCTAGAAATGTGGTTCTGATGCTGTTCGAGTGCTCTGGAAATGTAGCTCTCCTGAAGTAACGTAGAGTGTGTTGCCCGAGACTCGGCAGACACAGAGGGCCTCCGAGGGACGTATGGGACCCAATGCTGCTCAGCAGGCCCACAGGGGTGTGGAGGGAGTCAGTGATCTTGGAACCAAAATGATGCTCACCCGAGGGGCCTAGGAGTCCTGAAACGGGTACTTCCTTTAAAATAAAGCAGAACCTCCACTAAGAGCTCATGGAATGAGCTGCATGCCTCCCTTTCTGCAGGGCTACTCAGGGCCTTACCTCGAGGCAAGGACTCACGTGGAGATTCCCTTTAGCTCTAGAGCATGGCAAGGTGAGCCCCACCCCGGCCAAAGAAGCTCCGTGTGTACCCAGAGAAAACTCATTTTCTTACCAGACCCATGCCTACAGTGGCCAGAGGCCTGTCAACAGCAGAGAATTTCAGGGAGCTTCATGGCAGCAAGAATGGATCTTTCCAAATGGAAAGCAAGGTTAGTACCATCACGCCCCTATTTCCATGGGCACAGGCAGCATATATCTCTGTGGCTTTTAACAAGTCAAAAGGGACACAGAGTACATACTGGTTGCTTCCCTGAATCAACTTCTCGAGGCAGGGTGTTCTGCATCTAGTGAACGGTTTCACCAACGAACGCCGTAGCCAGGCCTCTGGGACCGTGCCTCTTCAAAAGCCTGCAGTGCTACAGGAAAAACTGTGCTTTAGTTGCAAAAGAACGCAAGCCGTCTTTCTCCTGGAGGCAGGGTGACTTCAGGTAGGAGGTCCTGATTGGAAGGAGAAGCCTAGTGTTTTTCTCTGTGCAGCTCAGACTAGGGAATGAGTGCCATTTCCACGGCATGTTAGACCTTGCTTGAACGTTGCTCTTGAACCTGTGCGAGTGCTGTGAATCAAGATATCACAAGAAAGAGTGCAGTGTGTTGCCCATGACTCAGCAGACACAGACGACCTCCGAGGGACCAATGGGCCTCGTTATTGCTCAGCAGGCCTACAGGGGTGTGGAGGTATTCTGAGATCTTGGAACAACAGTGATGCTCACCAGAGGGCGCGAGGAGTCCTGAAAAGGGTACTTCCTTTAAAGTAAAGCACAACAGCGACTAAGAGCTCATGGAAAGAGCTGCATGCCTCCCTTTCTGCAAGGGTACTCAGGTCCTTACCTCGAGGCGAGGACTCACGTGGAGATTCCCTTTAGCTCTAGAGCATGGCAAGGTGCGCCCCACCCCGGCCAATGAAGCTCCGTGTGTGGCCAGAGAAAACTCATTTTCTTCCCAGACCCATGCCTACAGTGACCAGGGGCCTGTCAACAGCAGAGAATTTCTGGGAACTTCACGGCAGCAAGAATGGAGGTTTCCAAATGGAAAGCAAGGTTAGTCCCATCATGCCCCCATTTCCATGGGCACAGCCAGCATACATCTCTGTGGTTTTTAACAAGTCAAATGAGACACAGAGTACACACAGGTTGCTTCCCTCAGTCAACTTCTCGAGGCAGGGTGTTCTGCAACTAGTAAACGGCCTCACCCAGGAAAGCCCTAGCTAGGCCTCCTGGGCCGTGCCTCTTCAAATGCCTGCCGTGCTACAGGAAATACTGTGCTTTAGTTGCAATAGGAACGTAGCCGTCTCTCTCTAGGAGGCAAGGTGACTTCAGCTAGGAGGTCCTGGATGGATGGAGAAGGCTAGTGTTTTTCTCTGTGCAGCTCAAACTAGGGAAGGAGTGAGACTTCCACGGCAAGTTGGAACTTGCTAGAACCGTGCTCGTGAATCTGTGCGATTGCTGGCTAAATCAAGATGTACCAGTAAGAGTGCACTGTGTTGCCCTACCTTCGGCATACACACTGTGATTCGGAAAGCTCCTGGCCTGGATATTGCTTAGAAGGGCCAGGGGAGCCTGAGGGTACTCAGTGTTCTTGCAGGCAATAGATATTCCAGGCTTGGCACCTAGGTGTCCTAACAAGCCTACTGGCGTAAAAATGCTGCCGAGCAGCGACTACGGCCTCTTGGAAACTGCTACACGCCTCTGCTTCTGCATAGCATTTCAGGGCTTTACCTCGAGGCAAGTTCTCACGTTGCTTGCCCTGGGAGCGATACAGCATGTTAGGATGCTGTATTTCTCCTTGAATAGAGTGACTTCAGGAACGAGGTCCTCGATCAATTCTAAGCAGAGTGTTTTCTCAGGGCAGCTCAGACGAGGGCAATGTCGAAGACTTCCAGGGCATGTTGGACTGCCTAGAAATGTGGTTCTGATGCTGTTCGAGTGCTCTGGAAATGTAGCTCTCCTGAAGTAACGTAGAGTGTGTTGCCCGAGACTCGGCAGACACAGAGGGCCTCCGAGGGACGTATGGGACCCAATGCTGCTCAGCAGGCCCACAGGGGTGTGGAGGGAGTCAGTGATCTTGGAACCAAAATGATGCTCACCCGAGGGGCCTAGGAGTCCTGAAACGGGTACTTCCTTTAAAATAAAGCAGAACCTCCACTAAGAGCTCATGGAATGAGCTGCATGCCTCCCTTTCTGCAGGGCTACTCAGGGCCTTACCTCGAGGCAAGGACTCACGTGGAGATTCCCTTTAGCTCTAGAGCATGGCAAGGTGAGCCCCACCCCGGCCAAAGAAGCTCCGTGTGTACCCAGAGAAAACTCATTTTCTTACCAGACCCATGCCTACAGTGGCCAGAGGCCTGTCAACAGCAGAGAATTTCAGGGAGCTTCATGGCAGCAAGAATGGATCTTTCCAAATGGAAAGCAAGGTTAGTACCATCACGCCCCTATTTCCATGGGCACAGGCAGCATATATCTCTGTGGCTTTTAACAAGTCAAAAGGGACACAGAGTACATACTGGTTGCTTCCCTGAATCAACTTCTCGAGGCAGGGTGTTCTGCATCTAGTGAACGGTTTCACCAACGAACGCCGTAGCCAGGCCTCTGGGACCGTGCCTCTTCAAAAGCCTGCAGTGCTACAGGAAAAACTGTGCTTTAGTTGCAAAAGAACGCAAGCCGTCTTTCTCCTGGAGGCAGGGTGACTTCAGGTAGGAGGTCCTGATTGGAAGGAGAAGCCTAGTGTTTTTCTCTGTGCAGCTCAGACTAGGGAATGAGTGCCATTTCCACGGCATGTTAGACCTTGCTTGAACGTTGCTCTTGAACCTGTGCGAGTGCTGTGAATCAAGATATCACAAGAAAGAGTGCAGTGTGTTGCCCATGACTCAGCAGACACAGACGACCTCCGAGGGACCAATGGGCCTCGTTATTGCTCAGCAGGCCTACAGGGGTGTGGAGGTACTCTGAGATCTTGGAACCACAGTGATGCTCACCAGAGGGCGCGAGGAGTCCTGAAAAGGGTACTTCCTTTAAAGTAAAGCACAACAGCGACTAAGAGCTCATGGAAAGAGCTGCATGCCTCCCTTTCTGCAAGGGTACTCAGGTCCTTACCTCGAGGCGAGGACTCACGTGGAGATTCCCTTTAGCTCTAGAGCATGGCAAGGTGCGCCCCACCCCGGCCAATGAAGCTCCGTGTGTGGCCAGAGAAAACTCATTTTCTTCCCAGACCCATGCCTACAGTGACCAGGGGCCTGTCAACAGCAGAGAATTTCTGGGAACTTCACGGCAGCAAGAATGGAGGTTTCCAAATGGAAAGCAAGGTTAGTCCCATCATGCCCCCATTTCCATGGGCACAGCCAGCATACATCTCTGTGGTTTTAAACAAGTCAAATGAGACACAGAGTACACACTGGTTGCTTCCCTCAGTCAACTTCTCGAGGCAGGGTGTTCTGCAACTAGTAAACGGCCTCACCCAGGAAAGCCCTAGCTAGGCCTCCTGGGCCGTGCCTCTTCAAATGCCTGCCGTGCTACAGGAAATACTGTGCTTTAGTTGCAATAGGAACGTAGCCGTCTCTCTCTAGGAGGCAAGGTGACTTCAGCTAGGAGGTCCTGGATGGATGGAGAAGGCTAGTGTTTTTCTCTGTGCAGCTCAAACTAGGGAAGGAGTGAGACTTCCACGGCAAGTTGGAACTTGCTAGAACCGTGCTCGTGAATCTGTGCGATTGCTGGCTAAATCAAGATGTACCAGTAAGAGTGCACTGTGTTGCCCTACCTTCGGCATACACACTGTGATTCGGAAAGCTCCTGGCCTGGATATTGCTTAGAGGGGCCAGGGGAGCCTGAGGGTACTCAGTGTTCTTGCAGGCAATAGATATTCCAGGCTTGGCACCTAGGTGTCCTAACAAGCCTACTGGCGTAAAAATGCTGCCGAGCAGCGACTACGGCCTCTTGGAAACTGCTACACGCCTCTGCTTCTGCATAGCATTTCAGGGCTTTACCTCGAGGCAAGTTCTCACGTTGCTTGCCCTGGGAGCGATACAGCATGTTAGGATGCTGTATTTCTCCTTGAATAGAGTGACTTCAGGAACGAGGTCCTCGATCAATTCTAAGCAGAGTGTTTTCTCAGGGCAGCTCAGACGAGGGCAATGTCGAAGACTTCCAGGGCATGTTGGACTGCCTAGAAATGTGGTTCTGATGCTGTTCGAGTGCTCTGGAAATGTAGCTCTCCTGAAGTAACGTAGAGTGTGTTGCCCGAGACTCGGCAGACACAGAGGGCCTCCGAGGGACGTATGGGACCCAATGCTGCTCAGCAGGCCCACAGGGGTGTGGAGGGAGTCAGTGATCTTGGAACCAAAATGATGCTCACCCGAGGGGCCTAGGAGTCCTGAAACGGGTACTTCCTTTAAAATAAAGCAGAACCTCCACTAAGAGCTCATGGAATGAGCTGCATGCCTCCCTTTCTGCAGGGCTACTCAGGGCCTTACCTCGAGGCAAGGACTCACGTGGAGATTCCCTTTAGCTCTAGAGCATGGCAAGGTGAGCCCCACCCCGGCCAAAGAAGCTCCGTGTGTACCCAGAGAAAACTCATTTTCTTACCAGACCCATGCCTACAGTGGCCAGAGGCCTGTCAACAGCAGAGAATTTCAGGGAGCTTCATGGCAGCAAGAATGGATCTTTCCAAATGGAAAGCAAGGTTAGTACCATCACGCCCCTATTTCCATGGGCACAGGCAGCATATATCTCTGTGGTTTTTAACAAGTCAAAAGGGACACAGAGTACATACTGGTTGCTTCCCTGAATCAACTTCTCGAGGCAGGGTGTTCTGCATCTAGTGAACGGTTTCACCAACGAACGCCGTAGCCAGGCCTCTGGGACCGTGCCTCTTCAAAAGCCTGCAGTGCTACAGGAAAAACTGTGCTTTAGTTGCAAAAGAACGCAAGCCGTCTTTCTCCTGGAGGCAGGGTGACTTCAGGTAGGAGGTCCTGATTGGAAGGAGAAGCCTAGTGTTTTTCTCTGTGCAGCTCAGACTAGGGAATGAGTGCCATTTCCACGGCATGTTAGACCTTGCTTGAACGTTGCTCTTGAACCTGTGCGAGTGCTGTGAATCAAGATATCACAAGAAAGAGTGCAGTGTGTTGCCCATGACTCAGCAGACACAGACGACCTCCGAGGGACCAATGGGCCTCGTTATTGCTCAGCAGGCCTACAGGGGTGTGGAGGTACTCTGAGATCTTGGAACCACAGTGATGCTCACCAGAGGGCGCGAGGAGTCCTGAAAAGGGTACTTCCTTTAAAGTAAAGCACAACAGCGACTAAGAGCTCATGGAAAGAGCTGCATGCCTCCCTTTCTGCAAGGGTACTCAGGTCCTTACCTCGAGGCGAGGACTCACGTGGAGATTCCCTTTAGCTCTAGAGCATGGCAAGGTGCGCCCCACCCCGGCCAATGAAGCTCCGTGTGTGGCCAGAGAAAACTCATTTTCTTCCCAGACCCATGCCTACAGTGACCAGGGGCCTGTCAACAGCAGAGAATTTCTGGGAACTTCACGGCAGCAAGAATGGAGGTTTCCAAATGGAAAGCAAGGTTAGTCCCATCATGCCCCCATTTCCATGGGCACAGCCAGCATACATCTCTGTGGTTTTTAACAAGTCAAATGAGACACAGAGTACACACTGGTTGCTTCCCTCAGTCAACTTCTCGAGGCAGGGTGTTCTGCAACTAGTAAACGGCCTCACCCAGGAAAGCCCTAGCTAGGCCTCCTGGCCCGTGCCTCTTCAAATGCCTGCCGTGCTACAGGAAATACTGTGCTTTAGTTGCAATAGGAACGTAGCCGTCTCTCTCTAGGAGGCAAGGTGACTTCAGCTAGGAGGTCCTGGATGGATGGAGAAGGCTAGTGTTTTTCTCTGTGCAGCTCAAACTAGGGAAGGAGTGAGACTTCCACGGCAAGTTGGAACTTGCTAGAACCGTGCTCGTGAATCTGTGCGATTGCTGGCTAAATCAAGATGTACCAGTAAGAGTGCACTGTGTTGCCCTACCTTCGGCATACACACTGTGATTCGGAAAGCTCCTGGCCTGGATGTTGCTTAGAGGGGCCAGGGGAGCCTGAGGGTACTCAGTGTTCTTGCAGGCAATAGATATTCCAGGCTTGGCACCTAGGTGTCCTAACAAGCCTACTGGCGTAAAAATGCTGCCGAGCAGCGACTACGGCCTCATGGAAACTGCTACACGCCTCTGCTTCTGCATAGCATTTCAGGGCTTTACCTCGAGGCAAGTTCTCACGTTGCTTGCCCTGGGAGCGATACAGCATGTTAGGATGCTGTATTTCTCCTTGAATAGAGTGACTTCAGGAACGAGGTCCTCGATCAATTCTAAGCAGAGTGTTTTCTCAGGGCAGCTCAGACGAGGGCAATGTCGAAGACTTCCAGGGCATGTTGGACTGCCTAGAAATGTGGTTCTGATGCTGTTCGAGTGCTCTGGAAATGTAGCTCTCCTGAAGTAACGTAGAGTGTGTTGCCCGAGACTCGGCAGCCACAGAGGGCCTCCGAGGGACGTATGGGACTCAATGCTGCTCAGCAGGCCCACAGGGGTGTGGAGGGAGTCAGTGATCTTGGAACCAAAATGATGCTCACCCGAGGGGCCTAGGAGTCCTGAAAAGGGTACTTCCTTTAAAATAAAGCAGAACCTCCACTAAGAGCTCATGGAAAGAGCTGCATGCCTCCCTTTCTGCAGGGCTACTCAGGGCCTTACCTCGAGGCAAGGACTCACGTGGAGATTCCCTTTAGCTCTAGAGCATGGCAAGGTGAGCCCCACCCCGGCCAAAGAAGCTCCGTGTGTACCCAGAGAAAACTCATTTTCTTACCAGACCCATGCTTACAGTGGCCAGAGGCCTGTCAACAGCAGAGAATTTCAGGGAGCTTCATGGCAGCAAGAATGGATCTTTCCAAATGGAAAGCAAGGTTAGTACCATCACGCCCCTATTTCCATGGGCACAGGCAGCATATATCTCTGTGGTTTTTAACAAGTCAAAAGGGACACAGAGTACATACTGGTTGCTTCCCTGAATCAACTTCTCGAGGCAGGGTGTTCTGCATCTAGTGAACGGTTTCACCAACGAACGCCGTAGCCAGGCCTCTGGGACCGTGCCTCTTCAAAAGCCTGCAGTGCTACAGGAAAAACTGTGCTTTAGTTGCAAAAGAACGCAAGCCGTCTTTCTCCTGGAGGCAGGGTGACTTCAGGTAGGAGGTCCTGATTGGAAGGAGAAGCCTAGTGTTTTTCTCTGTGCAGCTCAGACTAGGGAATGAGTGCCATTTCCACGGCATGTTAGACCTTGCTTGAACGTTGCTCTTGAACCTGTGCGAGTGCTGTGAATCAAGATATCACAAGAAAGAGTGCAGTGTGTTGCCCATGACTCAGCAGACACAGACGACCTCCGAGGGACCAATGGGCCTCGTTATTGCTCAGCAGACCTACAGGGGTGTGGAGGTACTCTGAGATCTTGGAACAACAGTGATGCTCACCAGAGGGCGCGAGGAGTCCTGAAAAGGGTACTTCCTTTAAAGTAAAGCACAACAGCGACTAAGAGCTCATGGAAAGAGCTGCATGCCTCCCTTTCTGCAAGGGTACTCAGGTCCTTACCTCGAGGCGAGGACTCACGTGGAGATTCCCTTTAGCTCTAGAGCATGGCAAGGTGCGCCCCACCCCGGCCAATGAAGCTCCGTGTGTGGCCAGAGAAAACTCATTTTCTTCCCAGACCCATGCCTACAGTGACCAGGGGCCTGTCAACAGCAGAGAATTTCTGGGAACTTCACGGCAGCAAGAATGGAGGTTTCCAAATGGAAAGCAAGGTTAGTCCCATCATGCCCCCATTTCCATGGGCACAGCCAGCATACATCTCTGTGGTTTTTAACAAGTCAAATGAGACACAGAGTACACACTGGTTGCTTCCCTCAGTCAACTTCTCGAGGCAGGGTGTTCTGCAACTAGTAAACGGCCTCACCCAGGAAAGCCCTAGCTAGGCCTCCTGGCCCGTGCCTCTTCAAATGCCTGCCGTGCTACAGGAAATACTGTGCTTTAGTTGCAATAGGAACGTAGCCGTCTTTCTCTAGGAGGCAAGGTGACTTCAGCTAGGAGGTCCTGGATGGATGGAGAAGGCTAGTGTTTTTCTCTGTGCAGCTCAAACTAGGGAAGGAGTGAGACTTCCACGGCAAGTTGGAACTTGCTAGAACCGTGCTCGTGAATCTGTGCGATTGCTGGCTAAATCAAGATGTACCAGTAAGAGTGCACTGTGTTGCCCTACCTTCGGCATACACACTGTGATTCGGAAAGCTCCTGGCCTGGATGTTGCTTAGAAGGGCCAGGGGAGCCTGAGGGTACTCAGTGTTCTTGCAGGCAATAGATATTCCAGGCTTGGCACCTAGGTGTCCTAACAAGCCTACTGGCGTAAAAATGCTGCCGAGCAGCGACTACGGCCTCATGGAAACTGCTACACGCCTCTGCTTCTGCATAGCATTTCAGGGCTTTACCTCGAGGCAAGTTCTCACGTTGCTTGCCCTGGGAGCGATACAGCATGTTAGGATGCTGTATTTCTCCTTGAATAGAGTGACTTCAGGAACGAGGTCCTCGATCAATTCTAAGCAGAGTGTTTTCTCAGGGCAGCTCAGACGAGGGCAATGTCGAAGACTTCCAGGGCATGTTGGACTGCCTAGAAATGTGGTTCTGATGCTGTTCGAGTGCTCTGGAAATGTAGCTCTCCTGAAGTAACGTAGAGTGTGTTGCCCGAGACTCGGCAGACACAGAGGGCCTCCGAGG